>NW_027666520.1:0-356807 GCF_963455335.1 Martes martes
CCATGCGCCGCCACCCCAGCCCCCGCTTCGGGCAGGCCTCCGTGCTGCGCGCGCGTGCCACCGGGGACGGTGGCCAGAAGGAGGGCGACCCCATGCTGTCCTCTCCGCGAGACGGGTGTGCGGCACCCTGCTTGGCGAACGCTTCCTCCCGGGAGGCCGCCCAAGCGCCTGGGTTCTGCAGAGTGAAGCAGGGCTTCTGGCAGCGGGACTCCCACGCCCTCCAACCTGGAGGGCGTGTCTGCTGCGTGTCCCACGATCGCTCTCACGGGAGCAGCAGGAGCCGGCGGCCACCCCCTCGAGGGGGCTTCTCAAGAGGCCGAGTGCATGGGGCGGCTTCTCAGACCACCTCCGGCCCGAGTGCGCCAACCTGCCTTAGGCTTCCGCACTCACACGCTGGGGCCACTCTCTCGCTCTTCCGTGGAAGAGGCCTGCCCGCGAAAGGCAGCTCGACGTCGGGTGGTTTCTCGGCGGAGAGGCGCTGGTGCTCTCGCCAGTGATCCGGGTGACTCTGGGTGGGGGCTTCCTTCTCCGTGGAGCGACGTGAGCAGGGACGGTGCTGGCATGCCACCCGGACCCGTTTCTCACGGGGAGGCCCTGGGAACCGATCGGGGTCGTCCCCGCACACCGGGAGCCAGCAAACGGCTTCCCCGTGGACGACGCAGGGCGCTGAGGCGGGGAGAGGCCTGCACCTCAGCCCGGCAGCTCCCCGTTCAGGGAGCGCGCGCCCACGTCCTCTCTGTCCCACGCTTCACTCCTCGGCGGACCTTGTTCCAGGGAGGACGTGTGTCCCGCGAAGCTGTGTTGCTTTGCCTCCTGGCCCCCGCTGGCTCGCTCGGCTCGCAGGCTTCTGGGTGAAACGGCTCTGTCTCCCTCCAACACCCAGCCGCCCCAGCCGAGCTGGCTGCAGTCTCAGGTCCCCGGGGGAGCAGGACTGAGCGCCCCCGAAGGCTGCCCGGGCGTCAGCGTCTGAGAGAGGGCTTTCGGCTTCGGTGGACCCGGGAGCACACCGGGCGCCCTCTGTGAAGCCCGTTCGTTGAGGGGAGGCCCTGGGGCCTGGCCCTGCACTTCCATGTGTCCCCACTGCTTCTGTCCTCGCGGGGCCGAGTGTGGCGTGAGGGGCAGACTCGTCGTCGGCCGGCCATCACCCCGTGGCGCGTGCCATGTGCCGCCACCCCAGCCCCCGCTTCGGGCAGGCCTCCGTGCTGCTGCGCGCTTGGCACCGGGGACGGTGGCCAGAAGGAGGGCGACCCCATGCTGTCCTCTCCGAGAGACGGGTGTGCGGCACGCTGCTTGGCGAACGCTTCCTCCCGGGAGGCCGCCCAAGCGCCTGGGTTCTGCAGAGTGAAGCAGGGCTTCTGGCAGCGGGACTCCCACGCCCTCCAACCTGGAGGGCGTGTCTGCTGCGTGTCCCACGATCGCTCTCACGGGAGCAGCAGGAGCCGGCGGCCACCCCCTCGAGGGGGCTTCTCAAGAGGCCGAGTGCATGGGGCGGCTTCTCAGACCACCTCCGGCCCGAGTGCGCCAACCTGCCTTAGGCTTCCGCACTCACACGCTGGGGCCACTCTCTCGCTCTTCCGTGGAAGAGGCCTGCCCGCGAAAGGCAGCTCGACGTCGGGTGGTTTCTCGGCGGAGAGGCGCTGGTGCTCTCGCCAGTGATCCGGGTGACTCTGGGTGGGGGCTTCCTTCTCCGTGGAGCGACGTGAGCAGGGACGGTGCTGGCATGCCACCCGGACCCGTTTCTCACGGGGAGGCCCTGGGAACCGATCGGGGTCGTCCCCGCACACCGGGAGCCAGCAAACGGCTTCCCCGTGGACGACGCAGGGCGCTGAGGCGGGGAGAGGCCTGCGCCTCAGCCCGGCAGCTCCCCGTTCAGGGAGCGCGCGCCCGCGTCCTCTCTGTCCCACGCTTCACTCCTCGGCGGACCTTGTTCCAGGGAGGACGTGTGTCCCGCGAAGCTGTGTTGCTTTGCCTCCTGGCCCCCGCTGGCTCGCTCGGCTCGCAGGCTTCTGGGTGAAACGGCTCTGTCTCCCTCCAACACCCAGCCGCCCCAGCCGGGCTGGCGGCAGTCTCAGGTCCCCGGGGGAGCAGGACTGAGCGCCCCCGAAGGCTGCCCGGGCGGCAGCGTCTGAGAGAGGGCTTTCGGCTTCGGTGGACCCGGGAGCACACCGGGCGCCCTCTGTGAAGCCCGTTCGTTGAGGGGAGGCCCTGGGGCCTGGCCCTGCACTTCCATGTGTCCCCACTGCTTCTGTCCTCGCGGGGCCGAGTGTGGCGTGAGGGGCAGACTCGTCGGCGGCCGGCCATCACCCCGTGGCGCGTGCCATGCGCCGCCACCCCAGCCCCCGCTTCGGGCAGGCCTCCGTGCTGCTGCGCGCGTGCCACCGGGGACGGTGGCCAGAAGGAGGGCGACCCCATGCTGTCCTCTCCGCGAGACGGGTGTGCGGCACGCTGCTTGGCGAACGCTTCCTCCCGGGAGGCCGCCCAAGCGCCTGGGTTCTGCAGAGTGAAGCAGGGCTTCTGGCAGCAGGACTCCCACGCCCTCCAACCTGGAGGGCGTGTCTGCTGCGTGTCCCACGATCGCTCTCACGGGAGCAGCAGGAGCCGGCGGCCACCCCCTCGAGGGGGCTTCTCAAGAGGCCGAGTGCATGGGGCGGCTTCTCAGACCACCTCCGGCCCGAGTGCGCGAACCTGCCTTAGGCTTCCGCACTCACACGCTGGGGCCACTCTCTCGCTCTTCCGTGGAAGAGGCCTGCCCGCGAAAGGCAGCTCGACGTCGGGTGGTTTCTCGGCGGAGAGGCGCTGGTGCTCTCGCCAGTGATCCGGGTGACTCTGGGTGGGGGCTTCCTTCTCCGTGGAGCGACGTGAGCAGGGACGGTGCTGGCATGCCACCCGGACCCGTTTCTCACGGGGAGGCCCTGGGAACCGATCGGGGTCGTCCCCGCACACCGGGAGCCAGCAAACGGCTTCCCCGTGGACGACGCAGGGCGCTGAGGCGGGGAGAGGCCTGCGCCTCAGCCCGGCAGCTCCCCGTTCAGGGAGCGCGCGCCCGCGTCCTCTCTGTCCCACGCTTCACTCCTCGGCGGACCTTGTTCCAGGGAGGACGTGTGTCCCGCGAAGCTGTGTTGCTTTGCCTCCTGGCCCCCGCTGGCTCGCTCGGCTCGCAGGCTTCTGGGTGAAACGGCTCTGTCTCCCTCCAACACCCAGCCGCCCCAGCCGAGCTGGCTGCAGTCTCAGGTCCCCGGGGGAGCAGGACTGAGCGCCCCCGAAGGCTGCCCGGGCGGCAGCGTCTGAGAGAGGGCTTTCGGCTTCGGTGGACCCGGGAGCACACCGGGCGCCCTCTGTGAAGCCCGTTCGTTGAGGGGAGGCCCTGGGGCCTGGCCCTGCACTTCCATGTGTCCCCACTGCTTCTGTCCTCGCGGGGCCGAGTGTGGCGTGAGGGGCAGACTCGTCGGCGGCCGGCCATCACCCCGTGGCGCGTGCCATGCGCCGCCACCCCAGCCCCCGCTTCGGGCAGGCCTCCGTGCTGCTGCGCGCTTGGCACCGGGGACGGTGGCCAGAAGGAGGGCGACCCCATGCTGTCCTCTCCGCGAGACGGGTGTGCGGCACGCTGCTTGGCGAACGCTTCCTCCCGGGAGGCCGCCCAAGCGCCTGGGTTCTGCAGAGTGAAGCAGGGCTTCTGGCAGCAGGACTCCCACGCCCTCCAACCTGGAGGGCGTGTCTGCTGCGTGTCCCACGATCGCTCTCACGGGAGCAGCAGGAGCCGGCGGCCACCCCCTCGAGGGGGCTTCTCAAGAGGCCGAGTGCATGGGGCGGCTTCTCAGACCACCTCCGGCCCGAGTGCGCCAACCTGCCTTAGGCTTCCGCACTCACACGCTGGGGCCACTCTCTCGCTCTTCCGTGGAAGAGGCCTGCCCGCGAAAGGCAGCTCGACGTCGGGTGGTTTCTCGGCGGAGAGGCGCTGGTGCTCTCGCCAGTGATCCGGGTGACTCTGGGTGGGGGCTTCCTTCTCCGTGGAGCGACGTGAGCAGGGACGGTGCTGGCATGCCACCCGGACCCGTTTCTCACGGGGAGGCCCTGGGAACCGATCGGGGTCGTCCCCGCACACCGGGAGCCAGCAAACGGCTTCCCCGTGGACGACGCAGGGCGCTGAGGCGGGGAGAGGCCTGCGCCTCAGCCCGGCAGCTCCCCGTTCAGGGAGCGCGCGCCCGCGTCCTCTCTGTCCCACGCTTCACTCCTCGGCGGACCTTGTTCCAGGGAGGACGTGTGTCCCGCGAAGCTGTGTTGCTTTGCCTCCTGGCCCCCGCTGGCTCGCTCGGCTCGCAGGCTTCTGGGTGAAACGGCTCTGTCTCCCTCCAACACCCAGCCGCCCCAGCCGAGCTGGCTGCAGTCTCAGGTCCCCGGGGGAGCAGGACTGAGCGCCCCCGAAGGCTGCCCGGGCGGCAGCGTCTGAGAGAGGGCTTTCGGCTTCGGTGGACCCGGGAGCACACCGGGCGCCCTCTGTGAAGCCCGTTCGTTGAGGGGAGGCCCTGGGGCCTGGCCCTGCACTTCCATGTGTCCCCACTGCTTCTGTCCTCGCGGGGCCGAGTGTGGCGTGAGGGGCAGACTCGTCGGCGGCCGGCCATCACCCCGTGGCGCGTGCCATGCGCCGCCACCCCAGCCCCCGCTTCGGGCAGGCCTCCGTGCTGCTGCGCGCTTGGCACCGGGGACGGTGGCCAGAAGGAGGGCGACCCCATGCTGTCCTCTCCGCGAGACGGGTGTGCGGCACGCTGCTTGGCGAACGCTTCCTCCCGGGAGGCCGCCCAAGCGCCTGGGTTCTGCAGAGTGAAGCAGGGCTTCTGGCAGCAGGACTCCCACGCCCTCCAACCTGGAGGGCGTGTCTGCTGCGTGTCCCACGATCGCTCTCACGGGAGCAGCAGGAGCCGGCGGCCACCCCCTCGAGGGGGCTTCTCAAGAGGCCGAGTGCATGGGGCGGCTTCTCAGACCACCTCCGGCCCGAGTGCGCCAACCTGCCTTAGGCTTCCGCACTCACACGCTGGGGCCACTCTCTCGCTCTTCCGTGGAAGAGGCCTGCCCGCGAAAGGCAGCTCGACGTCGGGTGGTTTCTCGGCGGAGAGGCGCTGGTGCTCTCGCCAGTGATCCGGGTGACTCTGGGTGGGGGCTTCCTTCTCCGTGGAGCGACGTGAGCAGGGACGGTGCTGGCATGCCACCCGGACCCGTTTCTCACGGGGAGGCCCTGGGAACCGATCGGGGTCGTCCCCGCACACCGGGAGCCAGCAAACGGCTTCCCCGTGGACGACGCAGGGCGCTGAGGCGGGGAGAGGCCTGCGCCTCAGCCCGGCAGCTCCCCGTTCAGGGAGCGCGCGCCCGCGTCCTCTCTGTCCCACGCTTCACTCCTCGGCGGACCTTGTTCCAGGGAGGACGTGTGTCCCGCGAAGCTGTGTTGCTTTGCCTCCTGGCCCCCGCTGGCTCGCTCGGCTCGCAGGCTTCTGGGTGAAACGGCTCTGTCTCCCTCCAACACCCAGCCGCCCCAGCCGAGCTGGCTGCAGTCTCAGGTCCCCGGGGGAGCAGGACTGAGCGCCCCCGAAGGCTGCCCGGGCGGCAGCGTCTGAGAGAGGGCTTTCGGCTTCGGTGGACCCGGGAGCACACCGGGCGCCCTCTGTGAAGCCCGTTCGTTGAGGGGAGGCCCTGGGGCCTGGCCCTGCACTTCCATGTGTCCCCACTGCTTCTGTCCTCGCGGGGCCGAGTGTGGCGTGAGGGGCAGACTCGTCGGCGGCCGGCCATCACCCCGTGGCGCGTGCCATGCGCCGCCACCCCAGCCCCCGCTTCGGGCAGGCCTCCGTGCTGCTGCGCGCTTGGCACCGGGGACGGTGGCCAGAAGGAGGGCGACCCCATGCTGTCCTCTCCGCGAGACGGGTGTGCGGCACGCTGCTTGGCGAACGCTTCCTCCCGGGAGGCCGCCCAAGCGCCTGGGTTCTGCAGAGTGAAGCAGGGCTTCTGGCAGCAGGACTCCCACGCCCTCCAACCTGGAGGGCGTGTCTGCTGCGTGTCCCACGATCGCTCTCACGGGAGCAGCAGGAGCCGGCGGCCACCCCCTCGAGGGGGCTTCTCAAGAGGCCGAGTGCATGGGGCGGCTTCTCAGACCACCTCCGGCCCGAGTGCGCCAACCTGCCTTAGGCTTCCGCACTCACACGCTGGGGCCACTCTCTCGCTCTTCCGTGGAAGAGGCCTGCCCGCGAAAGGCAGCTCGACGTCGGGTGGTTTCTCGGCGGAGAGGCGCTGGTGCTCTCGCCAGTGATCCGGGTGACTCTGGGTGGGGGCTTCCTTCTCCGTGGAGCGACGTGAGCAGGGACGGTGCTGGCATGCCACCCGGACCCGTTTCTCACGGGGAGGCCCTGGGAACCGATCGGGGTCGTCCCCGCACACCGGGAGCCAGCAAACGGCTTCCCCGTGGACGACGCAGGGCGCTGAGGCGGGGAGAGGCCTGCGCCTCAGCCCGGCAGCTCCCCGTTCAGGGAGCGCGCGCCCGCGTCCTCTCTGTCCCACGCTTCACTCCTCGGCGGACCTTGTTCCAGGGAGGACGTGTGTCCCGCGAAGCTGTGTTGCTTTGCCTCCTGGCCCCCGCTGGCTCGCTCGGCTCGCAGGCTTCTGGGTGAAACGGCTCTGTCTCCCTCCAACACCCAGCCGCCCCAGCCGGGCTGGCTGCAGTCTCAGGTCCCCGGGGGAGCAGGACTGAGCGCCCCCGAAGGCTGCCCGGGCGGCAGCGTCTGAGAGAGGGCTTTCGGCTTCGGTGGACCCGGGAGCACACCGGGCGCCCTCTGTGAAGCCCGTTCGTTGAGGGGAGGCCCTGGGGCCTGGCCCTGCACTTCCATGTGTCCCCACTGCTTCTGTCCTCGCGGGGCCGAGTGTGGCGTGAGGGGCAGACTCGTCGGCGGCCGGCCATCACCCCGTGGCGCGTGCCATGCGCCGCCACCCCAGCCCCCGCTTCGGGCAGGCCTCCGTGCTGCTGCGCGCTTGGCACCGGGGACGGTGGCCAGAAGGAGGGCGACCCCATGCTGTCCTCTCCGCGAGACGGGTGTGCGGCACGCTGCTTGGCGAACGCTTCCTCCCGGGAGGCCGCCCAAGCGCCTGGGTTCTGCAGAGTGAAGCAGGGCTTCTGGCAGCAGGACTCCCACGCCCTCCAACCTGGAGGGCGTGTCTGCTGCGTGTCCCACGATCGCTCTCACGGGAGCAGCAGGAGCCGGCGGCCACCCCCTCGAGGGGGCTTCTCAAGAGGCCGAGTGCATGGGGCGGCTTCTCAGACCACCTCCGGCCCGAGTGCGCCAACCTGCCTTAGGCTTCCGCACTCACACGCTGGGGCCACTCTCTCGCTCTTCCGTGGAAGAGGCCTGCCCGCGAAAGGCAGCTCGACGTCGGGTGGTTTCTCGGCGGAGAGGCGCTGGTGCTCTCGCCAGTGATCCGGGTGACTCTGGGTGGGGGCTTCCTTCTCCGTGGAGCGACGTGAGCAGGGACGGTGCTGGCATGCCACCCGGACCCGTTTCTCACGGGGAGGCCCTGGGAACCGATCGGGGTCGTCCCCGCACACCGGGAGCCAGCAAACGGCTTCCCCGTGGACGACGCAGGGCGCTGAGGCGGGGAGAGGCCTGCGCCTCAGCCCGGCAGCTCCCCGTTCAGGGAGCGCGCGCCCGCGTCCTCTCTGTCCCACGCTTCACTCCTCGGCGGACCTTGTTCCAGGGAGGACGTGTGTCCCGCGAAGCTGTGTTGCTTTGCCTCCTGGCCCCCGCTGGCTCGCTCGGCTCGCAGGCTTCTGGGTGAAACGGCTCTGTCTCCCTCCAACACCCAGCCGCCCCAGCCGAGCTGGCTGCAGTCTCAGGTCCCCGGGGGAGCAGGACTGAGCGCCCCCGAAGGCTGCCCGGGCGGCAGCGTCTGAGAGAGGGCTTTCGGCTTCGGTGGACCCGGGAGCACACCGGGCGCCCTCTGTGAAGCCCGTTCGTTGAGGGGAGGCCCTGGGGCCTGGCCCTGCACTTCCATGTGTCCCCACTGCTTCTGTCCTCGCGGGGCCGAGTGTGGCGTGAGGGGCAGACTCGTCGGCGGCCGGCCATCACCCCGTGGCGCGTGCCATGCGCCGCCACCCCAGCCCCCGCTTCGGGCAGGCCTCCGTGCTGCTGCGCGCTTGGCACCGGGGACGGTGGCCAGAAGGAGGGCGACCCCATGCTGTCCTCTCCGCGAGACGGGTGTGCGGCACGCTGCTTGGCGAACGCTTCCTCCCGGGAGGCCGCCCAAGCGCCTGGGTTCTGCAGAGTGAAGCAGGGCTTCTGGCAGCAGGACTCCCACGCCCTCCAACCTGGAGGGCGTGTCTGCTGCGTGTCCCACGATCGCTCTCACGGGAGCAGCAGGAGCCGGCGGCCACCCCCTCGAGGGGGCTTCTCAAGAGGCCGAGTGCATGGGGCGGCTTCTCAGACCACCTCCGGCCCGAGTGCGCCAACCTGCCTTAGGCTTCCGCACTCACACGCTGGGGCCACTCTCTCGCTCTTCCGCGGAAGAGGCCTGCCGCGAAAGGCAGCTCGACGTCGGGTGGTTTCTCGGCGGAGAGGCGCTGGTGCTCTCGCCAGTGATCCGGGTGACTCTGGGTGGGGGCTTCCTTCTCCGTGGAGCGACGTGAGCAGGGACGGTGCTGGCATGCCACCCGGACCCGTTTCTCACGGGGAGGCCCTGGGAACCGATCGGGGTCGTCCCCGCACACCGGGAGCCAGCAAACGGCTTCCCCGTGGACGACGCAGGGCGCTGAGGCGGGGAGAGGCCTGCGCCTCAGCCCGGCAGCTCCCCGTTCAGGGAGCGCGCGCCCGCGTCCTCTCTGTCCCACGCTTCACTCCTCGGCGGACCTTGTTCCAGGGAGGACGTGTGTCCCGCGAAGCTGTGTTGCTTTGCCTCCTGGCCCCCGCTGGCTCGCTCGGCTCGCAGGCTTCTGGGTGAAACGGCTCTGTCTCCCTCCAACACCCAGCCGCCCCAGCCGTGCTTGCGGCACTCTCAGGCCCCGGGGGAGCAGGACTGAGCGCCCCCGAAGGCTGCCCGGGCGTCAGCATCTGAGAGAGGGCTTTCGGCTTCGGTGGAACCGGGAGCACAGCGGGCGCCCTCTGTGAAGCCCGTTCGTTGAGGGGAGGCCCTGGGGCCTGGCCCTGCACTTCCATGTGTCCCCACTGCTTCTGTCCTCGCGGGGCCGAGTGTGGCGTGAGGGGCAGACTCGTCGGCGGCCGGCCATCACCCCGTGGCGCGTGCCATGCGCCGCCACCCCAGCCCCCGCTTCGGGCAGGCCTCCGTGCTGCTGCGCGCTTGGCACCGGGGACGGTGGCCAGAAGGAGGGCGACCCCATGCTGTCCTCTCCGCGAGACGGGTGTGCGGCACGCTGCTTGGCGAACGCTTCCTCCCGGGAGGCCGCCCAAGCGCCTGGGTTCTGCAGAGTGAAGCAGGGCTTCTGGCAGCAGGACTCCCACGCCCTCCAACCTGGAGGGCGTGTCTGCTGCGTGTCCCACGATCGCTCTCACGGGAGCAGCAGGAGCCGGCGGCCACCCCCTCGAGGGGGCTTCTCAAGAGGCCGAGTGCATGGGGCGGCTTCTCAGACCACCTCCGGCCCGAGTGCGCGAACCTGCCTTAGGCTTCCGCACTCACACGCTGGGGCCACTCTCTCGCTCTTCCGTGGAAGAGGCCTGCCCGCGAAAGGCAGCTCGACGTCGGGTGGTTTCTCGGCGGAGAGGCGCTGGTGCTCTCGCCAGTGATCCGGGTGACTCTGGGTGGGGGCTTCCTTCTCCGTGGAGCGACGTGAGCAGGGACGGTGCTGGCATGCCACCCGGACCCGTTTCTCACGGGGAGGCCCTGGGAACCGATCGGGGTCGTCCCCGCACACCGGGAGCCAGCAAACGGCTTCCCCGTGGACGACGCAGGGCGCTGAGGCGGGGAGAGGCCTGCGCCTCAGCCCGGCAGCTCCCCGTTCAGGGAGCGCGCGCCCGCGTCCTCTCTGTCCCACGCTTCACTCCTCGGCGGACCTTGTTCCAGGGAGGACGTGTGTCCCGCGAAGCTGTGTTGCTTTGCCTCCTGGCCCCCGCTGGCTCGCTCGGCTCGCAGGCTTCTGGGTGAAACGGCTCTGTCTCCCTCCAACACCCAGCCGCCCCAGCCGAGCTGGCTGCAGTCTCAGGTCCCCGGGGGAGCAGGACTGAGCGCCCCCGAAGGCTGCCCGGGCGGCAGCGTCTGAGAGAGGGCTTTCGGCTTCGGTGGACCCGGGAGCACACCGGGCGCCCTCTGTGAAGCCCGTTCGTTGAGGGGAGGCCCTGGGGCCTGGCCCTGCACTTCCATGTGTCCCCACTGCTTCTGTCCTCGCGGGGCCGAGTGTGGCGTGAGGGGCAGACTCGTCGGCGGCCGGCCATCACCCCGTGGCGCGTGCCATGCGCCGCCACCCCAGCCCCCGCTTCGGGCAGGCCTCCGTGCTGCTGCGCGCGTGCCACCGGGGACGGTGGCCAGAAGGAGGGCGACCCCATGCTGTCCTCTCCGCGAGACGGGTGTGCGGCACGCTGCTTGGCGAACGCTTCCTCCCGGGAGGCCGCCCAAGCGCCTGGGTTCTGCAGAGTGAAGCAGGGCTTCTGGCAGCAGGACTCCCACGCCCTCCAACCTGGAGGGCGTGTCTGCTGCGTGTCCCACGATCGCTCTCACGGGAGCAGCAGGAGCCGGCGGCCACCCCCTCGAGGGGGCTTCTCAAGAGGCCGAGTGCATGGGGCGGCTTCTCAGACCACCTCCGGCCCGAGTGCGCGAACCTGCCTTAGGCTTCCGCACTCACACGCTGGGGCCACTCTCTCGCTCTTCCGTGGAAGAGGCCTGCCCGCGAAAGGCAGCTCGACGTCGGGTGGTTTCTCGGCGGAGAGGCGCTGGTGCTCTCGCCAGTGATCCGGGTGACTCTGGGTGGGGGCTTCCTTCTCCGTGGAGCGACGTGAGCAGGGACGGTGCTGGCATGCCACCCGGACCCGTTTCTCACGGGGAGGCCCTGGGAACCGATCGGGGTCGTCCCCGCACACCGGGAGCCAGCAAACGGCTTCCCCGTGGACGACGCAGGGCGCTGAGGCGGGGAGAGGCCTGCGCCTCAGCCCGGCAGCTCCCCGTTCAGGGAGCGCGCGCCCGCGTCCTCTCTGTCCCACGCTTCACTCCTCGGCGGACCTTGTTCCAGGGAGGACGTGTGTCCCGCGAAGCTGTGTTGCTTTGCCTCCTGGCCCCCGCTGGCTCGCTCGGCTCGCAGGCTTCTGGGTGAAACGGCTCTGTCTCCCTCCAACACCCAGCCGCCCCAGCCGGGCTGGCTGCAGTCTCAGGTCCCCGGGGGAGCAGGACTGAGCGCCCCCGAAGGCTGCCCGGGCGGCAGCGTCTGAGAGAGGGCTTTCGGCTTCGGTGGACCCGGGAGCACACCGGGCGCCCTCTGTGAAGCCCGTTCGTTGAGGGGAGGCCCTGGGGCCTGGCCCTGCACTTCCATGTGTCCCCACTGCTTCTGTCCTCGCGGGGCCGAGTGTGGCGTGAGGGGCAGACTCGTCGGCGGCCGGCCATCACCCCGTGGCGCGTGCCATGCGCCGCCACCCCAGCCCCCGCTTCGGGCAGGCCTCCGTGCTGCTGCGCGCTTGGCACCGGGGACGGTGGCCAGAAGGAGGGCGACCCCATGCTGTCCTCTCCGCGAGACGGGTGTGCGGCACGCTGCTTGGCGAACGCTTCCTCCCGGGAGGCCGCCCAAGCGCCTGGGTTCTGCAGAGTGAAGCAGGGCTTCTGGCAGCAGGACTCCCACGCCCTCCAACCTGGAGGGCGTGTCTGCTGCGTGTCCCACGATCGCTCTCACGGGAGCAGCAGGAGCCGGCGGCCACCCCCTCGAGGGGGCTTCTCAAGAGGCCGAGTGCATGGGGCGGCTTCTCAGACCACCTCCGGCCCGAGTGCGCCAACCTGCCTTAGGCTTCCGCACTCACACGCTGGGGCCACTCTCTCGCTCTTCCGTGGAAGAGGCCTGCCCGCGAAAGGCAGCTCGACGTCGGGTGGTTTCTCGGCGGAGAGGCGCTGGTGCTCTCGCCAGTGATCCGGGTGACTCTGGGTGGGGGCTTCCTTCTCCGTGGAGCGACGTGAGCAGGGACGGTGCTGGCATGCCACCCGGACCCGTTTCTCACGGGGAGGCCCTGGGAACCGATCGGGGTCGTCCCCGCACACCGGGAGCCAGCAAACGGCTTCCCCGTGGACGACGCAGGGCGCTGAGGCGGGGAGAGGCCTGCGCCTCAGCCCGGCAGCTCCCCGTTCAGGGAGCGCGCGCCCGCGTCCTCTCTGTCCCACGCTTCACTCCTCGGCGGACCTTGTTCCAGGGAGGACGTGTGTCCCGCGAAGCTGTGTTGCTTTGCCTCCTGGCCCCCGCTGGCTCGCTCGGCTCGCAGGCTTCTGGGTGAAACGGCTCTGTCTCCCTCCAACACCCAGCCGCCCCAGCCGGGCTGGCTGCAGTCTCAGGTCCCCGGGGGAGCAGGACTGAGCGCCCCCGAAGGCTGCCCGGGCGGCAGCGTCTGAGAGAGGGCTTTCGGCTTCGGTGGACCCGGGAGCACACCGGGCGCCCTCTGTGAAGCCCGTTCGTTGAGGGGAGGCCCTGGGGCCTGGCCCTGCACTTCCATGTGTCCCCACTGCTTCTGTCCTCGCGGGGCCGAGTGTGGCGTGAGGGGCAGACTCGTCGTCGGCCGGCCATCACCCCGTGGCGCGTGCCATGCGCCGCCACCCCAGCCCCCGCTTCGGGCAGGCCTCCGTGCTGCTGCGCGCTTGGCACCGGGGACGGTGGCCAGAAGGAGGGCGACCCCATGCTGTCCTCTCCGCGAGACGGGTGTGCGGCACGCTGCTTGGCGAACGCTTCCTCCCGGGAGGCCGCCCAAGCGCCTGGGTTCTGCAGAGTGAAGCAGGGCTTCTGGCAGCAGGACTCCCACGCCCTCCAACCTGGAGGGCGTGTCTGCTGCGTGTCCCACGATCGCTCTCACGGGAGCAGCAGGAGCCGGCGGCCACCCCCTCGAGGGGGCTTCTCAAGAGGCCGAGTGCATGGGGCGGCTTCTCAGACCACCTCCGGCCCGAGTGCGCCAACCTGCCTTAGGCTTCCGCACTCACACGCTGGGGCCACTCTCTCGCTCTTCCGTGGAAGAGGCCTGCCCGCGAAAGGCAGCTCGACGTCGGGTGGTTTCTCGGCGGAGAGGCGCTGGTGCTCTCGCCAGTGATCCGGGTGACTCTGGGTGGGGGCTTCCTTCTCCGTGGAGCGACGTGAGCAGGGACGGTGCTGGCATGCCACCCGGACCCGTTTCTCACGGGGAGGCCCTGGGAACCGATCGGGGTCGTCCCCGCACACCGGGAGCCAGCAAACGGCTTCCCCGTGGACGACGCAGGGCGCTGAGGCGGGGAGAGGCCTGCGCCTCAGCCCGGCAGCTCCCCGTTCAGGGAGCGCGCGCCCGCGTCCTCTCTGTCCCACGCTTCACTCCTCGGCGGACCTTGTTCCAGGGAGGACGTGTGTCCCGCGAAGCTGTGTTGCTTTGCCTCCTGGCCCCCGCTGGCTCGCTCGGCTCGCAGGCTTCTGGGTGAAACGGCTCTGTCTCCCTCCAACACCCAGCCGCCCCAGCCGGGCTGGCTGCAGTCTCAGGTCCCCGGGGGAGCAGGACTGAGCGCCCCCGAAGGCTGCCCGGGCGGCAGCGTCTGAGAGAGGGCTTTCGGCTTCGGTGGACCCGGGAGCACACCGGGCGCCCTCTGTGAAGCCCGTTCGTTGAGGGGAGGCCCTGGGGCCTGGCCCTGCACTTCCATGTGTCCCCACTGCTTCTGTCCTCGCGGGGCCGAGTGTGGCGTGAGGGGCAGACTCGTCGGCGGCCGGCCATCACCCCGTGGCGCGTGCCATGCGCCGCCACCCCAGCCCCCGCTTCGGGCAGGCCTCCGTGCTGCTGCGCGCGTGCCACCGGGGACGGTGGCCAGAAGGAGGGCGACCCCATGCTGTCCTCTCCGCGAGACGGGTGTGCGGCACGCTGCTTGGCGAACGCTTCCTCCCGGGAGGCCGCCCAAGCGCCTGGGTTCTGCAGAGTGAAGCAGGGCTTCTGGCAGCAGGACTCCCACGCCCTCCAACCTGGAGGGCGTGTCTGCTGCGTGTCCCACGATCGCTCTCACGGGAGCAGCAGGAGCCGGCGGCCACCCCCTCGAGGGGGCTTCTCAAGAGGCCGAGTGCATGGGGCGGCTTCTCAGACCACCTCCGGCCCGAGTGCGCCAACCTGCCTTAGGCTTCCGCACTCACACGCTGGGGCCACTCTCTCGCTCTTCCGCGGAAGAGGCCTGCCCGCGAAAGGCAGCTCGACGTCGGGTGGTTTCTCGGCGGAGAGGCGCTGGTGCTCTCGCCAGTGATCCGGGTGACACTGGGTGGGGGCTTCCTTCTCCGTGGAGCGACGTGAGCAGGGACGGTGCTGGCATGCCACCCGGACCCGTTTCTCACGGGGAGGCCCTGGGAACCGATCGGGGTCGTCCCCGCACACTGGGAGCCAGCAAACGGCTTCCCCGTGGACGACGCAGGGCGCTGAGGCGGGGAGAGGCCTGCGCCTCAGCCCGGCAGCTCCCCGTTCAGGGAGCGCGCGCCCGCGTCCTCTCTGTCCCACGCTTCACTCCTCGGCGGACCTTGTTCCAGGGAGGACGTGTGTCCCGCGAAGCTGTGTTGCTTTGCCTCCTGGCCCCCGCTGGCTCGCTCGGCTCGCAGGCTTCTGGGTGAAACGGCTCTGTCTCCCTCCAACACCCAGCCGCCCCAGCCGAGCTGGCTGCAGTCTCAGGCCCCGGTGGAGCAGGACTGAGCGCCCCCGAAGGCTGCCCGGGCGTCAGCGTCTGAGAGAGGGCTTTCAGCTTCGGTGGAACCGGGAGTACAGCGGGCGCCCTCTGTGAAGCCCGTTCGTTGAGGGGAGGCCCTGGGGCCTGGCCCTGCACTTCCATGTGTCCCCACTGCTTCTGTCCTCGCGGGGCCGAGTGTGGCGTGAGGGGCAGACTCGTCGGCGGCCGGCCATCACCCCGTGGCGCGTGCCATGCGCCGCCACCCCAGCCCCCGCTTCGGGCAGGCCTCCGTGCTGCTGCGCGCTTGGCACCGGGGACGGTGGCCAGAAGGAGGGCGACCCCATGCTGTCCTCTCCGCGAGACGGGTGTGCGGCACGCTGCTTGGCGAATGCTTCCTCCCGGGAGGCCGCCCAAGCGCCTGGGTTCTGCAGAGTGAAGCAGGGCTTCTGGCAGCAGGACTCCCACGCCCTCCAACCTGGAGGGCGTGTCTGCTGCGTGTCCCACGATCGCTCTCACGGGAGCAGCAGGAGCCGGCGGCCACCCCCTCGAGGGGGCTTCTCAAGAGGCCGAGTGCATGGGGCGGCTTCTCAGACCACCTCCGGCCCGAGTGCGCCAACCTGCCTTAGGCTTCCGCACTCACACGCTGGGGCCACTCTCTCGCTCTTCCGTGGAAGAGGCCTGCCCGCGAAAGGCAGCTCGACGTCGGGTGGTTTCTCGGCGGAGAGGCGCTGGTGCTCTCGCCAGTGATCCGGGTGACTCTGGGTGGGGGCTTCCTTCTCCGTGGAGCGACGTGAGCAGGGACGGTGCTGGCATGCCACCCGGACCCGTTTCTCACGGGGAGGCCCTGGGAACCGATCGGGGTCGTCCCCGCACACCGGGAGCCAGCAAACGGCTTCCCCGTGGACGACGCAGGGCGCTGAGGCGGGGAGAGGCCTGCGCCTCAGCCCGGCAGCTCCCCGTTCAGGGAGCGCGCGCCCGCGTCCTCTCTGTCCCACGCTTCACTCCTCGGCGGACCTTGTTCCAGGGAGGACGTGTGTCCCGCGAAGCTGTGTTGCTTTGCCTCCTGGCCCCCGCTGGCTCGCTCGGCTCGCAGGCTTCTGGGTGAAACGGCTCTGTCTCCCTCCAACACCCAGCCGCCCCAGCCGAGCTGGCTGCAGTCTCAGGTCCCCGGGGGAGCAGGACTGAGCGCCCCCGAAGGCTGCCCGGGCGGCAGCGTCTGAGAGAGGGCTTTCGGCTTCGGTGGACCCGGGAGCACACCGGGCGCCCTCTGTGAAGCCCGTTCGTTGAGGGGAGGCCCTGGGGCCTGGCCCTGCACTTCCATGTGTCCCCACTGCTTCTGTCCTCGCGGGGCCGAGTGTGGCGTGAGGGGCAGACTCGTCGTCGGCCGGCCATCACCCCGTGGCGCGTGCCATGTGCCGCCACCCCAGCCCCCCCTTCGGGCAGGCCTCCGTGCTGCGCGCGTGCCACCGGGGACGGTGGCCAGAAGGAGGGCGACCCCATGCTGTCCTCTCCGAGAGACGGGTGTGCGGCACGCTGCTTGGCGAACGCTTCCTCCCGGGAGGCCGCCCAAGCGCCTGGGTTCTGCAGAGTGAAGCAGGGCTTCTGGCAGCAGGACTCCCACGCCCTCCAACCTGGAGGGCGTGTCTGCTGCGTGTCCCACGATCGCTCTCACGGGAGCAGCAGGAGCCGGCGGCCACCCCCTCGAGGGGGCTTCTCAAGAGGCCGAGTGCATGGGGCGGCTTCTCAGACCACCTCCGGCCCGAGTGCGCCAACCTGCCTTAGGCTTCCGCACTCACACGCTGGGGCCACTCTCTCGCTCTTCCGTGGAAGAGGCCTGCCCGCGAAAGGCAGCTCGACGTCGGGTGGTTTCTCGGCGGAGAGGCGCTGGTGCTCTCGCCAGTGATCCGGGTGACTCTGGGTGGGGGCTTCCTTCTCCGTGGAGCGACGTGAGCAGGGACGGTGCTGGCATGCCACCCGGACCCGTTTCTCACGGGGAGGCCCTGGGAACCGATCGGGGTCGTCCCCGCACACCGGGAGCCAGCAAACGGCTTCCCCGTGGACGACGCAGGGCGCTGAGGCGGGGAGAGGCCTGCGCCTCAGCCCGGCAGCTCCCCGTTCAGGGAGCGCGCGCCCGCGTCCTCTCTGTCCCACGCTTCACTCCTCGGCGGACCTTGTTCCAGGGAGGACGTGTGTCCCGCGAAGCTGTGTTGCTTTGCCTCCTGGCCCCCGCTGGCTCGCTCGGCTCGCAGGCTTCTGGGTGAAACGGCTCTGTCTCCCTCCAACACCCAGCCGCCCCAGCCGAGCTGGCTGCAGTCTCAGGTCCCCGGGGGAGCAGGACTGAGCGCCCCCGAAGGCTGCCCGGGCGGCAGCGTCTGAGAGAGGGCTTTCGGCTTCGGTGGACCCGGGAGCACACCGGGCGCCCTCTGTGAAGCCCGTTCGTTGAGGGGAGGCCCTGGGGCCTGGCCCTGCACTTCCATGTGTCCCCACTGCTTCTGTCCTCGCGGGGCCGAGTGTGGCGTGAGGGGCAGACTCGTCGGCGGCCGGCCATCACCCCGTGGCGCGTGCCATGCGCCGCCACCCCAGCCCCCGCTTCGGGCAGGCCTCCGTGCTGCTGCGCGCGTGCCACCGGGGACGGTGGCCAGAAGGAGGGCGACCCCATGCTGTCCTCTCCGCGAGACGGGTGTGCGGCACGCTGCTTGGCGAACGCTTCCTCCCGGGAGGCCGCCCAAGCGCCTGGGTTCTGCAGAGTGAAGCAGGGCTTCTGGCAGCAGGACTCCCACGCCCTCCAACCTGGAGGGCGTGTCTGCTGCGTGTCCCACGATCGCTCTCACGGGAGCAGCAGGAGCCGGCGGCCACCCCCTCGAGGGGGCTTCTCAAGAGGCCGAGTGCATGGGGCGGCTTCTCAGACCACCTCCGGCCCGAGTGCGCCAACCTGCCTTAGGCTTCCGCACTCACACGCTGGGGCCACTCTCTCGCTCTTCCGTGGAAGAGGCCTGCCCGCGAAAGGCAGCTCGACGTCGGGTGGTTTCTCGGCGGAGAGGCGCTGGTGCTCTCGCCAGTGATCCGGGTGACTCTGGGTGGGGGCTTCCTTCTCCGTGGAGCGACGTGAGCAGGGACGGTGCTGGCATGCCACCCGGACCCGTTTCTCACGGGGAGGCCCTGGGAACCGATCGGGGTCGTCCCCGCACACCGGGAGCCAGCAAACGGCTTCCCCGTGGACGACGCAGGGCGCTGAGGCGGGGAGAGGCCTGCGCCTCAGCCCGGCAGCTCCCCGTTCAGGGAGCGCGCGCCCGCGTCCTCTCTGTCCCACGCTTCACTCCTCGGCGGACCTTGTTCCAGGGAGGACGTGTGTCCCGCGAAGCTGTGTTGCTTTGCCTCCTGGCCCCCGCTGGCTCGCTCGGCTCGCAGGCTTCTGGGTGAAACGGCTCTGTCTCCCTCCAACACCCAGCCGCCCCAGCCGAGCTGGCTGCAGTCTCAGGCCCCGGTGGAGCAGGACTGAGCGCCCCCGAAGGCTGCCCGGGCGTCAGCGTCTGAGAGAGGGCTTTCAGCTTCGGTGGAACCGGGAGCACAGCGGGCGCCCTCTGTGAAGCCCGTTCGTTGAGGGGAGGCCCTGGGGCCTGGCCCTGCACTTCCATGTGTCCCCACTGCTTCTGTCCTCGCGGGGCCGAGTGTGGCGTGAGGGGCAGACTCGTCGTCGGCCGGCCATCACCCCGTGGCGCGTGCCATGCGCCGCCACCCCAGCCCCCGCTTCGGGCAGGCCTCCGTGCTGCTGCGCGCTTGGCACCGGGGACGGTGGCCAGAAGGAGGGCGACCCCATGCTGTCCTCTCCGCGAGACGGGTGTGCGGCACGCTGCTTGGCGAACGCTTCCTCCTGGGAGGCCGCCCAAGCGCCTGGGTTCTGCAGAGTGAAGCAGGGCTTCTGGCAGCAGGACTCCCACGCCCTCCAACCTGGAGGGCGTGTCTGCTGCGTGTCCCACGATCGCTCTCACGGGAGCAGCAGGAGCCGGCGGCCACCCCCTCGAGGGGGCTTCTCAAGAGGCCGAGTGCATGGGGCGGCTTCTCAGACCACCTCCGGCCCGAGTGCGCCAACCTGCCCTAGGCTTCCGCACTCACACGCTGGGGCCACTCTCTCGCTCTTCCGTGGAAGAGGCCTGCCCGCGAAAGGCAGCTCGACGTCGGGTGGTTTCTCGGCGGAGAGGCGCTGCTGCTCTCGCCAGTGATCCGGGTGACTCTGGGTGGGGGCTTCCTTCTCCGTGGAGCGACGTGAGCAGGGACGGTGCTGGCATGCCACCCGGACCCGTTTCTCACGGGGAGGCCCTGGGAACCGATCGGGGTCGTCCCCGCACACCGGGAGCCAGCAAACGGCTTCCCCGTGGACGACGCAGGGCGCTGAGGCGGGGAGAGGCCTGCGCCTCAGCCCGGCAGCTCCCCGTTCAGGGAGCGCGCGCCCGCGTCCTCTCTGTCCCACGCTTCACTCCTCGGCGGACCTTGTTCCAGGGAGGACGTGTGTCCCGCGAAGCTGTGTTGCTTTGCCTCCTGGCCCCCGCTGGCTCGCTCGGCTCGCAGGCTTCTGGGTGAAACGGCTCTGTCTCCCTCCAACACCCAGCCGCCCCAGCCGGGCTGGCGGCAGTCTCAGGTCCCCGGGGGAGCAGGACTGAGCGCCCCCGAAGGCTGCCCGGGCGGCAGCGTCTGAGAGAGGGCTTTCGGCTTCGGTGGACCCGGGAGCACACCGGGCGCCCTCTGTGAAGCCCGTTCGTTGAGGGGAGGCCCTGGGGCCTGGCCCTGCACTTCCATGTGTCCCCACTGCTTCTGTCCTCGCGGGGCCGAGTGTGGCGTGAGGGGCAGACTCGTCGTCGGCCGGCCATCACCCCGTGGCGCGTGCCATGCGCCGCCACCCCAGCCCCCGCTTCGGGCAGGCCTCCGTGCTGCGCGCGAGTGCCACCGGGGACGGTGGCCAGAAGGAGGGCGACCCCATGCTGTCCTCTCCGCGAGACGGGTGTGCGGCACGCTGCTTGGCGAACGCTTCCTCCCGGGAGGCCGCCCAAGCGCCTGGGTTCTGCAGAGTGAAGCAGGGCTTCTGGCAGCGGGACTCCCACGCCCTCCAACCTGGAGGGCGTGTCTGCTGCGTGTCCCACGATCGCTCTCACGGGAGCAGCAGGAGCCGGCGGCCACCCCCTCGAGGGGGCTTCTCAAGAGGCCGAGTGCATGGGGCGGCTTCTCAGACCACCTCCGGCCCGAGTGCGCCAACCTGCCTTAGGCTTCCGCACTCACACGCTGGGGCCACTCTCTCGCTCTTCCGTGGAAGAGGCCTGCCCGCGAAAGGCAGCTCGACGTCGGGTGGTTTCTCGGCGGAGAGGCGCTGGTGCTCTCGCCAGTGATCCGGGTGACTCTGGGTGGGGGCTTCCTTCTCCGTGGAGCGACGTGAGCAGGGACGGTGCTGGCATGCCACCCGGACCCGTTTCTCACGGGGAGGCCCTGGGAACCGATCGGGGTCGTCCCCGCACACCGGGAGCCAGCAAACGGCTTCCCCGTGGACGACGCAGGGCGCTGAGGCGGGGAGAGGCCTGCGCCTCAGCCCGGCAGCTCCCCGTTCAGGGAGCGCGCGCCCGCGTCCTCTCTGTCCCACGCTTCACTCCTCGGCGGACCTTGTTCCAGGGAGGACGTGTGTCCCGCGAAGCTGTGTTGCTTTGCCTCCTGGCCCCCGCTGGCTCGCTCGGCTCGCAGGCTTCTGGGTGAAACGGCTCTGTCTCCCTCCAACACCCAGCCGCCCCAGCCGGGCTGGCTGCAGTCTCAGGTCCCCGGGGGAGCAGGACTGAGCGCCCCCGAAGGCTGCCCGGGCGGCAGCGTCTGAGAGAGGGCTTTCGGCTTCGGTGGACCCGGGAGCACACCGGGCGCCCTCTGTGAAGCCCGTTCGTTGAGGGGAGGCCCTGGGGCCTGGCCCTGCACTTCCATGTGTCCCCACTGCTTCTGTCCTCGCGGGGCCGAGTGTGGCGTGAGGGGCAGACTCGTCGGCGGCCGGCCATCACCCCGTGGCGCGTGCCATGCGCCGCCACCCCAGCCCCCGCTTCGGGCAGGCCTCCGTGCTGCTGCGCGCTTGGCACCGGGGACGGTGGCCAGAAGGAGGGCGACCCCATGCTGTCCTCTCCGCGAGACGGGTGTGCGGCACGCTGCTTGGCGAACGCTTCCTCCCGGGAGGCCGCCCAAGCGCCTGGGTTCTGCAGAGTGAAGCAGGGCTTCTGGCAGCAGGACTCCCACGCCCTCCAACCTGGAGGGCGTGTCTGCTGCGTGTCCCACGATCGCTCTCACGGGAGCAGCAGGAGCCGGCGGCCACCCCCTCGAGGGGGCTTCTCAAGAGGCCGAGTGCATGGGGCGGCTTCTCAGACCACCTCCGGCCCGAGTGCGCCAACCTGCCTTAGGCTTCCGCACTCACACGCTGGGGCCACTCTCTCGCTCTTCCGTGGAAGAGGCCTGCCCGCGAAAGGCAGCTCGACGTCGGGTGGTTTCTCGGCGGAGAGGCGCTGGTGCTCTCGCCAGTGATCCGGGTGACTCTGGGTGGGGGCTTCCTTCTCCGTGGAGCGACGTGAGCAGGGACGGTGCTGGCATGCCACCCGGACCCGTTTCTCACGGGGAGGCCCTGGGAACCGATCGGGGTCGTCCCCGCACACCGGGAGCCAGCAAACGGCTTCCCCGTGGACGACGCAGGGCGCTGAGGCGGGGAGAGGCCTGCGCCTCAGCCCGGCAGCTCCCCGTTCAGGGAGCGCGCGCCCGCGTCCTCTCTGTCCCACGCTTCACTCCTCGGCGGACCTTGTTCCAGGGAGGACGTGTGTCCCGCGAAGCTGTGTTGCTTTGCCTCCTGGCCCCCGCTGGCTCGCTCGGCTCGCAGGCTTCTGGGTGAAACGGCTCTGTCTCCCTCCAACACCCAGCCGCCCCAGCCGAGCTGGCTGCAGTCTCAGGTCCCCGGGGGAGCAGGACTGAGCGCCCCCGAAGGCTGCCCGGGCGGCAGCGTCTGAGAGAGGGCTTTCGGCTTCGGTGGACCCGGGAGCACACCGGGCGCCCTCTGTGAAGCCCGTTCGTTGAGGGGAGGCCCTGGGGCCTGGCCCTGCACTTCCATGTGTCCCCACTGCTTCTGTCCTCGCGGGGCCGAGTGTGGCGTGAGGGGCAGACTCGTCGGCGGCCGGCCATCACCCCGTGGCGCGTGCCATGCGCCGCCACCCCAGCCCCCGCTTCGGGCAGGCCTCCGTGCTGCTGCGCGCTTGGCACCGGGGACGGTGGCCAGAAGGAGGGCGACCCCATGCTGTCCTCTCCGCGAGACGGGTGTGCGGCACGCTGCTTGGCGAACGCTTCCTCCCGGGAGGCCGCCCAAGCGCCTGGGTTCTGCAGAGTGAAGCAGGGCTTCTGGCAGCAGGACTCCCACGCCCTCCAACCTGGAGGGCGTGTCTGCTGCGTGTCCCACGATCGCTCTCACGGGAGCAGCAGGAGCCGGCGGCCACCCCCTCGAGGGGGCTTCTCAAGAGGCCGAGTGCATGGGGCGGCTTCTCAGACCACCTCCGGCCCGAGTGCGCCAACCTGCCTTAGGCTTCCGCACTCACACGCTGGGGCCACTCTCTCGCTCTTCCGTGGAAGAGGCCTGCCCGCGAAAGGCAGCTCGACGTCGGGTGGTTTCTCGGCGGAGAGGCGCTGGTGCTCTCGCCAGTGATCCGGGTGACTCTGGGTGGGGGCTTCCTTCTCCGTGGAGCGACGTGAGCAGGGACGGTGCTGGCATGCCACCCGGACCCGTTTCTCACGGGGAGGCCCTGGGAACCGATCGGGGTCGTCCCCGCACACCGGGAGCCAGCAAACGGCTTCCCCGTGGACGACGCAGGGCGCTGAGGCGGGGAGAGGCCTGCGCCTCAGCCCGGCAGCTCCCCGTTCAGGGAGCGCGCGCCCGCGTCCTCTCTGTCCCACGCTTCACTCCTCGGCGGACCTTGTTCCAGGGAGGACGTGTGTCCCGCGAAGCTGTGTTGCTTTGCCTCCTGGCCCCCGCTGGCTCGCTCGGCTCGCAGGCTTCTGGGTGAAACGGCTCTGTCTCCCTCCAACACCCAGCCGCCCCAGCCGGGCTGGCTGCAGTCTCAGGTCCCCGGGGGAGCAGGACTGAGCGCCCCCGAAGGCTGCCCGGGCGGCAGCGTCTGAGAGAGGGCTTTCGGCTTCGGTGGACCCGGGAGCACACCGGGCGCCCTCTGTGAAGCCCGTTCGTTGAGGGGAGGCCCTGGGGCCTGGCCCTGCACTTCCATGTGTCCCCACTGCTTCTGTCCTCGCGGGGCCGAGTGTGGCGTGAGGGGCAGACTCGTCGTCGGCCGGCCATCACCCCGTGGCGCGTGCCATGCGCCGCCACCCCAGCCCCCGCTTCGGGCAGGCCTCCGTGCTGCTGCGCGCTTGGCACCGGGGACGGTGGCCAGAAGGAGGGCGACCCCATGCTGTCCTCTCCGCGAGACGGGTGTGCGGCACGCTGCTTGGCGAACGCTTCCTCCCGGGAGGCCGCCCAAGCGCCTGGGTTCTGCAGAGTGAAGCAGGGCTTCTGGCAGCAGGACTCCCACGCCCTCCAACCTGGAGGGCGTGTCTGCTGCGTGTCCCACGATCGCTCTCACGGGAGCAGCAGGAGCCGGCGGCCACCCCCTCGAGGGGGCTTCTCAAGAGGCCGAGTGCATGGGGCGGCTTCTCAGACCACCTCCGGCCCGAGTGCGCCAACCTGCCTTAGGCTTCCGCACTCACACGCTGGGGCCACTCTCTCGCTCTTCCGTGGAAGAGGCCTGCCCGCGAAAGGCAGCTCGACGTCGGGTGGTTTCTCGGCGGAGAGGCGCTGGTGCTCTCGCCAGTGATCCGGGTGACTCTGGGTGGGGGCTTCCTTCTCCGTGGAGCGACGTGAGCAGGGACGGTGCTGGCATGCCACCCGGACCCGTTTCTCACGGGGAGGCCCTGGGAACCGATCGGGGTCGTCCCCGCACACCGGGAGCCAGCAAACGGCTTCCCCGTGGACGACGCAGGGCGCTGAGGCGGGGAGAGGCCTGCGCCTCAGCCCGGCAGCTCCCCGTTCAGGGAGCGCGCGCCCGCGTCCTCTCTGTCCCACGCTTCACTCCTCGGCGGACCTTGTTCCAGGGAGGACGTGTGTCCCGCGAAGCTGTGTTGCTTTGCCTCCTGGCCCCCGCTGGCTCGCTCGGCTCGCAGGCTTCTGGGTGAAACGGCTCTGTCTCCCTCCAACACCCAGCCGCCCCAGCCGAGCTGGCTGCAGTCTCAGGTCCCCGGGGGAGCAGGACTGAGCGCCCCCGAAGGCTGCCCGGGCGGCAGCGTCTGAGAGAGGGCTTTCGGCTTCGGTGGACCCGGGAGCACACCGGGCGCCCTCTGTGAAGCCCGTTCGTTGAGGGGAGGCCCTGGGGCCTGGCCCTGCACTTCCATGTGTCCCCACTGCTTCTGTCCTCGCGGGGCCGAGTGTGGCGTGAGGGGCAGACTCGTCGGCGGCCGGCCATCACCCCGTGGCGCGTGCCATGCGCCGCCACCCCAGCCCCCGCTTCGGGCAGGCCTCCGTGCTGCTGCGCGCTTGGCACCGGGGACGGTGGCCAGAAGGAGGGCGACCCCATGCTGTCCTCTCCGCGAGACGGGTGTGCGGCACGCTGCTTGGCGAACGCTTCCTCCCGGGAGGCCGCCCAAGCGCCTGGGTTCTGCAGAGTGAAGCAGGGCTTCTGGCAGCAGGACTCCCACGCCCTCCAACCTGGAGGGCGTGTCTGCTGCGTGTCCCACGATCGCTCTCACGGGAGCAGCAGGAGCCGGCGGCCACCCCCTCGAGGGGGCTTCTCAAGAGGCCGAGTGCATGGGGCGGCTTCTCAGACCACCTCCGGCCCGAGTGCGCCAACCTGCCTTAGGCTTCCGCACTCACACGCTGGGGCCACTCTCTCGCTCTTCCGTGGAAGAGGCCTGCCCGCGAAAGGCAGCTCGACGTCGGGTGGTTTCTCGGCGGAGAGGCGCTGGTGCTCTCGCCAGTGATCCGGGTGACTCTGGGTGGGGGCTTCCTTCTCCGTGGAGCGACGTGAGCAGGGACGGTGCTGGCATGCCACCCGGACCCGTTTCTCACGGGGAGGCCCTGGGAACCGATCGGGGTCGTCCCCGCACACCGGGAGCCAGCAAACGGCTTCCCCGTGGACGACGCAGGGCGCTGAGGCGGGGAGAGGCCTGCGCCTCAGCCCGGCAGCTCCCCGTTCAGGGAGCGCGCGCCCGCGTCCTCTCTGTCCCACGCTTCACTCCTCGGCGGACCTTGTTCCAGGGAGGACGTGTGTCCCGCGAAGCTGTGTTGCTTTGCCTCCTGGCCCCCGCTGGCTCGCTCGGCTCGCAGGCTTCTGGGTGAAACGGCTCTGTCTCCCTCCAACACCCAGCCGCCCCAGCCGGGCTGGCTGCAGTCTCAGGTCCCCGGGGGAGCAGGACTGAGCGCCCCCGAAGGCTGCCCGGGCGGCAGCGTCTGAGAGAGGGCTTTCGGCTTCGGTGGACCCGGGAGCACACCGGGCGCCCTCTGTGAAGCCCGTTCGTTGAGGGGAGGCCCTGGGGCCTGGCCCTGCACTTCCATGTGTCCCCACTGCTTCTGTCCTCGCGGGGCCGAGTGTGGCGTGAGGGGCAGACTCGTCGGCGGCCGGCCATCACCCCGTGGCGCGTGCCATGCGCCGCCACCCCAGCCCCCGCTTCGGGCAGGCCTCCGTGCTGCTGCGCGCGTGCCACCGGGGACGGTGGCCAGAAGGAGGGCGACCCCATGCTGTCCTCTCCGCGAGACGGGTGTGCGGCACGCTGCTTGGCGAACGCTTCCTCCCGGGAGGCCGCCCAAGCGCCTGGGTTCTGCAGAGTGAAGCAGGGCTTCTGGCAGCAGGACTCCCACGCCCTCCAACCTGGAGGGCGTGTCTGCTGCGTGTCCCACGATCGCTCTCACGGGAGCAGCAGGAGCCGGCGGCCACCCCCTCGAGGGGGCTTCTCAAGAGGCCGAGTGCATGGGGCGGCTTCTCAGACCACCTCCGGCCCGAGTGCGCCAACCTGCCTTAGGCTTCCGCACTCACACGCTGGGGCCACTCTCTCGCTCTTCCGCGGAAGAGGCCTGCCCGCGAAAGGCAGCTCGACGTCGGGTGGTTTCTCGGCGGAGAGGCGCTGGTGCTCTCGCCAGTGATCCGGGTGACACTGGGTGGGGGCTTCCTTCTCCGTGGAGCGACGTGAGCAGGGACGGTGCTGGCATGCCACCCGGACCCGTTTCTCACGGGGAGGCCCTGGGAACCGATCGGGGTCGTCCCCGCACACTGGGAGCCAGCAAACGGCTTCCCCGTGGACGACGCAGGGCGCTGAGGCGGGGAGAGGCCTGCGCCTCAGCCCGGCAGCTCCCCGTTCAGGGAGCGCGCGCCCGCGTCCTCTCTGTCCCACGCTTCACTCCTCGGCGGACCTTGTTCCAGGGAGGACGTGTGTCCCGCGAAGCTGTGTTGCTTTGCCTCCTGGCCCCCGCTGGCTCGCTCGGCTCGCAGGCTTCTGGGTGAAACGGCTCTGTCTCCCTCCAACACCCAGCCGCCCCAGCCGAGCTGGCTGCAGTCTCAGGCCCCGGTGGAGCAGGACTGAGCGCCCCCGAAGGCTGCCCGGGCGTCAGCGTCTGAGAGAGGGCTTTCAGCTTCGGTGGAACCGGGAGTACAGCGGGCGCCCTCTGTGAAGCCCGTTCGTTGAGGGGAGGCCCTGGGGCCTGGCCCTGCACTTCCATGTGTCCCCACTGCTTCTGTCCTCGCGGGGCCGAGTGTGGCGTGAGGGGCAGACTCGTCGGCGGCCGGCCATCACCCCGTGGCGCGTGCCATGCGCCGCCACCCCAGCCCCCGCTTCGGGCAGGCCTCCGTGCTGCTGCGCGCTTGGCACCGGGGACGGTGGCCAGAAGGAGGGCGACCCCATGCTGTCCTCTCCGCGAGACGGGTGTGCGGCACGCTGCTTGGCGAATGCTTCCTCCCGGGAGGCCGCCCAAGCGCCTGGGTTCTGCAGAGTGAAGCAGGGCTTCTGGCAGCAGGACTCCCACGCCCTCCAACCTGGAGGGCGTGTCTGCTGCGTGTCCCACGATCGCTCTCACGGGAGCAGCAGGAGCCGGCGGCCACCCCCTCGAGGGGGCTTCTCAAGAGGCCGAGTGCATGGGGCGGCTTCTCAGACCACCTCCGGCCCGAGTGCGCCAACCTGCCTTAGGCTTCCGCACTCACACGCTGGGGCCACTCTCTCGCTCTTCCGTGGAAGAGGCCTGCCCGCGAAAGGCAGCTCGACGTCGGGTGGTTTCTCGGCGGAGAGGCGCTGGTGCTCTCGCCAGTGATCCGGGTGACTCTGGGTGGGGGCTTCCTTCTCCGTGGAGCGACGTGAGCAGGGACGGTGCTGGCATGCCACCCGGACCCGTTTCTCACGGGGAGGCCCTGGGAACCGATCGGGGTCGTCCCCGCACACCGGGAGCCAGCAAACGGCTTCCCCGTGGACGACGCAGGGCGCTGAGGCGGGGAGAGGCCTGCGCCTCAGCCCGGCAGCTCCCCGTTCAGGGAGCGCGCGCCCGCGTCCTCTCTGTCCCACGCTTCACTCCTCGGCGGACCTTGTTCCAGGGAGGACGTGTGTCCCGCGAAGCTGTGTTGCTTTGCCTCCTGGCCCCCGCTGGCTCGCTCGGCTCGCAGGCTTCTGGGTGAAACGGCTCTGTCTCCCTCCAACACCCAGCCGCCCCAGCCGAGCTGGCTGCAGTCTCAGGTCCCCGGGGGAGCAGGACTGAGCGCCCCCGAAGGCTGCCCGGGCGGCAGCGTCTGAGAGAGGGCTTTCGGCTTCGGTGGACCCGGGAGCACACCGGGCGCCCTCTGTGAAGCCCGTTCGTTGAGGGGAGGCCCTGGGGCCTGGCCCTGCACTTCCATGTGTCCCCACTGCTTCTGTCCTCGCGGGGCCGAGTGTGGCGTGAGGGGCAGACTCGTCGTCGGCCGGCCATCACCCCGTGGCGCGTGCCATGTGCCGCCACCCCAGCCCCCCCTTCGGGCAGGCCTCCGTGCTGCGCGCGTGCCACCGGGGACGGTGGCCAGAAGGAGGGCGACCCCATGCTGTCCTCTCCGAGAGACGGGTGTGCGGCACGCTGCTTGGCGAACGCTTCCTCCCGGGAGGCCGCCCAAGCGCCTGGGTTCTGCAGAGTGAAGCAGGGCTTCTGGCAGCAGGACTCCCACGCCCTCCAACCTGGAGGGCGTGTCTGCTGCGTGTCCCACGATCGCTCTCACGGGAGCAGCAGGAGCCGGCGGCCACCCCCTCGAGGGGGCTTCTCAAGAGGCCGAGTGCATGGGGCGGCTTCTCAGACCACCTCCGGCCCGAGTGCGCCAACCTGCCTTAGGCTTCCGCACTCACACGCTGGGGCCACTCTCTCGCTCTTCCGTGGAAGAGGCCTGCCCGCGAAAGGCAGCTCGACGTCGGGTGGTTTCTCGGCGGAGAGGCGCTGGTGCTCTCGCCAGTGATCCGGGTGACTCTGGGTGGGGGCTTCCTTCTCCGTGGAGCGACGTGAGCAGGGACGGTGCTGGCATGCCACCCGGACCCGTTTCTCACGGGGAGGCCCTGGGAACCGATCGGGGTCGTCCCCGCACACCGGGAGCCAGCAAACGGCTTCCCCGTGGACGACGCAGGGCGCTGAGGCGGGGAGAGGCCTGCGCCTCAGCCCGGCAGCTCCCCGTTCAGGGAGCGCGCGCCCGCGTCCTCTCTGTCCCACGCTTCACTCCTCGGCGGACCTTGTTCCAGGGAGGACGTGTGTCCCGCGAAGCTGTGTTGCTTTGCCTCCTGGCCCCCGCTGGCTCGCTCGGCTCGCAGGCTTCTGGGTGAAACGGCTCTGTCTCCCTCCAACACCCAGCCGCCCCAGCCGAGCTGGCTGCAGTCTCAGGTCCCCGGGGGAGCAGGACTGAGCGCCCCCGAAGGCTGCCCGGGCGGCAGCGTCTGAGAGAGGGCTTTCGGCTTCGGTGGACCCGGGAGCACACCGGGCGCCCTCTGTGAAGCCCGTTCGTTGAGGGGAGGCCCTGGGGCCTGGCCCTGCACTTCCATGTGTCCCCACTGCTTCTGTCCTCGCGGGGCCGAGTGTGGCGTGAGGGGCAGACTCGTCGTCGGCCGGCCATCACCCCGTGGCGCGTGCCATGCGCCGCCACCCCAGCCCCCGCTTCGGGCAGGCCTCCGTGCTGCGCGCGCGTGCCACCGGGGACGGTGGCCAGAAGGAGGGCGACCCCATACTGTCCTCTCCGAGAGACGGGTGTGCGGCACGCTGCTTGGCGAACGCTTCCTCCCGGGAGGCCGCCCAAGCGCCTGGGTTCTGCAGAGTGAAGCAGGGCTTCTGGCAGCGGGACTCCCACGCCCTCCAACCTGGAGGGCGTGTCTGCTGCGTGTCCCACGATCGCTCTCACGGGAGCAGCAGGAGCCGGCGGCCACCCCCTCGAGGGGGCTTCTCAAGAGGCCGAGTGCATGGGGCGGCTTCTCAGACCACCTCCGGCCCGAGTGCGCCAACCTGCCTTAGGCTTCCGCACTCACACGCTGGGGCCACTCTCTCGCTCTTCCGCGGAAGAGGCCTGCCCGCGAAAGGCAGCTCGACGTAGAGTGGTTTCTCGGCGGAGAGGCGCTGGTGCTCTCGCCAGTGATCCGGGTGACTCTGGGTGGGGGCTTCCTTCTCCGTGGAGCGACGTGAGCAGGGACGGTGCTGGCATGCCACCCGGACCCGTTTCTCACGGGGAGGCCCTGGGAACCGATCGGGGTCGTCCCCGCACACCGGGAGCCAGCAAACGGCTTCCCCGTGGACGACGCAGGGCGCTGAGGCGGGGAGAGGCCTGCGCCTCAGCCCGGCAGCTCCCCGTTCAGGGAGCGCGCGCCCGCGTCCTCTCTGTCCCACGCTTCACTCCTCGGCGGACCTTGTTCCAGGGAGGACGTGTGTCCCGCGAAGCTGTGTTGCTTTGCCTCCTGGCCCCCGCTGGCTCGCTCGGCTCGCAGGCTTCTGGGTGAAACGGCTCTGTCTCCCTCCAACACCCAGCCGCCCCAGCCGAGCTGGCTGCAGTCTCAGGCCCCGGTGGAGCAGGACTGAGCGCCCCCGAAGGCTGCCCGGGCGTCAGCGTCTGAGAGAGGGCTTTCAGCTTCGGTGGAACCGGGAGCACAGCGGGCGCCCTCTGTGAAGCCCGTTCGTTGAGGGGAGGCCCTGGGGCCTGGCCCTGCACTTCCATGTGTCCCCACTGCTTCTGTCCTCGCGGGGCCGAGTGTGGCGTGAGGGGCAGACTCGTCGTCGGCCGGCCATCACCCCGTGGCGCGTGCCATGCGCCGCCACCCCAGCCCCCGCTTCGGGCAGGCCTCCGTGCTGCTGCGCGCTTGGCACCGGGGACGGTGGCCAGAAGGAGGGCGACCCCATGCTGTCCTCTCCGCGAGACGGGTGTGCGGCACGCTGCTTGGCGAACGCTTCCTCCTGGGAGGCCGCCCAAGCGCCTGGGTTCTGCAGAGTGAAGCAGGGCTTCTGGCAGCAGGACTCCCACGCCCTCCAACCTGGAGGGCGTGTCTGCTGCGTGTCCCACGATCGCTCTCACGGGAGCAGCAGGAGCCGGCGGCCACCCCCTCGAGGGGGCTTCTCAAGAGGCCGAGTGCATGGGGCGGCTTCTCAGACCACCTCCGGCCCGAGTGCGCCAACCTGCCCTAGGCTTCCGCACTCACACGCTGGGGCCACTCTCTCGCTCTTCCGTGGAAGAGGCCTGCCCGCGAAAGGCAGCTCGACGTCGGGTGGTTTCTCGGCGGAGAGGCGCTGCTGCTCTCGCCAGTGATCCGGGTGACTCTGGGTGGGGGCTTCCTTCTCCGTGGAGCGACGTGAGCAGGGACGGTGCTGGCATGCCACCCGGACCCGTTTCTCACGGGGAGGCCCTGGGAACCGATCGGGGTCGTCCCCGCACACCGGGAGCCAGCAAACGGCTTCCCCGTGGACGACGCAGGGCGCTGAGGCGGGGAGAGGCCTGCGCCTCAGCCCGGCAGCTCCCCGTTCAGGGAGCGCGCGCCCGCGTCCTCTCTGTCCCACGCTTCACTCCTCGGCGGACCTTGTTCCAGGGAGGACGTGTGTCCCGCGAAGCTGTGTTGCTTTGCCTCCTGGCCCCCGCTGGCTCGCTCGGCTCGCAGGCTTCTGGGTGAAACGGCTCTGTCTCCCTCCAACACCCAGCCGCCCCAGCCGGGCTGGCGGCAGTCTCAGGTCCCCGGGGGAGCAGGACTGAGCGACCCCGAAGGCTGCCCGGGCGGCAGCGTCTGAGAGAGGGCTTTCGGCTTCGGTGGACCCGGGAGCACACCGGGCGCCCTCTGTGAAGCCCGTTCGTTGAGGGGAGGCCCTGGGGCCTGGCCCTGCACTTCCATGTGTCCCCACTGCTTCTGTCCTCGCGGGGCCGAGTGTGGCGTGAGGGGCAGACTCGTCGTCGGCCGGCCATCACCCCGTGGCGCGTGCCATGCGCCGCCACCCCAGCCCCCGCTTCGGGCAGGCCTCCGTGCTGCGCGCGCGTGCCACCGGGGACGGTGGCCAGAAGGAGGGCGACCCCATGCTGTCCTCTCCGCGAGACGGGTGTGCGGCACCCTGCTTGGCGAACGCTTCCTCCCGGGAGGCCGCCCAAGCGCCTGGGTTCTGCAGAGTGAAGCAGGGCTTCTGGCAGCGGGACTCCCACGCCCTCCAACCTGGAGGGCGTGTCTGCTGCGTGTCCCACGATCGCTCTCACGGGAGCAGCAGGAGCCGGCGGCCACCCCCTCGAGGGGGCTTCTCAAGAGGCCGAGTGCATGGGGCGGCTTCTCAGACCACCTCCGGCCCGAGTGCGCCAACCTGCCTTAGGCTTCCGCACTCACACGCTGGGGCCACTCTCTCGCTCTTCCGTGGAAGAGGCCTGCCCGCGAAAGGCAGCTCGACGTCGGGTGGTTTCTCGGCGGAGAGGCGCTGGTGCTCTCGCCAGTGATCCGGGTGACTCTGGGTGGGGGCTTCCTTCTCCGTGGAGCGACGTGAGCAGGGACGGTGCTGGCATGCCACCCGGACCCGTTTCTCACGGGGAGGCCCTGGGAACCGATCGGGGTCGTCCCCGCACACCGGGAGCCAGCAAACGGCTTCCCCGTGGACGACGCAGGGCGCTGAGGCGGGGAGAGGCCTGCACCTCAGCCCGGCAGCTCCCCGTTCAGGGAGCGCGCGCCCACGTCCTCTCTGTCCCACGCTTCACTCCTCGGCGGACCTTGTTCCAGGGAGGACGTGTGTCCCGCGAAGCTGTGTTGCTTTGCCTCCTGGCCCCCGCTGGCTCGCTCGGCTCGCAGGCTTCTGGGTGAAACGGCTCTGTCTCCCTCCAACACCCAGCCGCCCCAGCCGAGCTGGCTGCAGTCTCAGGTCCCCGGGGGAGCAGGACTGAGCGCCCCCGAAGGCTGCCCGGGCGTCAGCGTCTGAGAGAGGGCTTTCGGCTTCGGTGGACCCGGGAGCACACCGGGCGCCCTCTGTGAAGCCCGTTCGTTGAGGGGAGGCCCTGGGGCCTGGCCCTGCACTTCCATGTGTCCCCACTGCTTCTGTCCTCGCGGGGCCGAGTGTGGCGTGAGGGGCAGACTCGTCGTCGGCCGGCCATCACCCCGTGGCGCGTGCCATGTGCCGCCACCCCAGCCCCCGCTTCGGGCAGGCCTCCGTGCTGCTGCGCGCTTGGCACCGGGGACGGTGGCCAGAAGGAGGGCGACCCCATGCTGTCCTCTCCGAGAGACGGGTGTGCGGCACGCTGCTTGGCGAACGCTTCCTCCCGGGAGGCCGCCCAAGCGCCTGGGTTCTGCAGAGTGAAGCAGGGCTTCTGGCAGCGGGACTCCCACGCCCTCCAACCTGGAGGGCGTGTCTGCTGCGTGTCCCACGATCGCTCTCACGGGAGCAGCAGGAGCCGGCGGCCACCCCCTCGAGGGGGCTTCTCAAGAGGCCGAGTGCATGGGGCGGCTTCTCAGACCACCTCCGGCCCGAGTGCGCCAACCTGCCTTAGGCTTCCGCACTCACACGCTGGGGCCACTCTCTCGCTCTTCCGTGGAAGAGGCCTGCCCGCGAAAGGCAGCTCGACGTCGGGTGGTTTCTCGGCGGAGAGGCGCTGGTGCTCTCGCCAGTGATCCGGGTGACTCTGGGTGGGGGCTTCCTTCTCCGTGGAGCGACGTGAGCAGGGACGGTGCTGGCATGCCACCCGGACCCGTTTCTCACGGGGAGGCCCTGGGAACCGATCGGGGTCGTCCCCGCACACCGGGAGCCAGCAAACGGCTTCCCCGTGGACGACGCAGGGCGCTGAGGCGGGGAGAGGCCTGCGCCTCAGCCCGGCAGCTCCCCGTTCAGGGAGCGCGCGCCCGCGTCCTCTCTGTCCCACGCTTCACTCCTCGGCGGACCTTGTTCCAGGGAGGACGTGTGTCCCGCGAAGCTGTGTTGCTTTGCCTCCTGGCCCCCGCTGGCTCGCTCGGCTCGCAGGCTTCTGGGTGAAACGGCTCTGTCTCCCTCCAACACCCAGCCGCCCCAGCCGGGCTGGCGGCAGTCTCAGGTCCCCGGGGGAGCAGGACTGAGCGCCCCCGAAGGCTGCCCGGGCGGCAGCGTCTGAGAGAGGGCTTTCGGCTTCGGTGGACCCGGGAGCACACCGGGCGCCCTCTGTGAAGCCCGTTCGTTGAGGGGAGGCCCTGGGGCCTGGCCCTGCACTTCCATGTGTCCCCACTGCTTCTGTCCTCGCGGGGCCGAGTGTGGCGTGAGGGGCAGACTCGTCGTCGGCCGGCCATCACCCCGTGGCGCGTGCCATGCGCCGCCACCCCAGCCCCCGCTTCGGGCAGGCCTCCGTGCTGCGCGCGCGTGCCACCGGGGACGGTGGCCAGAAGGAGGGCGACCCCATGCTGTCCTCTCCGCGAGACGGGTGTGCGGCACGCTGCTTGGCGAACGCTTCCTCCCGGGAGGCCGCCCAAGCGCCTGGGTTCTGCAGAGTGAAGCAGGGCTTCTGGCAGCGGGACTCCCACGCCCTCCAACCTGGAGGGCGTGTCTGCTGCGTGTCCCACGATCGCTCTCACGGGAGCAGCAGGAGCCGGCGGCCACCCCCTCGAGGGGGCTTCTCAAGAGGCCGAGTGCATGGGGCGGCTTCTCAGACCACCTCCGGCCCGAGTGCGCCAACCTGCCTTAGGCTTCCGCACTCACACGCTGGGGCCACTCTCTCGCTCTTCCGTGGAAGAGGCCTGCCCGCGAAAGGCAGCTCGACGTCGGGTGGTTTCTCGGCGGAGAGGCGCTGGTGCTCTCGCCAGTGATCCGGGTGACTCTGGGTGGGGGCTTCCTTCTCCGTGGAGCGACGTGAGCAGGGACGGTGCTGGCATGCCACCCGGACCCGTTTCTCACGGGGAGGCCCTGGGAACCGATCGGGGTCGTCCCCGCACACCGGGAGCCAGCAAACGGCTTCCCCGTGGACGACGCAGGGCGCTGAGGCGGGGAGAGGCCTGCGCCTCAGCCCGGCAGCTCCCCGTTCAGGGAGCGCGCGCCCGCGTCCTCTCTGTCCCACGCTTCACTCCTCGGCGGACCTTGTTCCAGGGAGGACGTGTGTCCCGCGAAGCTGTGTTGCTTTGCCTCCTGGCCCCCGCTGGCTCGCTCGGCTCGCAGGCTTCTGGGTGAAACGGCTCTGTCTCCCTCCAACACCCAGCCGCCCCAGCCGAGCTGGCTGCAGTCTCAGGTCCCCGGGGGAGCAGGACTGAGCGCCCCCGAAGGCTGCCCGGGCGGCAGCGTCTGAGAGAGGGCTTTCGGCTTCGGTGGACCCGGGAGCACACCGGGCGCCCTCTGTGAAGCCCGTTCGTTGAGGGGAGGCCCTGGGGCCTGGCCCTGCACTTCCATGTGTCCCCACTGCTTCTGTCCTCGCGGGGCCGAGTGTGGCGTGAGGGGCAGACTCGTCGGCGGCCGGCCATCACCCCGTGGCGCGTGCCATGCGCCGCCACCCCAGCCCCCGCTTCGGGCAGGCCTCCGTGCTGCTGCGCGCTTGGCACCGGGGACGGTGGCCAGAAGGAGGGCGACCCCATGCTGTCCTCTCCGCGAGACGGGTGTGCGGCACGCTGCTTGGCGAACGCTTCCTCCCGGGAGGCCGCCCAAGCGCCTGGGTTCTGCAGAGTGAAGCAGGGCTTCTGGCAGCAGGACTCCCACGCCCTCCAACCTGGAGGGCGTGTCTGCTGCGTGTCCCACGATCGCTCTCACGGGAGCAGCAGGAGCCGGCGGCCACCCCCTCGAGGGGGCTTCTCAAGAGGCCGAGTGCATGGGGCGGCTTCTCAGACCACCTCCGGCCCGAGTGCGCCAACCTGCCTTAGGCTTCCGCACTCACACGCTGGGGCCACTCTCTCGCTCTTCCGTGGAAGAGGCCTGCCCGCGAAAGGCAGCTCGACGTCGGGTGGTTTCTCGGCGGAGAGGCGCTGGTGCTCTCGCCAGTGATCCGGGTGACTCTGGGTGGGGGCTTCCTTCTCCGTGGAGCGACGTGAGCAGGGACGGTGCTGGCATGCCACCCGGACCCGTTTCTCACGGGGAGGCCCTGGGAACCGATCGGGGTCGTCCCCGCACACCGGGAGCCAGCAAACGGCTTCCCCGTGGACGACGCAGGGCGCTGAGGCGGGGAGAGGCCTGCGCCTCAGCCCGGCAGCTCCCCGTTCAGGGAGCGCGCGCCCGCGTCCTCTCTGTCCCACGCTTCACTCCTCGGCGGACCTTGTTCCAGGGAGGACGTGTGTCCCGCGAAGCTGTGTTGCTTTGCCTCCTGGCCCCCGCTGGCTCGCTCGGCTCGCAGGCTTCTGGGTGAAACGGCTCTGTCTCCCTCCAACACCCAGCCGCCCCAGCCGAGCTGGCTGCAGTCTCAGGTCCCCGGGGGAGCAGGACTGAGCGCCCCCGAAGGCTGCCCGGGCGGCAGCGTCTGAGAGAGGGCTTTCGGCTTCGGTGGACCCGGGAGCACACCGGGCGCCCTCTGTGAAGCCCGTTCGTTGAGGGGAGGCCCTGGGGCCTGGCCCTGCACTTCCATGTGTCCCCACTGCTTCTGTCCTCGCGGGGCCGAGTGTGGCGTGAGGGGCAGACTCGTCGGCGGCCGGCCATCACCCCGTGGCGCGTGCCATGCGCCGCCACCCCAGCCCCCGCTTCGGGCAGGCCTCCGTGCTGCTGCGCGCTTGGCACCGGGGACGGTGGCCAGAAGGAGGGCGACCCCATGCTGTCCTCTCCGCGAGACGGGTGTGCGGCACGCTGCTTGGCGAACGCTTCCTCCCGGGAGGCCGCCCAAGCGCCTGGGTTCTGCAGAGTGAAGCAGGGCTTCTGGCAGCAGGACTCCCACGCCCTCCAACCTGGAGGGCGTGTCTGCTGCGTGTCCCACGATCGCTCTCACGGGAGCAGCAGGAGCCGGCGGCCACCCCCTCGAGGGGGCTTCTCAAGAGGCCGAGTGCATGGGGCGGCTTCTCAGACCACCTCCGGCCCGAGTGCGCCAACCTGCCTTAGGCTTCCGCACTCACACGCTGGGGCCACTCTCTCGCTCTTCCGTGGAAGAGGCCTGCCCGCGAAAGGCAGCTCGACGTCGGGTGGTTTCTCGGCGGAGAGGCGCTGGTGCTCTCGCCAGTGATCCGGGTGACTCTGGGTGGGGGCTTCCTTCTCCGTGGAGCGACGTGAGCAGGGACGGTGCTGGCATGCCACCCGGACCCGTTTCTCACGGGGAGGCCCTGGGAACCGATCGGGGTCGTCCCCGCACACCGGGAGCCAGCAAACGGCTTCCCCGTGGACGACGCAGGGCGCTGAGGCGGGGAGAGGCCTGCGCCTCAGCCCGGCAGCTCCCCGTTCAGGGAGCGCGCGCCCGCGTCCTCTCTGTCCCACGCTTCACTCCTCGGCGGACCTTGTTCCAGGGAGGACGTGTGTCCCGCGAAGCTGTGTTGCTTTGCCTCCTGGCCCCCGCTGGCTCGCTCGGCTCGCAGGCTTCTGGGTGAAACGGCTCTGTCTCCCTCCAACACCCAGCCGCCCCAGCCGAGCTGGCTGCAGTCTCAGGTCCCCGGGGGAGCAGGACTGAGCGCCCCCGAAGGCTGCCCGGGCGGCAGCGTCTGAGAGAGGGCTTTCGGCTTCGGTGGACCCGGGAGCACACCGGGCGCCCTCTGTGAAGCCCGTTCGTTGAGGGGAGGCCCTGGGGCCTGGCCCTGCACTTCCATGTGTCCCCACTGCTTCTGTCCTCGCGGGGCCGAGTGTGGCGTGAGGGGCAGACTCGTCGGCGGCCGGCCATCACCCCGTGGCGCGTGCCATGCGCCGCCACCCCAGCCCCCGCTTCGGGCAGGCCTCCGTGCTGCTGCGCGCTTGGCACCGGGGACGGTGGCCAGAAGGAGGGCGACCCCATGCTGTCCTCTCCGCGAGACGGGTGTGCGGCACGCTGCTTGGCGAACGCTTCCTCCCGGGAGGCCGCCCAAGCGCCTGGGTTCTGCAGAGTGAAGCAGGGCTTCTGGCAGCAGGACTCCCACGCCCTCCAACCTGGAGGGCGTGTCTGCTGCGTGTCCCACGATCGCTCTCACGGGAGCAGCAGGAGCCGGCGGCCACCCCCTCGAGGGGGCTTCTCAAGAGGCCGAGTGCATGGGGCGGCTTCTCAGACCACCTCCGGCCCGAGTGCGCCAACCTGCCTTAGGCTTCCGCACTCACACGCTGGGGCCACTCTCTCGCTCTTCCGCGGAAGAGGCCTGCCGCGAAAGGCAGCTCGACGTCGGGTGGTTTCTCGGCGGAGAGGCGCTGGTGCTCTCGCCAGTGATCCGGGTGACTCTGGGTGGGGGCTTCCTTCTCCGTGGAGCGACGTGAGCAGGGACGGTGCTGGCATGCCACCCGGACCCGTTTCTCACGGGGAGGCCCTGGGAACCGATCGGGGTCGTCCCCGCACACCGGGAGCCAGCAAACGGCTTCCCCGTGGACGACGCAGGGCGCTGAGGCGGGGAGAGGCCTGCGCCTCAGCCCGGCAGCTCCCCGTTCAGGGAGCGCGCGCCCGCGTCCTCTCTGTCCCACGCTTCACTCCTCGGCGGACCTTGTTCCAGGGAGGACGTGTGTCCCGCGAAGCTGTGTTGCTTTGCCTCCTGGCCCCCGCTGGCTCGCTCGGCTCGCAGGCTTCTGGGTGAAACGGCTCTGTCTCCCTCCAACACCCAGCCGCCCCAGCCGTGCTTGCGGCACTCTCAGGCCCCGGGGGAGCAGGACTGAGCGCCCCCGAAGGCTGCCCGGGCGTCAGCATCTGAGAGAGGGCTTTCGGCTTCGGTGGAACCGGGAGCACAGCGGGCGCCCTCTGTGAAGCCCGTTCGTTGAGGGGAGGCCCTGGGGCCTGGCCCTGCACTTCCATGTGTCCCCACTGCTTCTGTCCTCGCGGGGCCGAGTGTGGCGTGAGGGGCAGACTCGTCGGCGGCCGGCCATCACCCCGTGGCGCGTGCCATGCGCCGCCACCCCAGCCCCCGCTTCGGGCAGGCCTCCGTGCTGCTGCGCGCTTGGCACCGGGGACGGTGGCCAGAAGGAGGGCGACCCCATGCTGTCCTCTCCGCGAGACGGGTGTGCGGCACGCTGCTTGGCGAACGCTTCCTCCCGGGAGGCCGCCCAAGCGCCTGGGTTCTGCAGAGTGAAGCAGGGCTTCTGGCAGCAGGACTCCCACGCCCTCCAACCTGGAGGGCGTGTCTGCTGCGTGTCCCACGATCGCTCTCACGGGAGCAGCAGGAGCCGGCGGCCACCCCCTCGAGGGGGCTTCTCAAGAGGCCGAGTGCATGGGGCGGCTTCTCAGACCACCTCCGGCCCGAGTGCGCCAACCTGCCTTAGGCTTCCGCACTCACACGCTGGGGCCACTCTCTCGCTCTTCCGTGGAAGAGGCCTGCCCGCGAAAGGCAGCTCGACGTCGGGTGGTTTCTCGGCGGAGAGGCGCTGGTGCTCTCGCCAGTGATCCGGGTGACTCTGGGTGGGGGCTTCCTTCTCCGTGGAGCGACGTGAGCAGGGACGGTGCTGGCATGCCACCCGGACCCGTTTCTCACGGGGAGGCCCTGGGAACCGATCGGGGTCGTCCCCGCACACCGGGAGCCAGCAAACGGCTTCCCCGTGGACGACGCAGGGCGCTGAGGCGGGGAGAGGCCTGCGCCTCAGCCCGGCAGCTCCCCGTTCAGGGAGCGCGCGCCCGCGTCCTCTCTGTCCCACGCTTCACTCCTCGGCGGACCTTGTTCCAGGGAGGACGTGTGTCCCGCGAAGCTGTGTTGCTTTGCCTCCTGGCCCCCGCTGGCTCGCTCGGCTCGCAGGCTTCTGGGTGAAACGGCTCTGTCTCCCTCCAACACCCAGCCGCCCCAGCCGAGCTGGCTGCAGTCTCAGGTCCCCGGGGGAGCAGGACTGAGCGCCCCCGAAGGCTGCCCGGGCGGCAGCGTCTGAGAGAGGGCTTTCGGCTTCGGTGGACCCGGGAGCACACCGGGCGCCCTCTGTGAAGCCCGTTCGTTGAGGGGAGGCCCTGGGGCCTGGCCCTGCACTTCCATGTGTCCCCACTGCTTCTGTCCTCGCGGGGCCGAGTGTGGCGTGAGGGGCAGACTCGTCGGCGGCCGGCCATCACCCCGTGGCGCGTGCCATGCGCCGCCACCCCAGCCCCCGCTTCGGGCAGGCCTCCGTGCTGCTGCGCGCGTGCCACCGGGGACGGTGGCCAGAAGGAGGGCGACCCCATGCTGTCCTCTCCGCGAGACGGGTGTGCGGCACGCTGCTTGGCGAACGCTTCCTCCCGGGAGGCCGCCCAAGCGCCTGGGTTCTGCAGAGTGAAGCAGGGCTTCTGGCAGCAGGACTCCCACGCCCTCCAACCTGGAGGGCGTGTCTGCTGCGTGTCCCACGATCGCTCTCACGGGAGCAGCAGGAGCCGGCGGCCACCCCCTCGAGGGGGCTTCTCAAGAGGCCGAGTGCATGGGGCGGCTTCTCAGACCACCTCCGGCCCGAGTGCGCGAACCTGCCTTAGGCTTCCGCACTCACACGCTGGGGCCACTCTCTCGCTCTTCCGTGGAAGAGGCCTGCCCGCGAAAGGCAGCTCGACGTCGGGTGGTTTCTCGGCGGAGAGGCGCTGGTGCTCTCGCCAGTGATCCGGGTGACTCTGGGTGGGGGCTTCCTTCTCCGTGGAGCGACGTGAGCAGGGACGGTGCTGGCATGCCACCCGGACCCGTTTCTCACGGGGAGGCCCTGGGAACCGATCGGGGTCGTCCCCGCACACCGGGAGCCAGCAAACGGCTTCCCCGTGGACGACGCAGGGCGCTGAGGCGGGGAGAGGCCTGCGCCTCAGCCCGGCAGCTCCCCGTTCAGGGAGCGCGCGCCCGCGTCCTCTCTGTCCCACGCTTCACTCCTCGGCGGACCTTGTTCCAGGGAGGACGTGTGTCCCGCGAAGCTGTGTTGCTTTGCCTCCTGGCCCCCGCTGGCTCGCTCGGCTCGCAGGCTTCTGGGTGAAACGGCTCTGTCTCCCTCCAACACCCAGCCGCCCCAGCCGGGCTGGCTGCAGTCTCAGGTCCCCGGGGGAGCAGGACTGAGCGCCCCCGAAGGCTGCCCGGGCGGCAGCGTCTGAGAGAGGGCTTTCGGCTTCGGTGGACCCGGGAGCACACCGGGCGCCCTCTGTGAAGCCCGTTCGTTGAGGGGAGGCCCTGGGGCCTGGCCCTGCACTTCCATGTGTCCCCACTGCTTCTGTCCTCGCGGGGCCGAGTGTGGCGTGAGGGGCAGACTCGTCGGCGGCCGGCCATCACCCCGTGGCGCGTGCCATGCGCCGCCACCCCAGCCCCCGCTTCGGGCAGGCCTCCGTGCTGCTGCGCGCTTGGCACCGGGGACGGTGGCCAGAAGGAGGGCGACCCCATGCTGTCCTCTCCGCGAGACGGGTGTGCGGCACGCTGCTTGGCGAACGCTTCCTCCCGGGAGGCCGCCCAAGCGCCTGGGTTCAGCAGAGTGAAGCAGGGCTTCTGGCAGCAGGACTCCCACGCCCTCCAACCTGGAGGGCGTGTCTGCTGCGTGTCCCACGATCGCTCTCACGGGAGCAGCAGGAGCCGGCGGCCACCCCCTCGAGGGGGCTTCTCAAGAGGCCGAGTGCATGGGGCGGCTTCTCAGACCACCTCCGGCCCGAGTGCGCCAACCTGCCTTAGGCTTCCGCACTCACACGCTGGGGCCACTCTCTCGCTCTTCCGTGGAAGAGGCCTGCCCGCGAAAGGCAGCTCGACGTCGGGTGGTTTCTCGGCGGAGAGGCGCTGGTGCTCTCGCCAGTGATCCGGGTGACTCTGGGTGGGGGCTTCCTTCTCCGTGGAGCGACGTGAGCAGGGACGGTGCTGGCATGCCACCCGGACCCGTTTCTCACGGGGAGGCCCTGGGAACCGATCGGGGTCGTCCCCGCACACCGGGAGCCAGCAAACGGCTTCCCCGTGGACGACGCAGGGCGCTGAGGCGGGGAGAGGCCTGCGCCTCAGCCCGGCAGCTCCCCGTTCAGGGAGCGCGCGCCCGCGTCCTCTCTGTCCCACGCTTCACTCCTCGGCGGACCTTGTTCCAGGGAGGACGTGTGTCCCGCGAAGCTGTGTTGCTTTGCCTCCTGGCCCCCGCTGGCTCGCTCGGCTCGCAGGCTTCTGGGTGAAACGGCTCTGTCTCCCTCCAACACCCAGCCGCCCCAGCCGGGCTGGCTGCAGTCTCAGGTCCCCGGGGGAGCAGGACTGAGCGCCCCCGAAGGCTGCCCGGGCGGCAGCGTCTGAGAGAGGGCTTTCGGCTTCGGTGGACCCGGGAGCACACCGGGCGCCCTCTGTGAAGCCCGTTCGTTGAGGGGAGGCCCTGGGGCCTGGCCCTGCACTTCCATGTGTCCCCACTGCTTCTGTCCTCGCGGGGCCGAGTGTGGCGTGAGGGGCAGACTCGTCGTCGGCCGGCCATCACCCCGTGGCGCGTGCCATGCGCCGCCACCCCAGCCCCCGCTTCGGGCAGGCCTCCGTGCTGCTGCGCGCTTGGCACCGGGGACGGTGGCCAGAAGGAGGGCGACCCCATGCTGTCCTCTCCGCGAGACGGGTGTGCGGCACGCTGCTTGGCGAACGCTTCCTCCCGGGAGGCCGCCCAAGCGCCTGGGTTCTGCAGAGTGAAGCAGGGCTTCTGGCAGCAGGACTCCCACGCCCTCCAACCTGGAGGGCGTGTCTGCTGCGTGTCCCACGATCGCTCTCACGGGAGCAGCAGGAGCCGGCGGCCACCCCCTCGAGGGGGCTTCTCAAGAGGCCGAGTGCATGGGGCGGCTTCTCAGACCACCTCCGGCCCGAGTGCGCCAACCTGCCTTAGGCTTCCGCACTCACACGCTGGGGCCACTCTCTCGCTCTTCCGTGGAAGAGGCCTGCCCGCGAAAGGCAGCTCGACGTCGGGTGGTTTCTCGGCGGAGAGGCGCTGGTGCTCTCGCCAGTGATCCGGGTGACTCTGGGTGGGGGCTTCCTTCTCCGTGGAGCGACGTGAGCAGGGACGGTGCTGGCATGCCACCCGGACCCGTTTCTCACGGGGAGGCCCTGGGAACCGATCGGGGTCGTCCCCGCACACCGGGAGCCAGCAAACGGCTTCCCCGTGGACGACGCAGGGCGCTGAGGCGGGGAGAGGCCTGCGCCTCAGCCCGGCAGCTCCCCGTTCAGGGAGCGCGCGCCCGCGTCCTCTCTGTCCCACGCTTCACTCCTCGGCGGACCTTGTTCCAGGGAGGACGTGTGTCCCGCGAAGCTGTGTTGCTTTGCCTCCTGGCCCCCGCTGGCTCGCTCGGCTCGCAGGCTTCTGGGTGAAACGGCTCTGTCTCCCTCCAACACCCAGCCGCCCCAGCCGAGCTGGCTGCAGTCTCAGGTCCCCGGGGGAGCAGGACTGAGCGCCCCCGAAGGCTGCCCGGGCGGCAGCGTCTGAGAGAGGGCTTTCGGCTTCGGTGGACCCGGGAGCACACCGGGCGCCCTCTGTGAAGCCCGTTCGTTGAGGGGAGGCCCTGGGGCCTGGCCCTGCACTTCCATGTGTCCCCACTGCTTCTGTCCTCGCGGGGCCGAGTGTGGCGTGAGGGGCAGACTCGTCGGCGGCCGGCCATCACCCCGTGGCGCGTGCCATGCGCCGCCACCCCAGCCCCCGCTTCGGGCAGGCCTCCGTGCTGCTGCGCGCTTGGCACCGGGGACGGTGGCCAGAAGGAGGGCGACCCCATGCTGTCCTCTCCGCGAGACGGGTGTGCGGCACGCTGCTTGGCGAACGCTTCCTCCCGGGAGGCCGCCCAAGCGCCTGGGTTCTGCAGAGTGAAGCAGGGCTTCTGGCAGCAGGACTCCCACGCCCTCCAACCTGGAGGGCGTGTCTGCTGCGTGTCCCACGATCGCTCTCACGGGAGCAGCAGGAGCCGGCGGCCACCCCCTCGAGGGGGCTTCTCAAGAGGCCGAGTGCATGGGGCGGCTTCTCAGACCACCTCCGGCCCGAGTGCGCCAACCTGCCTTAGGCTTCCGCACTCACACGCTGGGGCCACTCTCTCGCTCTTCCGTGGAAGAGGCCTGCCCGCGAAAGGCAGCTCGACGTCGGGTGGTTTCTCGGCGGAGAGGCGCTGGTGCTCTCGCCAGTGATCCGGGTGACTCTGGGTGGGGGCTTCCTTCTCCGTGGAGCGACGTGAGCAGGGACGGTGCTGGCATGCCACCCGGACCCGTTTCTCACGGGGAGGCCCTGGGAACCGATCGGGGTCGTCCCCGCACACCGGGAGCCAGCAAACGGCTTCCCCGTGGACGACGCAGGGCGCTGAGGCGGGGAGAGGCCTGCGCCTCAGCCCGGCAGCTCCCCGTTCAGGGAGCGCGCGCCCGCGTCCTCTCTGTCCCACGCTTCACTCCTCGGCGGACCTTGTTCCAGGGAGGACGTGTGTCCCGCGAAGCTGTGTTGCTTTGCCTCCTGGCCCCCGCTGGCTCGCTCGGCTCGCAGGCTTCTGGGTGAAACGGCTCTGTCTCCCTCCAACACCCAGCCGCCCCAGCCGGGCTGGCTGCAGTCTCAGGTCCCCGGGGGAGCAGGACTGAGCGCCCCCGAAGGCTGCCCGGGCGGCAGCGTCTGAGAGAGGGCTTTCGGCTTCGGTGGACCCGGGAGCACACCGGGCGCCCTCTGTGAAGCCCGTTCGTTGAGGGGAGGCCCTGGGGCCTGGCCCTGCACTTCCATGTGTCCCCACTGCTTCTGTCCTCGCGGGGCCGAGTGTGGCGTGAGGGGCAGACTCGTCGGCGGCCGGCCATCACCCCGTGGCGTGTGCCATGCGCCGCCACCCCAGCCCCCGCTTCGGGCAGGCCTCCGTGCTGCTGCGCGCGTGCCACCGGGGACGGTGGCCAGAAGGAGGGCGACCCCATGCTGTCCTCTCCGCGAGACGGGTGTGCGGCACGCTGCTTGGCGAACGCTTCCTCCCGGGAGGCCGCCCAAGCGCCTGGGTTCTGCAGAGTGAAGCAGGGCTTCTGGCAGCAGGACTCCCACGCCCTCCAACCTGGAGGGCGTGTCTGCTGCGTGTCCCACGATCGCTCTCACGGGAGCAGCAGGAGCCGGCGGCCACCCCCTCGAGGGGGCTTCTCAAGAGGCCGAGTGCATGGGGCGGCTTCTCAGACCACCTCCGGCCCGAGTGCGCCAACCTGCCTTAGGCTTCCGCACTCACACGCTGGGGCCACTCTCTCGCTCTTCCGCGGAAGAGGCCTGCCCGCGAAAGGCAGCTCGACGTCGGGTGGTTTCTCGGCGGAGAGGCGCTGGTGCTCTCGCCAGTGATCCGGGTGACACTGGGTGGGGGCTTCCTTCTCCGTGGAGCGACGTGAGCAGGGACGGTGCTGGCATGCCACCCGGACCCGTTTCTCACGGGGAGGCCCTGGGAACCGATCGGGGTCGTCCCCGCACACTGGGAGCCAGCAAACGGCTTCCCCGTGGACGACGCAGGGCGCTGAGGCGGGGAGAGGCCTGCGCCTCAGCCCGGCAGCTCCCCGTTCAGGGAGCGCGCGCCCGCGTCCTCTCTGTCCCACGCTTCACTCCTCGGCGGACCTTGTTCCAGGGAGGACGTGTGTCCCGCGAAGCTGTGTTGCTTTGCCTCCTGGCCCCCGCTGGCTCGCTCGGCTCGCAGGCTTCTGGGTGAAACGGCTCTGTCTCCCTCCAACACCCAGCCGCCCCAGCCGAGCTGGCTGCAGTCTCAGGCCCCGGTGGAGCAGGACTGAGCGCCCCCGAAGGCTGCCCGGGCGTCAGCGTCTGAGAGAGGGCTTTCAGCTTCGGTGGAACCGGGAGTACAGCGGGCGCCCTCTGTGAAGCCCGTTCGTTGAGGGGAGGCCCTGGGGCCTGGCCCTGCACTTCCATGTGTCCCCACTGCTTCTGTCCTCGCGGGGCCGAGTGTGGCGTGAGGGGCAGACTCGTCGGCGGCCGGCCATCACCCCGTGGCGCGTGCCATGCGCCGCCACCCCAGCCCCCGCTTCGGGCAGGCCTCCGTGCTGCTGCGCGCTTGGCACCGGGGACGGTGGCCAGAAGGAGGGCGACCCCATGCTGTCCTCTCCGCGAGACGGGTGTGCGGCACGCTGCTTGGCGAATGCTTCCTCCCGGGAGGCCGCCCAAGCGCCTGGGTTCTGCAGAGTGAAGCAGGGCTTCTGGCAGCAGGACTCCCACGCCCTCCAACCTGGAGGGCGTGTCTGCTGCGTGTCCCACGATCGCTCTCACGGGAGCAGCAGGAGCCGGCGGCCACCCCCTCGAGGGGGCTTCTCAAGAGGCCGAGTGCATGGGGCGGCTTCTCAGACCACCTCCGGCCCGAGTGCGCCAACCTGCCTTAGGCTTCCGCACTCACACGCTGGGGCCACTCTCTCGCTCTTCCGTGGAAGAGGCCTGCCCGCGAAAGGCAGCTCGACGTCGGGTGGTTTCTCGGCGGAGAGGCGCTGGTGCTCTCGCCAGTGATCCGGGTGACTCTGGGTGGGGGCTTCCTTCTCCGTGGAGCGACGTGAGCAGGGACGGTGCTGGCATGCCACCCGGACCCGTTTCTCACGGGGAGGCCCTGGGAACCGATCGGGGTCGTCCCCGCACACCGGGAGCCAGCAAACGGCTTCCCCGTGGACGACGCAGGGCGCTGAGGCGGGGAGAGGCCTGCGCCTCAGCCCGGCAGCTCCCCGTTCAGGGAGCGCGCGCCCGCGTCCTCTCTGTCCCACGCTTCACTCCTCGGCGGACCTTGTTCCAGGGAGGACGTGTGTCCCGCGAAGCTGTGTTGCTTTGCCTCCTGGCCCCCGCTGGCTCGCTCGGCTCGCAGGCTTCTGGGTGAAACGGCTCTGTCTCCCTCCAACACCCAGCCGCCCCAGCCGAGCTGGCTGCAGTCTCAGGTCCCCGGGGGAGCAGGACTGAGCGCCCCCGAAGGCTGCCCGGGCGGCAGCGTCTGAGAGAGGGCTTTCGGCTTCGGTGGACCCGGGAGCACACCGGGCGCCCTCTGTGAAGCCCGTTCGTTGAGGGGAGGCCCTGGGGCCTGGCCCTGCACTTCCATGTGTCCCCACTGCTTCTGTCCTCGCGGGGCCGAGTGTGGCGTGAGGGGCAGACTCGTCGGCGGCCGGCCATCACCCCGTGGCGCGTGCCATGCGCCGCCACCCCAGCCCCCGCTTCGGGCAGGCCTCCGTGCTGCTGCGCGCGTGCCACCGGGGACGGTGGCCAGAAGGAGGGCGACCCCATGCTGTCCTCTCCGCGAGACGGGTGTGCGGCACGCTGCTTGGCGAACGCTTCCTCCCGGGAGGCCGCCCAAGCGCCTGGGTTCTGCAGAGTGAAGCAGGGCTTCTGGCAGCAGGACTCCCACGCCCTCCAACCTGGAGGGCGTGTCTGCTGCGTGTCCCACGATCGCTCTCACGGGAGCAGCAGGAGCCGGCGGCCACCCCCTCGAGGGGGCTTCTCAAGAGGCCGAGTGCATGGGGCGGCTTCTCAGACCACCTCCGGCCCGAGTGCGCGAACCTGCCTTAGGCTTCCGCACTCACACGCTGGGGCCACTCTCTCGCTCTTCCGTGGAAGAGGCCTGCCCGCGAAAGGCAGCTCGACGTCGGGTGGTTTCTCGGCGGAGAGGCGCTGGTGCTCTCGCCAGTGATCCGGGTGACTCTGGGTGGGGGCTTCCTTCTCCGTGGAGCGACGTGAGCAGGGACGGTGCTGGCATGCCACCCGGACCCGTTTCTCACGGGGAGGCCCTGGGAACCGATCGGGGTCGTCCCCGCACACCGGGAGCCAGCAAACGGCTTCCCCGTGGACGACGCAGGGCGCTGAGGCGGGGAGAGGCCTGCGCCTCAGCCCGGCAGCTCCCCGTTCAGGGAGCGCGCGCCCGCGTCCTCTCTGTCCCACGCTTCACTCCTCGGCGGACCTTGTTCCAGGGAGGACGTGTGTCCCGCGAAGCTGTGTTGCTTTGCCTCCTGGCCCCCGCTGGCTCGCTCGGCTCGCAGGCTTCTGGGTGAAACGGCTCTGTCTCCCTCCAACACCCAGCCGCCCCAGCCGAGCTGGCTGCAGTCTCAGGCCCCGGTGGAGCAGGACTGAGCGCCCCCGAAGGCTGCCCGGGCGTCAGCGTCTGAGAGAGGGCTTTCAGCTTCGGTGGAACCGGGAGCACAGCGGGCGCCCTCTGTGAAGCCCGTTCGTTGAGGGGAGGCCCTGGGGCCTGGCCCTGCACTTCCATGTGTCCCCACTGCTTCTGTCCTCGCGGGGCCGAGTGTGGCGTGAGGGGCAGACTCGTCGTCGGCCGGCCATCACCCCGTGGCGCGTGCCATGCGCCGCCACCCCAGCCCCCGCTTCGGGCAGGCCTCCGTGCTGCTGCGCGCTTGGCACCGGGGACGGTGGCCAGAAGGAGGGCGACCCCATGCTGTCCTCTCCGCGAGACGGGTGTGCGGCACGCTGCTTGGCGAACGCTTCCTCCTGGGAGGCCGCCCAAGCGCCTGGGTTCTGCAGAGTGAAGCAGGGCTTCTGGCAGCAGGACTCCCACGCCCTCCAACCTGGAGGGCGTGTCTGCTGCGTGTCCCACGATCGCTCTCACGGGAGCAGCAGGAGCCGGCGGCCACCCCCTCGAGGGGGCTTCTCAAGAGGCCGAGTGCATGGGGCGGCTTCTCAGACCACCTCCGGCCCGAGTGCGCCAACCTGCCCTAGGCTTCCGCACTCACACGCTGGGGCCACTCTCTCGCTCTTCCGTGGAAGAGGCCTGCCCGCGAAAGGCAGCTCGACGTCGGGTGGTTTCTCGGCGGAGAGGCGCTGCTGCTCTCGCCAGTGATCCGGGTGACTCTGGGTGGGGGCTTCCTTCTCCGTGGAGCGACGTGAGCAGGGACGGTGCTGGCATGCCACCCGGACCCGTTTCTCACGGGGAGGCCCTGGGAACCGATCGGGGTCGTCCCCGCACACCGGGAGCCAGCAAACGGCTTCCCCGTGGACGACGCAGGGCGCTGAGGCGGGGAGAGGCCTGCGCCTCAGCCCGGCAGCTCCCCGTTCAGGGAGCGCGCGCCCGCGTCCTCTCTGTCCCACGCTTCACTCCTCGGCGGACCTTGTTCCAGGGAGGACGTGTGTCCCGCGAAGCTGTGTTGCTTTGCCTCCTGGCCCCCGCTGGCTCGCTCGGCTCGCAGGCTTCTGGGTGAAACGGCTCTGTCTCCCTCCAACACCCAGCCGCCCCAGCCGGGCTGGCGGCAGTCTCAGGTCCCCGGGGGAGCAGGACTGAGCGCCCCCGAAGGCTGCCCGGGCGGCAGCGTCTGAGAGAGGGCTTTCGGCTTCGGTGGACCCGGGAGCACACCGGGCGCCCTCTGTGAAGCCCGTTCGTTGAGGGGAGGCCCTGGGGCCTGGCCCTGCACTTCCATGTGTCCCCACTGCTTCTGTCCTCGCGGGGCCGAGTGTGGCGTGAGGGGCAGACTCGTCGTCGGCCGGCCATCACCCCGTGGCGCGTGCCATGCGCCGCCACCCCAGCCCCCGCTTCGGGCAGGCCTCCGTGCTGCGCGCGCGTGCCACCGGGGACGGTGGCCAGAAGGAGGGCGACCCCATGCTGTCCTCTCCGCGAGACGGGTGTGCGGCACGCTGCTTGGCGAACGCTTCCTCCCGGGAGGCCGCCCAAGCGCCTGGGTTCTGCAGAGTGAAGCAGGGCTTCTGGCAGCGGGACTCCCACGCCCTCCAACCTGGAGGGCGTGTCTGCTGCGTGTCCCACGATCGCTCTCACGGGAGCAGCAGGAGCCGGCGGCCACCCCCTCGAGGGGGCTTCTCAAGAGGCCGAGTGCATGGGGCGGCTTCTCAGACCACCTCCGGCCCGAGTGCGCCAACCTGCCTTAGGCTTCCGCACTCACACGCTGGGGCCACTCTCTCGCTCTTCCGTGGAAGAGGCCTGCCCGCGAAAGGCAGCTCGACGTCGGGTGGTTTCTCGGCGGAGAGGCGCTGGTGCTCTCGCCAGTGATCCGGGTGACTCTGGGTGGGGGCTTCCTTCTCCGTGGAGCGACGTGAGCAGGGACGGTGCTGGCATGCCACCCGGACCCGTTTCTCACGGGGAGGCCCTGGGAACCGATCGGGGTCGTCCCCGCACACCGGGAGCCAGCAAACGGCTTCCCCGTGGACGACGCAGGGCGCTGAGGCGGGGAGAGGCCTGCACCTCAGCCCGGCAGCTCCCCGTTCAGGGAGCGCGCGCCCACGTCCTCTCTGTCCCACGCTTCACTCCTCGGCGGACCTTGTTCCAGGGAGGACGTGTGTCCCGCGAAGCTGTGTTGCTTTGCCTCCTGGCCCCCGCTGGCTCGCTCGGCTCGCAGGCTTCTGGGTGAAACGGCTCTGTCTCCCTCCAACACCCAGCCGCCCCAGCCGAGCTGGCTGCAGTCTCAGGTCCCCGGGGGAGCAGGACTGAGCGCCCCCGAAGGCTGCCCGGGCGGCAGCGTCTGAGAGAGGGCTTTCGGCTTCGGTGGACCCGGGAGCACACCGGGCGCCCTCTGTGAAGCCCGTTCGTTGAGGGGAGGCCCTGGGGCCTGGCCCTGCACTTCCATGTGTCCCCACTGCTTCTGTCCTCGCGGGGCCGAGTGTGGCGTGAGGGGCAGACTCGTCGTCGGCCGGCCATCACCCCGTGGCGCGTGCCATGTGCCGCCACCCCAGCCCCCGCTTCGGGCAGGCCTCCGTGCTGCTGCGCGCTTGGCACCGGGGACGGTGGCCAGAAGGAGGGCGACCCCATGCTGTCCTCTCCGAGAGACGGGTGTGCGGCACGCTGCTTGGCGAACGCTTCCTCCCGGGAGGCCGCCCAAGCGCCTGGGTTCTGCAGAGTGAAGCAGGGCTTCTGGCAGCGGGACTCCCACGCCCTCCAACCTGGAGGGCGTGTCTGCTGCGTGTCCCACGATCGCTCTCACGGGAGCAGCAGGAGCCGGCGGCCACCCCCTCGAGGGGGCTTCTCAAGAGGCCGAGTGCATGGGGCGGCTTCTCAGACCACCTCCGGCCCGAGTGCGCCAACCTGCCTTAGGCTTCCGCACTCACACGCTGGGGCCACTCTCTCGCTCTTCCGTGGAAGAGGCCTGCCCGCGAAAGGCAGCTCGACGTCGGGTGGTTTCTCGGCGGAGAGGCGCTGGTGCTCTCGCCAGTGATCCGGGTGACTCTGGGTGGGGGCTTCCTTCTCCGTGGAGCGACGTGAGCAGGGACGGTGCTGGCATGCCACCCGGACCCGTTTCTCACGGGGAGGCCCTGGGAACCGATCGGGGTCGTCCCCGCACACCGGGAGCCAGCAAACGGCTTCCCCGTGGACGACGCAGGGCGCTGAGGCGGGGAGAGGCCTGCGCCTCAGCCCGGCAGCTCCCCGTTCAGGGAGCGCGCGCCCGCGTCCTCTCTGTCCCACGCTTCACTCCTCGGCGGACCTTGTTCCAGGGAGGACGTGTGTCCCGCGAAGCTGTGTTGCTTTGCCTCCTGGCCCCCGCTGGCTCGCTCGGCTCGCAGGCTTCTGGGTGAAACGGCTCTGTCTCCCTCCAACACCCAGCCGCCCCAGCCGAGCTGGCTGCAGTCTCAGGTCCCCGGGGGAGCAGGACTGAGCGCCCCCGAAGGCTGCCCGGGCGGCAGCGTCTGAGAGAGGGCTTTCGGCTTCGGTGGACCCGGGAGCACACCGGGCGCCCTCTGTGAAGCCCGTTCGTTGAGGGGAGGCCCTGGGGCCTGGCCCTGCACTTCCATGTGTCCCCACTGCTTCTGTCCTCGCGGGGCCGAGTGTGGCGTGAGGGGCAGACTCGTCGTCGGCCGGCCATCACCCCGTGGCGCGTGCCATGCGCCGCCACCCCAGCCCCCGCTTCGGGCAGGCCTCCGTGCTGCGCGCGCGTGCCACCGGGGACGGTGGCCAGAAGGAGGGCGACCCCATACTGTCCTCTCCGAGAGACGGGTGTGCGGCACGCTGCTTGGCGAACGCTTCCTCCCGGGAGGCCGCCCAAGCGCCTGGGTTCTGCAGAGTGAAGCAGGGCTTCTGGCAGCGGGACTCCCACGCCCTCCAACCTGGAGGGCGTGTCTGCTGCGTGTCCCACGATCGCTCTCACGGGAGCAGCAGGAGCCGGCGGCCACCCCCTCGAGGGGGCTTCTCAAGAGGCCGAGTGCATGGGGCGGCTTCTCAGACCACCTCCGGCCCGAGTGCGCGAACCTGCCTTAGGCTTCCGCACTCACACGCTGGGGCCACTCTCTCGCTCTTCCGCGGAAGAGGCCTGCCCGCGAAAGGCAGCTCGACGTCGAGTGGTTTCTCGGCGGAGAGGCGCTGGTGCTCTCGCCAGTGATCCGGGTGACTCTGGGTGGGGGCTTCCTTCTCCGTGGAGCGACGTGAGCAGGGACGGTGCTGGCATGCCACCCGGACCCGATTCTCACGGGGAGGCCCTGGGAACCGATCGGGGTCGTCCCCGCACACCGGGAGCCAGCAAACGGCTTCCCCGTGGACGACGCAGGGCGCTGAGGCGGGGAGAGGCCTGCGCCTCAGCCCGGCAGCTCCCCGTTCAGGGAGCGCGCGCCCGCGTCCTCTCTGTCCCACGCTTCACTCCTCGGCGGACCTTGTTCCAGGGAGGACGTGTGTCCCGCGAAGCTGTGTTGCTTTGCCTCCTGGCCCCCGCTGGCTCGCTCGGCTCGCAGGCTTCTGGGTGAAACGGCTCTGTCTCCCTCCAACACCCAGCCGCCCCAGCCGTGCTGGCTGCAGTCTCAGGCCCCGGTGGAGCAGGACTGAGCGCCCCCGAAGGCTGCCCGGGCGTCAGCGTCTGAGAGAGGGCTTTCAGCTTCGGTGGAACCGGGAGCACAGCGGGCGGCCTCTGTGAAGCCCGTTCGTTGAGGGGAGGCCCTGGGGCCTGGCCCTGCACTTCCATGTGTCCCCACTGCTTCTGTCCTCGCGGGGCCGAGTGTGGCGTGAGGGGCAGACTCGTCGGCGGCCGGCCATCACCCCGTGGCGCGTGCCATGCGCCGCCACCCCAGCCCCCGCTTCGGGCAGGCCTCCGTGCTGCGCGCGCGTGCCACCGGGGACGGTGGCCAGAAGGAGGGCGACCCCATACTGTCCTCTCCGAGAGACGGGTGTGCGGCACGCTGCTTGGCGAACGCTTCCTCCCGGGAGGCCGCCCAAGCGCCTGGGTTCTGCAGAGTGAAGCAGGGCTTCTGGCAGCGGGACTCCCACGCCCTCCAACCTGGAGGGCGTGTCTGCTGCGTGTCCCACGATCGCTCTCACGGGAGCAGCAGGAGCCGGCGGCCACCCCCTCGAGGGGGCTTCTCAAGAGGCCGAGTGCATGGGGCGGCTTCTCAGACCACCTCCGGCCCGAGTGCGCGAACCTGCCTTAGGCTTCCGCACTCACACGCTGGGGCCACTCTCTCGCTCTTCCGCGGAAGAGGCCTGCCCGCGAAAGGCAGCTCGACGTCGAGTGGTTTCTCGGCGGAGAGGCGCTGGTGCTCTCGCCAGTGATCCGGGTGACTCTGGGTGGGGGCTTCCTTCTCCGTGGAGCGACGTGAGCAGGGACGGTGCTGGCATGCCACCCGGACCCGATTCTCACGGGGAGGCCCTGGGAACCGATCGGGGTCGTCCCCGCACACCGGGAGCCAGCAAACGGCTTCCCCGTGGACGACGCAGGGCGCTGAGGCGGGGAGAGGCCTGCGCCTCAGCCCGGCAGCTCCCCGTTCAGGGAGCGCGCGCCCGCGTCCTCTCTGTCCCACGCTTCACTCCTCGGCGGACCTTGTTCCAGGGAGGACGTGTGTCCCGCGAAGCTGTGTTGCTTTGCCTCCTGGCCCCCGCTGGCTCGCTCGGCTCGCAGGCTTCTGGGTGAAACGGCTCTGTCTCCCTCCAACACCCAGCCGCCCCAGCCGTGCTGGCTGCAGTCTCAGGCCCCGGTGGAGCAGGACTGAGCGCCCCCGAAGGCTGCCCGGGCGTCAGCGTCTGAGAGAGGGCTTTCAGCTTCGGTGGAACCGGGAGCACAGCGGGCGGCCTCTGTGAAGCCCGTTCGTTGAGGGGAGGCCCTGGGGCCTGGCCCTGCACTTCCATGTGTCCCCACTGCTTCTGTCCTCGCGGGGCCGAGTGTGGCGTGAGGGGCAGACTCGTCGGCGGCCGGCCATCACCCCGTGGCGCGTGCCATGCGCCGCCACCCCAGCCCCCGCTTCGGGCAGGCCTCCGTGCTGCTGCGCGCTTGGCACCGGGGACGGTGGCCAGAAGGAGGGCGACCCCATGCTGTCCTCTCCGCGAGACGGGTGTGCGGCACGCTGCCTGGCGAACGCTTCCTCCCGGGAGGCCGCCCAAGCGCCTGGGTTCTGCAGAGTGAAGCAGGGCTTCTGGCAGCAGGACTCCCACGCCCTCCAACCTGGAGGGCGTGTCTGCTGCGTGTCCCACGATCGCTCTCACGGGAGCAGCAGGAGCCGGCGGCCACCCCCTCGAGGGGGCTTCTCAAGAGGCCGAGTGCATGGGGCGGCTTCTCAGACCACCTCCGGCCCGAGTGCGCCAACCTGCCTTAGGCTTCCGCACTCACACGCTGGGGCCACTCTCTCGCTCTTCCGTGGAAGAGGCCTGCCCGCGAAAGGCAGCTCGACGTCGGGTGGTTTCTCGGCGGAGAGGCGCTGGTGCTCTCGCCAGTGATCCGGGTGACTCTGGGTGGGGGCTTCCTTCTCCGTGGAGCGACGTGAGCAGGGACGGTGCTGGCATGCCACCCGGACCCGTTTCTCACGGGGAGGCCCTGGGAACCGATCGGGGTCGTCCCCGCACACCGGGAGCCAGCAAACGGCTTCCCCGTGGACGACGCAGGGCGCTGAGGCGGGGAGAGGCCTGCGCCTCAGCCCGGCAGCTCCCCGTTCAGGGAGCGCGCGCCCACGTCCTCTCTGTCCCACGCTTCACTCCTCGGCGGACCTTGTTCCAGGGAGGACGTGTGTCCCGCGAAGCTGTGTTGCTTTGCCTCCTGGCCCCCGCTGGCTCGCTCGGCTCGCAGGCTTCTGGGTGAAACGGCTCTGTCTCCCTCCAACACCCAGCCGCCCCAGCCGGGCTGGCGGCAGTCTCAGGTCCCCGGGGGAGCAGGACTGAGCGCCCCCGAAGGCTGCCCGGGCGGCAGCGTCTGAGAGAGGGCTTTCGGCTTCGGTGGACCCGGGAGCACACCGGGCGCCCTCTGTGAAGCCCGTTCGTTGAGGGGAGGCCCTGGGGCCTGGCCCTGCACTTCCATGTGTCCCCACTGCTTCTGTCCTCGCGGGGCCGAGTGTGGCGTGAGGGGCAGACTCGTCGTCGGCCGGCCATCACCCCGTGGCGCGTGCCATGCGCCGCCACCCCAGCCCCCGCTTCGGGCAGGCCTCCGTGCTGCGCGCGCGTGCCACCGGGGACGGTGGCCAGAAGGAGGGCGACCCCATGCTGTCCTCTCCGCGAGACGGGTGTGCGGCACGCTGCTTGGCGAACGCTTCCTCCCGGGAGGCCGCCCAAGCGCCTGGGTTCTGCAGAGTGAAGCAGGGCTTCTGGCAGCGGGACTCCCACGCCCTCCAACCTGGAGGGCGTGTCTGCTGCGTGTCCCACGATCGCTCTCACGGGAGCAGCAGGAGCCGGCGGCCACCCCCTCGAGGGGGCTTCTCAAGAGGCCGAGTGCATGGGGCGGCTTCTCAGACCACCTCCGGCCCGAGTGCGCCAACCTGCCTTAGGCTTCCGCACTCACACGCTGGGGCCACTCTCTCGCTCTTCCGTGGAAGAGGCCTGCCCGCGAAAGGCAGCTCGACGTCGGGTGGTTTCTCGGCGGAGAGGCGCTGGTGCTCTCGCCAGTGATCCGGGTGACTCTGGGTGGGGGCTTCCTTCTCCGTGGAGCGACGTGAGCAGGGACGGTGCTGGCATGCCACCCGGACCCGTTTCTCACGGGGAGGCCCTGGGAACCGATCGGGGTCGTCCCCGCACACCGGGAGCCAGCAAACGGCTTCCCCGTGGACGACGCAGGGCGCTGAGGCGGGGAGAGGCCTGCACCTCAGCCCGGCAGCTCCCCGTTCAGGGAGCGCGCGCCCACGTCCTCTCTGTCCCACGCTTCACTCCTCGGCGGACCTTGTTCCAGGGAGGACGTGTGTCCCGCGAAGCTGTGTTGCTTTGCCTCCTGGCCCCCGCTGGCTCGCTCGGCTCGCAGGCTTCTGGGTGAAACGGCTCTGTCTCCCTCCAACACCCAGCCGCCCCAGCCGAGCTGGCTGCAGTCTCAGGTCCCCGGGGGAGCAGGACTGAGCGCCCCCGAAGGCTGCCCGGGCGGCAGCGTCTGAGAGAGGGCTTTCGGCTTCGGTGGACCCGGGAGCACACCGGGCGCCCTCTGTGAAGCCCGTTCGTTGAGGGGAGGCCCTGGGGCCTGGCCCTGCACTTCCATGTGTCCCCACTGCTTCTGTCCTCGCGGGGCCGAGTGTGGCGTGAGGGGCAGACTCGTCGTCGGCCGGCCATCACCCCGTGGCGCGTGCCATGTGCCGCCACCCCAGCCCCCCCTTCGGGCAGGCCTCCGTGCTGCGCGCGTGCCACCGGGGACGGTGGCCAGAAGGAGGGCGACCCCATGCTGTCCTCTCCGAGAGACGGGTGTGCGGCACGCTGCTTGGCGAACGCTTCCTCCCGGGAGGCCGCCCAAGCGCCTGGGTTCTGCAGAGTGAAGCAGGGCTTCTGGCAGCAGGACTCCCACGCCCTCCAACCTGGAGGGCGTGTCTGCTGCGTGTCCCACGATCGCTCTCACGGGAGCAGCAGGAGCCGGCGGCCACCCCCTCGAGGGGGCTTCTCAAGAGGCCGAGTGCATGGGGCGGCTTCTCAGACCACCTCCGGCCCGAGTGCGCGAACCTGCCTTAGGCTTCCGCACTCACACGCTGGGGCCACTCTCTCGCTCTTCCGCGGAAGAGGCCTGCCGCGAAAGGCAGCTCGACGTCGGGTGGTTTCTCGGCGGAGAGGCGCTGGTGCTCTCGCCAGTGATCCGGGTGACTCTGGGTGGGGGCTTCCTTCTCCGTGGAGCGACGTGAGCAGGGACGGTGCTGGCATGCCACCCGGACCCGTTTCTCACGGGGAGGCCCTGGGAACCGATCGGGGTCGTCCCCGCACACCGGGAGCCAGCAAACGGCTTCCCCGTGGACGACGCAGGGCGCTGAGGCGGGGAGAGGCCTGCGCCTCAGCCCGGCAGCTCCCCGTTCAGGGAGCGCGCGCCCGCGTCCTCTCTGTCCCACGCTTCACTCCTCGGCGGACCTTGTTCCAGGGAGGACGTGTGTCCCGCGAAGCTGTGTTGCTTTGCCTCCTGGCCCCCGCTGGCTCGCTCGGCTCGCAGGCTTCTGGGTGAAACGGCTCTGTCTCCCTCCAACACCCAGCCGCCCCAGCCGTGCTTGCGGCACTCTCAGGCCCCGGTGGAGCAGGACTGAGCGCCCCCGAAGGCTGCCCGGGCGTCAGCATCTGAGAGAGGGCTTTCGGCTTCGGTGGAACCGGGAGCACACCGGGCGCCCTCTGTGAAGCCCGTTCGTTGAGGGGAGGCCCTGGGGCCTGGCCCTGCACTTCCATGTGTCCCCACTGCTTCTGTCCTCGCGGGGCCGAGTGTGGCGTGAGGGGCAGACTCGTCGGCGGCCGGCCATCACCCCGTGGCGCGTGCCATGCGCCGCCACCCCAGCCCCCGCTTCGGGCAGGCCTCCGTGCTGCTGCGCGCTTGGCACCGGGGACGGTGGCCAGAAGGAGGGCGACCCCATGCTGTCCTCTCCGCGAGACGGGTGTGCGGCACGCTGCTTGGCGAACGCTTCCTCCCGGGAGGCCGCCCAAGCGCCTGGGTTCTGCAGAGTGAAGCAGGGCTTCTGGCAGCAGGACTCCCACGCCCTCCAACCTGGAGGGCGTGTCTGCTGCGTGTCCCACGATCGCTCTCACGGGAGCAGCAGGAGCCGGCGGCCACCCCCTCGAGGGGGCTTCTCAAGAGGCCGAGTGCATGGGGCGGCTTCTCAGACCACCTCCGGCCCGAGTGCGCCAACCTGCCTTAGGCTTCCGCACTCACACGCTGGGGCCACTCTCTCGCTCTTCCGTGGAAGAGGCCTGCCCGCGAAAGGCAGCTCGACGTCGGGTGGTTTCTCGGCGGAGAGGCGCTGGTGCTCTCGCCAGTGATCCGGGTGACTCTGGGTGGGGGCTTCCTTCTCCGTGGAGCGACGTGAGCAGGGACGGTGCTGGCATGCCACCCGGACCCGTTTCTCACGGGGAGGCCCTGGGAACCGATCGGGGTCGTCCCCGCACACCGGGAGCCAGCAAACGGCTTCCCCGTGGACGACGCAGGGCGCTGAGGCGGGGAGAGGCCTGCGCCTCAGCCCGGCAGCTCCCCGTTCAGGGAGCGCGCGCCCGCGTCCTCTCTGTCCCACGCTTCACTCCTCGGCGGACCTTGTTCCAGGGAGGACGTGTGTCCCGCGAAGCTGTGTTGCTTTGCCTCCTGGCCCCCGCTGGCTCGCTCGGCTCGCAGGCTTCTGGGTGAAACGGCTCTGTCTCCCTCCAACACCCAGCCGCCCCAGCCGAGCTGGCTGCAGTCTCAGGTCCCCGGGGGAGCAGGACTGAGCGCCCCCGAAGGCTGCCCGGGCGGCAGCGTCTGAGAGAGGGCTTTCGGCTTCGGTGGACCCGGGAGCACACCGGGCGCCCTCTGTGAAGCCCGTTCGTTGAGGGGAGGCCCTGGGGCCTGGCCCTGCACTTCCATGTGTCCCCACTGCTTCTGTCCTCGCGGGGCCGAGTGTGGCGTGAGGGGCAGACTCGTCGGCGGCCGGCCATCACCCCGTGGCGCGTGCCATGCGCCGCCACCCCAGCCCCCGCTTCGGGCAGGCCTCCGTGCTGCTGCGCGCGTGCCACCGGGGACGGTGGCCAGAAGGAGGGCGACCCCATGCTGTCCTCTCCGCGAGACGGGTGTGCGGCACGCTGCTTGGCGAACGCTTCCTCCCGGGAGGCCGCCCAAGCGCCTGGGTTCTGCAGAGTGAAGCAGGGCTTCTGGCAGCAGGACTCCCACGCCCTCCAACCTGGAGGGCGTGTCTGCTGCGTGTCCCACGATCGCTCTCACGGGAGCAGCAGGAGCCGGCGGCCACCCCCTCGAGGGGGCTTCTCAAGAGGCCGAGTGCATGGGGCGGCTTCTCAGACCACCTCCGGCCCGAGTGCGCCAACCTGCCTTAGGCTTCCGCACTCACACGCTGGGGCCACTCTCTCGCTCTTCCGTGGAAGAGGCCTGCCCGCGAAAGGCAGCTCGACGTCGGGTGGTTTCTCGGCGGAGAGGCGCTGGTGCTCTCGCCAGTGATCCGGGTGACTCTGGGTGGGGGCTTCCTTCTCCGTGGAGCGACGTGAGCAGGGACGGTGCTGGCATGCCACCCGGACCCGTTTCTCACGGGGAGGCCCTGGGAACCGATCGGGGTCGTCCCCGCACACCGGGAGCCAGCAAACGGCTTCCCCGTGGACGACGCAGGGCGCTGAGGCGGGGAGAGGCCTGCGCCTCAGCCCGGCAGCTCCCCGTTCAGGGAGCGCGCGCCCGCGTCCTCTCTGTCCCACGCTTCACTCCTCGGCGGACCTTGTTCCAGGGAGGACGTGTGTCCCGCGAAGCTGTGTTGCTTTGCCTCCTGGCCCCCGCTGGCTCGCTCGGCTCGCAGGCTTCTGGGTGAAACGGCTCTGTCTCCCTCCAACACCCAGCCGCCCCAGCCGAGCTGGCTGCAGTCTCAGGTCCCCGGGGGAGCAGGACTGAGCGCCCCCGAAGGCTGCCCGGGCGGCAGCGTCTGAGAGAGGGCTTTCGGCTTCGGTGGACCCGGGAGCACACCGGGCGCCCTCTGTGAAGCCCGTTCGTTGAGGGGAGGCCCTGGGGCCTGGCCCTGCACTTCCATGTGTCCCCACTGCTTCTGTCCTCGCGGGGCCGAGTGTGGCGTGAGGGGCAGACTCGTCGGCGGCCGGCCATCACCCCGTGGCGCGTGCCATGCGCCGCCACCCCAGCCCCCGCTTCGGGCAGGCCTCCGTGCTGCTGCGCGCTTGGCACCGGGGACGGTGGCCAGAAGGAGGGCGACCCCATGCTGTCCTCTCCGCGAGACGGGTGTGCGGCACGCTGCCTGGCGAACGCTTCCTCCCGGGAGGCCGCCCAAGCGCCTGGGTTCTGCAGAGTGAAGCAGGGCTTCTGGCAGCAGGACTCCCACGCCCTCCAACCTGGAGGGCGTGTCTGCTGCGTGTCCCACGATCGCTCTCACGGGAGCAGCAGGAGCCGGCGGCCACCCCCTCGAGGGGGCTTCTCAAGAGGCCGAGTGCATGGGGCGGCTTCTCAGACCACCTCCGGCCCGAGTGCGCCAACCTGCCTTAGGCTTCCGCACTCACACGCTGGGGCCACTCTCTCGCTCTTCCGTGGAAGAGGCCTGCCCGCGAAAGGCAGCTCGACGTCGGGTGGTTTCTCGGCGGAGAGGCGCTGGTGCTCTCGCCAGTGATCCGGGTGACTCTGGGTGGGGGCTTCCTTCTCCGTGGAGCGACGTGAGCAGGGACGGTGCTGGCATGCCACCCGGACCCGTTTCTCACGGGGAGGCCCTGGGAACCGATCGGGGTCGTCCCCGCACACCGGGAGCCAGCAAACGGCTTCCCCGTGGACGACGCAGGGCGCTGAGGCGGGGAGAGGCCTGCGCCTCAGCCCGGCAGCTCCCCGTTCAGGGAGCGCGCGCCCGCGTCCTCTCTGTCCCACGCTTCACTCCTCGGCGGACCTTGTTCCAGGGAGGACGTGTGTCCCGCGAAGCTGTGTTGCTTTGCCTCCTGGCCCCCGCTGGCTCGCTCGGCTCGCAGGCTTCTGGGTGAAACGGCTCTGTCTCCCTCCAACACCCAGCCGCCCCAGCCGAGCTGGCTGCAGTCTCAGGTCCCCGGGGGAGCAGGACTGAGCGCCCCCGAAGGCTGCCCGGGCGGCAGCGTCTGAGAGAGGGCTTTCGGCTTCGGTGGACCCGGGAGCACACCGGGCGCCCTCTGTGAAGCCCGTTCGTTGAGGGGAGGCCCTGGGGCCTGGCCCTGCACTTCCATGTGTCCCCACTGCTTCTGTCCTCGCGGGGCCGAGTGTGGCGTGAGGGGCAGACTCGTCGGCGGCCGGCCATCACCCCGTGGCGCGTGCCATGCGCCGCCACCCCAGCCCCCGCTTCGGGCAGGCCTCCGTGCTGCTGCGCGCTTGGCACCGGGGACGGTGGCCAGAAGGAGGGCGACCCCATGCTGTCCTCTCCGCGAGACGGGTGTGCGGCACGCTGCTTGGCGAACGCTTCCTCCCGGGAGGCCGCCCAAGCGCCTGGGTTCTGCAGAGTGAAGCAGGGCTTCTGGCAGCAGGACTCCCACGCCCTCCAACCTGGAGGGCGTGTCTGCTGCGTGTCCCACGATCGCTCTCACGGGAGCAGCAGGAGCCGGCGGCCACCCCCTCGAGGGGGCTTCTCAAGAGGCCGAGTGCATGGGGCGGCTTCTCAGACCACCTCCGGCCCGAGTGCGCCAACCTGCCTTAGGCTTCCGCACTCACACGCTGGGGCCACTCTCTCGCTCTTCCGTGGAAGAGGCCTGCCCGCGAAAGGCAGCTCGACGTCGGGTGGTTTCTCGGCGGAGAGGCGCTGGTGCTCTCGCCAGTGATCCGGGTGACTCTGGGTGGGGGCTTCCTTCTCCGTGGAGCGACGTGAGCAGGGACGGTGCTGGCATGCCACCCGGACCCGTTTCTCACGGGGAGGCCCTGGGAACCGATCGGGGTCGTCCCCGCACACCGGGAGCCAGCAAACGGCTTCCCCGTGGACGACGCAGGGCGCTGAGGCGGGGAGAGGCCTGCGCCTCAGCCCGGCAGCTCCCCGTTCAGGGAGCGCGCGCCCGCGTCCTCTCTGTCCCACGCTTCACTCCTCGGCGGACCTTGTTCCAGGGAGGACGTGTGTCCCGCGAAGCTGTGTTGCTTTGCCTCCTGGCCCCCGCTGGCTCGCTCGGCTCGCAGGCTTCTGGGTGAAACGGCTCTGTCTCCCTCCAACACCCAGCCGCCCCAGCCGAGCTGGCTGCAGTCTCAGGTCCCCGGGGGAGCAGGACTGAGCGCCCCCGAAGGCTGCCCGGGCGGCAGCGTCTGAGAGAGGGCTTTCGGCTTCGGTGGACCCGGGAGCACACCGGGCGCCCTCTGTGAAGCCCGTTCGTTGAGGGGAGGCCCTGGGGCCTGGCCCTGCACTTCCATGTGTCCCCACTGCTTCTGTCCTCGCGGGGCCGAGTGTGGCGTGAGGGGCAGACTCGTCGGCGGCCGGCCATCACCCCGTGGCGCGTGCCATGCGCCGCCACCCCAGCCCCCGCTTCGGGCAGGCCTCCGTGCTGCTGCGCGCTTGGCACCGGGGACGGTGGCCAGAAGGAGGGCGACCCCATGCTGTCCTCTCCGCGAGACGGGTGTGCGGCACGCTGCTTGGCGAACGCTTCCTCCCGGGAGGCCGCCCAAGCGCCTGGGTTCTGCAGAGTGAAGCAGGGCTTCTGGCAGCAGGACTCCCACGCCCTCCAACCTGGAGGGCGTGTCTGCTGCGTGTCCCACGATCGCTCTCACGGGAGCAGCAGGAGCCGGCGGCCACCCCCTCGAGGGGGCTTCTCAAGAGGCCGAGTGCATGGGGCGGCTTCTCAGACCACCTCCGGCCCGAGTGCGCCAACCTGCCTTAGGCTTCCGCACTCACACGCTGGGGCCACTCTCTCGCTCTTCCGCGGAAGAGGCCTGCCGCGAAAGGCAGCTCGACGTCGGGTGGTTTCTCGGCGGAGAGGCGCTGGTGCTCTCGCCAGTGATCCGGGTGACTCTGGGTGGGGGCTTCCTTCTCCGTGGAGCGACGTGAGCAGGGACGGTGCTGGCATGCCACCCGGACCCGTTTCTCACGGGGAGGCCCTGGGAACCGATCGGGGTCGTCCCCGCACACCGGGAGCCAGCAAACGGCTTCCCCGTGGACGACGCAGGGCGCTGAGGCGGGGAGAGGCCTGCGCCTCAGCCCGGCAGCTCCCCGTTCAGGGAGCGCGCGCCCGCGTCCTCTCTGTCCCACGCTTCACTCCTCGGCGGACCTTGTTCCAGGGAGGACGTGTGTCCCGCGAAGCTGTGTTGCTTTGCCTCCTGGCCCCCGCTGGCTCGCTCGGCTCGCAGGCTTCTGGGTGAAACGGCTCTGTCTCCCTCCAACACCCAGCCGCCCCAGCCGTGCTTGCGGCACTCTCAGGCCCCGGTGGAGCAGGACTGAGCGCCCCCGAAGGCTGCCCGGGCGTCAGCATCTGAGAGAGGGCTTTCGGCTTCGGTGGAACCGGGAGCACAGCGGGCGCCCTCTGTGAAGCCCGTTCGTTGAGGGGAGGCCCTGGGGCCTGGCCCTGCACTTCCATGTGTCCCCACTGCTTCTGTCCTCGCGGGGCCGAGTGTGGCGTGAGGGGCAGACTCGTCGGCGGCCGGCCATCACCCCGTGGCGCGTGCCATGCGCCGCCACCCCAGCCCCCGCTTCGGGCAGGCCTCCGTGCTGCTGCGCGCTTGGCACCGGGGACGGTGGCCAGAAGGAGGGCGACCCCATGCTGTCCTCTCCGCGAGACGGGTGTGCGGCACGCTGCTTGGCGAACGCTTCCTCCCGGGAGGCCGCCCAAGCGCCTGGGTTCTGCAGAGTGAAGCAGGGCTTCTGGCAGCAGGACTCCCACGCCCTCCAACCTGGAGGGCGTGTCTGCTGCGTGTCCCACGATCGCTCTCACGGGAGCAGCAGGAGCCGGCGGCCACCCCCTCGAGGGGGCTTCTCAAGAGGCCGAGTGCATGGGGCGGCTTCTCAGACCACCTCCGGCCCGAGTGCGCCAACCTGCCTTAGGCTTCCGCACTCACACGCTGGGGCCACTCTCTCGCTCTTCCGTGGAAGAGGCCTGCCCGCGAAAGGCAGCTCGACGTCGGGTGGTTTCTCGGCGGAGAGGCGCTGGTGCTCTCGCCAGTGATCCGGGTGACTCTGGGTGGGGGCTTCCTTCTCCGTGGAGCGACGTGAGCAGGGACGGTGCTGGCATGCCACCCGGACCCGTTTCTCACGGGGAGGCCCTGGGAACCGATCGGGGTCGTCCCCGCACACCGGGAGCCAGCAAACGGCTTCCCCGTGGACGACGCAGGGCGCTGAGGCGGGGAGAGGCCTGCGCCTCAGCCCGGCAGCTCCCCGTTCAGGGAGCGCGCGCCCGCGTCCTCTCTGTCCCACGCTTCACTCCTCGGCGGACCTTGTTCCAGGGAGGACGTGTGTCCCGCGAAGCTGTGTTGCTTTGCCTCCTGGCCCCCGCTGGCTCGCTCGGCTCGCAGGCTTCTGGGTGAAACGGCTCTGTCTCCCTCCAACACCCAGCCGCCCCAGCCGAGCTGGCTGCAGTCTCAGGTCCCCGGGGGAGCAGGACTGAGCGCCCCCGAAGGCTGCCCGGGCGGCAGCGTCTGAGAGAGGGCTTTCGGCTTCGGTGGACCCGGGAGCACACCGGGCGCCCTCTGTGAAGCCCGTTCGTTGAGGGGAGGCCCTGGGGCCTGGCCCTGCACTTCCATGTGTCCCCACTGCTTCTGTCCTCGCGGGGCCGAGTGTGGCGTGAGGGGCAGACTCGTCGGCGGCCGGCCATCACCCCGTGGCGCGTGCCATGCGCCGCCACCCCAGCCCCCGCTTCGGGCAGGCCTCCGTGCTGCTGCGCGCGTGCCACCGGGGACGGTGGCCAGAAGGAGGGCGACCCCATGCTGTCCTCTCCGCGAGACGGGTGTGCGGCACGCTGCTTGGCGAACGCTTCCTCCCGGGAGGCCGCCCAAGCGCCTGGGTTCTGCAGAGTGAAGCAGGGCTTCTGGCAGCAGGACTCCCACGCCCTCCAACCTGGAGGGCGTGTCTGCTGCGTGTCCCACGATCGCTCTCACGGGAGCAGCAGGAGCCGGCGGCCACCCCCTCGAGGGGGCTTCTCAAGAGGCCGAGTGCATGGGGCGGCTTCTCAGACCACCTCCGGCCCGAGTGCGCCAACCTGCCTTAGGCTTCCGCACTCACACGCTGGGGCCACTCTCTCGCTCTTCCGTGGAAGAGGCCTGCCCGCGAAAGGCAGCTCGACGTCGGGTGGTTTCTCGGCGGAGAGGCGCTGGTGCTCTCGCCAGTGATCCGGGTGACTCTGGGTGGGGGCTTCCTTCTCCGTGGAGCGACGTGAGCAGGGACGGTGCTGGCATGCCACCCGGACCCGTTTCTCACGGGGAGGCCCTGGGAACCGATCGGGGTCGTCCCCGCACACCGGGAGCCAGCAAACGGCTTCCCCGTGGACGACGCAGGGCGCTGAGGCGGGGAGAGGCCTGCGCCTCAGCCCGGCAGCTCCCCGTTCAGGGAGCGCGCGCCCGCGTCCTCTCTGTCCCACGCTTCACTCCTCGGCGGACCTTGTTCCAGGGAGGACGTGTGTCCCGCGAAGCTGTGTTGCTTTGCCTCCTGGCCCCCGCTGGCTCGCTCGGCTCGCAGGCTTCTGGGTGAAACGGCTCTGTCTCCCTCCAACACCCAGCCGCCCCAGCCGAGCTGGCTGCAGTCTCAGGTCCCCGGGGGAGCAGGACTGAGCGCCCCCGAAGGCTGCCCGGGCGGCAGCGTCTGAGAGAGGGCTTTCGGCTTCGGTGGACCCGGGAGCACACCGGGCGCCCTCTGTGAAGCCCGTTCGTTGAGGGGAGGCCCTGGGGCCTGGCCCTGCACTTCCATGTGTCCCCACTGCTTCTGTCCTCGCGGGGCCGAGTGTGGCGTGAGGGGCAGACTCGTCGGCGGCCGGCCATCACCCCGTGGCGCGTGCCATGCGCCGCCACCCCAGCCCCCGCTTCGGGCAGGCCTCCGTGCTGCTGCGCGCTTGGCACCGGGGACGGTGGCCAGAAGGAGGGCGACCCCATGCTGTCCTCTCCGCGAGACGGGTGTGCGGCACGCTGCTTGGCGAACGCTTCCTCCCGGGAGGCCGCCCAAGCGCCTGGGTTCTGCAGAGTGAAGCAGGGCTTCTGGCAGCAGGACTCCCACGCCCTCCAACCTGGAGGGCGTGTCTGCTGCGTGTCCCACGATCGCTCTCACGGGAGCAGCAGGAGCCGGCGGCCACCCCCTCGAGGGGGCTTCTCAAGAGGCCGAGTGCATGGGGCGGCTTCTCAGACCACCTCCGGCCCGAGTGCGCCAACCTGCCTTAGGCTTCCGCACTCACACGCTGGGGCCACTCTCTCGCTCTTCCGTGGAAGAGGCCTGCCCGCGAAAGGCAGCTCGACGTCGGGTGGTTTCTCGGCGGAGAGGCGCTGGTGCTCTCGCCAGTGATCCGGGTGACTCTGGGTGGGGGCTTCCTTCTCCGTGGAGCGACGTGAGCAGGGACGGTGCTGGCATGCCACCCGGACCCGTTTCTCACGGGGAGGCCCTGGGAACCGATCGGGGTCGTCCCCGCACACCGGGAGCCAGCAAACGGCTTCCCCGTGGACGACGCAGGGCGCTGAGGCGGGGAGAGGCCTGCGCCTCAGCCCGGCAGCTCCCCGTTCAGGGAGCGCGCGCCCGCGTCCTCTCTGTCCCACGCTTCACTCCTCGGCGGACCTTGTTCCAGGGAGGACGTGTGTCCCGCGAAGCTGTGTTGCTTTGCCTCCTGGCCCCCGCTGGCTCGCTCGGCTCGCAGGCTTCTGGGTGAAACGGCTCTGTCTCCCTCCAACACCCAGCCGCCCCAGCCGAGCTGGCTGCAGTCTCAGGTCCCCGGGGGAGCAGGACTGAGCGCCCCCGAAGGCTGCCCGGGCGGCAGCGTCTGAGAGAGGGCTTTCGGCTTCGGTGGACCCGGGAGCACACCGGGCGCCCTCTGTGAAGCCCGTTCGTTGAGGGGAGGCCCTGGGGCCTGGCCCTGCACTTCCATGTGTCCCCACTGCTTCTGTCCTCGCGGGGCCGAGTGTGGCGTGAGGGGCAGACTCGTCGGCGGCCGGCCATCACCCCGTGGCGCGTGCCATGCGCCGCCACCCCAGCCCCCGCTTCGGGCAGGCCTCCGTGCTGCTGCGCGCTTGGCACCGGGGACGGTGGCCAGAAGGAGGGCGACCCCATGCTGTCCTCTCCGCGAGACGGGTGTGCGGCACGCTGCTTGGCGAACGCTTCCTCCCGGGAGGCCGCCCAAGCGCCTGGGTTCTGCAGAGTGAAGCAGGGCTTCTGGCAGCAGGACTCCCACGCCCTCCAACCTGGAGGGCGTGTCTGCTGCGTGTCCCACGATCGCTCTCACGGGAGCAGCAGGAGCCGGCGGCCACCCCCTCGAGGGGGCTTCTCAAGAGGCCGAGTGCATGGGGCGGCTTCTCAGACCACCTCCGGCCCGAGTGCGCCAACCTGCCTTAGGCTTCCGCACTCACACGCTGGGGCCACTCTCTCGCTCTTCCGTGGAAGAGGCCTGCCCGCGAAAGGCAGCTCGACGTCGGGTGGTTTCTCGGCGGAGAGGCGCTGGTGCTCTCGCCAGTGATCCGGGTGACTCTGGGTGGGGGCTTCCTTCTCCGTGGAGCGACGTGAGCAGGGACGGTGCTGGCATGCCACCCGGACCCGTTTCTCACGGGGAGGCCCTGGGAACCGATCGGGGTCGTCCCCGCACACCGGGAGCCAGCAAACGGCTTCCCCGTGGACGACGCAGGGCGCTGAGGCGGGGAGAGGCCTGCGCCTCAGCCCGGCAGCTCCCCGTTCAGGGAGCGCGCGCCCGCGTCCTCTCTGTCCCACGCTTCACTCCTCGGCGGACCTTGTTCCAGGGAGGACGTGTGTCCCGCGAAGCTGTGTTGCTTTGCCTCCTGGCCCCCGCTGGCTCGCTCGGCTCGCAGGCTTCTGGGTGAAACGGCTCTGTCTCCCTCCAACACCCAGCCGCCCCAGCCGAGCTGGCTGCAGTCTCAGGTCCCCGGGGGAGCAGGACTGAGCGCCCCCGAAGGCTGCCCGGGCGGCAGCGTCTGAGAGAGGGCTTTCGGCTTCGGTGGACCCGGGAGCACACCGGGCGCCCTCTGTGAAGCCCGTTCGTTGAGGGGAGGCCCTGGGGCCTGGCCCTGCACTTCCATGTGTCCCCACTGCTTCTGTCCTCGCGGGGCCGAGTGTGGCGTGAGGGGCAGACTCGTCGGCGGCCGGCCATCACCCCGTGGCGCGTGCCATGCGCCGCCACCCCAGCCCCCGCTTCGGGCAGGCCTCCGTGCTGCTGCGCGCTTGGCACCGGGGACGGTGGCCAGAAGGAGGGCGACCCCATGCTGTCCTCTCCGCGAGACGGGTGTGCGGCACGCTGCTTGGCGAACGCTTCCTCCCGGGAGGCCGCCCAAGCGCCTGGGTTCTGCAGAGTGAAGCAGGGCTTCTGGCAGCAGGACTCCCACGCCCTCCAACCTGGAGGGCGTGTCTGCTGCGTGTCCCACGATCGCTCTCACGGGAGCAGCAGGAGCCGGCGGCCACCCCCTCGAGGGGGCTTCTCAAGAGGCCGAGTGCATGGGGCGGCTTCTCAGACCACCTCCGGCCCGAGTGCGCCAACCTGCCTTAGGCTTCCGCACTCACACGCTGGGGCCACTCTCTCGCTCTTCCGTGGAAGAGGCCTGCCCGCGAAAGGCAGCTCGACGTCGGGTGGTTTCTCGGCGGAGAGGCGCTGGTGCTCTCGCCAGTGATCCGGGTGACTCTGGGTGGGGGCTTCCTTCTCCGTGGAGCGACGTGAGCAGGGACGGTGCTGGCATGCCACCCGGACCCGTTTCTCACGGGGAGGCCCTGGGAACCGATCGGGGTCGTCCCCGCACACCGGGAGCCAGCAAACGGCTTCCCCGTGGACGACGCAGGGCGCTGAGGCGGGGAGAGGCCTGCGCCTCAGCCCGGCAGCTCCCCGTTCAGGGAGCGCGCGCCCGCGTCCTCTCTGTCCCACGCTTCACTCCTCGGCGGACCTTGTTCCAGGGAGGACGTGTGTCCCGCGAAGCTGTGTTGCTTTGCCTCCTGGCCCCCGCTGGCTCGCTCGGCTCGCAGGCTTCTGGGTGAAACGGCTCTGTCTCCCTCCAACACCCAGCCGCCCCAGCCGAGCTGGCTGCAGTCTCAGGTCCCCGGGGGAGCAGGACTGAGCGCCCCCGAAGGCTGCCCGGGCGGCAGCGTCTGAGAGAGGGCTTTCGGCTTCGGTGGACCCGGGAGCACACCGGGCGCCCTCTGTGAAGCCCGTTCGTTGAGGGGAGGCCCTGGGGCCTGGCCCTGCACTTCCATGTGTCCCCACTGCTTCTGTCCTCGCGGGGCCGAGTGTGGCGTGAGGGGCAGACTCGTCGGCGGCCGGCCATCACCCCGTGGCGCGTGCCATGCGCCGCCACCCCAGCCCCCGCTTCGGGCAGGCCTCCGTGCTGCTGCGCGCTTGGCACCGGGGACGGTGGCCAGAAGGAGGGCGACCCCATGCTGTCCTCTCCGCGAGACGGGTGTGCGGCACGCTGCTTGGCGAACGCTTCCTCCCGGGAGGCCGCCCAAGCGCCTGGGTTCTGCAGAGTGAAGCAGGGCTTCTGGCAGCAGGACTCCCACGCCCTCCAACCTGGAGGGCGTGTCTGCTGCGTGTCCCACGATCGCTCTCACGGGAGCAGCAGGAGCCGGCGGCCACCCCCTCGAGGGGGCTTCTCAAGAGGCCGAGTGCATGGGGCGGCTTCTCAGACCACCTCCGGCCCGAGTGCGCCAACCTGCCTTAGGCTTCCGCACTCACACGCTGGGGCCACTCTCTCGCTCTTCCGTGGAAGAGGCCTGCCCGCGAAAGGCAGCTCGACGTCGGGTGGTTTCTCGGCGGAGAGGCGCTGGTGCTCTCGCCAGTGATCCGGGTGACTCTGGGTGGGGGCTTCCTTCTCCGTGGAGCGACGTGAGCAGGGACGGTGCTGGCATGCCACCCGGACCCGTTTCTCACGGGGAGGCCCTGGGAACCGATCGGGGTCGTCCCCGCACACCGGGAGCCAGCAAACGGCTTCCCCGTGGACGACGCAGGGCGCTGAGGCGGGGAGAGGCCTGCGCCTCAGCCCGGCAGCTCCCCGTTCAGGGAGCGCGCGCCCGCGTCCTCTCTGTCCCACGCTTCACTCCTCGGCGGACCTTGTTCCAGGGAGGACGTGTGTCCCGCGAAGCTGTGTTGCTTTGCCTCCTGGCCCCCGCTGGCTCGCTCGGCTCGCAGGCTTCTGGGTGAAACGGCTCTGTCTCCCTCCAACACCCAGCCGCCCCAGCCGGGCTGGCTGCAGTCTCAGGTCCCCGGGGGAGCAGGACTGAGCGCCCCCGAAGGCTGCCCGGGCGGCAGCGTCTGAGAGAGGGCTTTCGGCTTCGGTGGACCCGGGAGCACACCGGGCGCCCTCTGTGAAGCCCGTTCGTTGAGGGGAGGCCCTGGGGCCTGGCCCTGCACTTCCATGTGTCCCCACTGCTTCTGTCCTCGCGGGGCCGAGTGTGGCGTGAGGGGCAGACTCGTCGGCGGCCGGCCATCACCCCGTGGCGCGTGCCATGCGCCGCCACCCCAGCCCCCGCTTCGGGCAGGCCTCCGTGCTGCTGCGCGCTTGGCACCGGGGACGGTGGCCAGAAGGAGGGCGACCCCATGCTGTCCTCTCCGCGAGACGGGTGTGCGGCACGCTGCTTGGCGAACGCTTCCTCCTGGGAGGCCGCCCAAGCGCCTGGGTTCTGCAGAGTGAAGCAGGGCTTCTGGCAGCGGGACTCCCACGCCCTCCAACCTGGAGGGCGTGTCTGCTGCGTGTCCCACGATCGCTCTCACGGGAGCAGCAGGAGCCGGCGGCCACCCCCTCGAGGGGGCTTCTCAAGAGGCCGAGTGCATGGGGCGGCTTCTCAGACCACCTCCGGCCCGAGTGCGCCAACCTGCCTTAGGCTTCCGCACTCACACGCTGGGGCCACTCTCTCGCTCTTCCGTGGAAGAGGCCTGCCCGCGAAAGGCAGCTCGACGTCGGGTGGTTTCTCGGCGGAGAGGCGCTGGTGCTCTCGCCAGTGATCCGGGTGACTCTGGGTGGGGGCTTCCTTCTCCGTGGAGCGACGTGAGCAGGGACGGTGCTGGCATGCCACCCGGACCCGTTTCTCACGGGGAGGCCCTGGGAACCGATCGGGGTCGTCCCCGCACACCGGGAGCCAGCAAACGGCTTCCCCGTGGACGACGCAGGGCGCTGAGGCGGGGAGAGGCCTGCGCCTCAGCCCGGCAGCTCCCCGTTCAGGGAGCGCGCGCCCGCGTCCTCTCTGTCCCACGCTTCACTCCTCGGCGGACCTTGTTCCAGGGAGGACGTGTGTCCCGCGAAGCTGTGTTGCTTTGCCTCCTGGCCCCCGCTGGCTCGCTCGGCTCGCAGGCTTCTGGGTGAAACGGCTCTGTCTCCCTCCAACACCCAGCCGCCCCAGCCGGGCTGGCGGCAGTCTCAGGTCCCCGGGGGAGCAGGACTGAGCGCCCCCGAAGGCTGCCCGGGCGGCAGCGTCTGAGAGAGGGCTTTCGGCTTCGGTGGACCCGGGAGCACACCGGGCGCCCTCTGTGAAGCCCGTTCGTTGAGGGGAGGACCTGGGGCCTGGCCCTGCACTTCCATGTGTCCCCACTGCTTCTGTCCTCGCGGGGCCGAGTGTGGCGTGAGGGGCAGACTCGTCGTCGGCCGGCCATCACCCCGTGGCGCGTGCCATGCGCCGCCACCCCAGCCCCCGCTTCGGGCAGGCCTCCGTGCTGCGCGCGCGTGCCACCGGGGACGGTGGCCAGAAGGAGGGCGACCCCATGCTGTCCTCTCCGCGAGACGGGTGTGCGGCACGCTGCTTGGCGAACGCTTCCTCCCGGGAGGCCGCCCAAGCGCCTGGGTTCTGCAGAGTGAAGCAGGGCTTCTGGCAGCGGGACTCCCACGCCCTCCAACCTGGAGGGCGTGTCTGCTGCGTGTCCCACGATCGCTCTCACGGGAGCAGCAGGAGCCGGCGGCCACCCCCTCGAGGGGGCTTCTCAAGAGGCCGAGTGCATGGGGCGGCTTCTCAGACCACCTCCGGCCCGAGTGCGCCAACCTGCCTTAGGCTTCCGCACTCACACGCTGGGGCCACTCTCTCGCTCTTCCGTGGAAGAGGCCTGCCCGCGAAAGGCAGCTCGACGTCGGGTGGTTTCTCGGCGGAGAGGCGCTGGTGCTCTCGCCAGTGATCCGGGTGACTCTGGGTGGGGGCTTCCTTCTCCGTGGAGCGACGTGAGCAGGGACGGTGCTGGCATGCCACCCGGACCCGTTTCTCACGGGGAGGCCCTGGGAACCGATCGGGGTCGTCCCCGCACACCGGGAGCCAGCAAACGGCTTCCCCGTGGACGACGCAGGGCGCTGAGGCGGGGAGAGGCCTGCGCCTCAGCCCGGCAGCTCCCCGTTCAGGGAGCGCGCGCCCGCGTCCTCTCTGTCCCACGCTTCACTCCTCGGCGGACCTTGTTCCAGGGAGGACGTGTGTCCCGCGAAGCTGTGTTGCTTTGCCTCCTGGCCCCCGCTGGCTCGCTCGGCTCGCAGGCTTCTGGGTGAAACGGCTCTGTCTCCCTCCAACACCCAGCCGCCCCAGCCGAGCTGGCTGCAGTCTCAGGTCCCCGGGGGAGCAGGACTGAGCGCCCCCGAAGGCTGCCCGGGCGGCAGCGTCTGAGAGAGGGCTTTCGGCTTCGGTGGACCCGGGAGCACACCGGGCGCCCTCTGTGAAGCCCGTTCGTTGAGGGGAGGCCCTGGGGCCTGGCCCTGCACTTCCATGTGTCCCCACTGCTTCTGTCCTCGCGGGGCCGAGTGTGGCGTGAGGGGCAGACTCGTCGGCGGCCGGCCATCACCCCGTGGCGCGTGCCATGCGCCGCCACCCCAGCCCCCGCTTCGGGCAGGCCTCCGTGCTGCTGCGCGCTTGGCACCGGGGACGGTGGCCAGAAGGAGGGCGACCCCATGCTGTCCTCTCCGCGAGACGGGTGTGCGGCACGCTGCTTGGCGAACGCTTCCTCCCGGGAGGCCGCCCAAGCGCCTGGGTTCTGCAGAGTGAAGCAGGGCTTCTGGCAGCAGGACTCCCACGCCCTCCAACCTGGAGGGCGTGTCTGCTGCGTGTCCCACGATCGCTCTCACGGGAGCAGCAGGAGCCGGCGGCCACCCCCTCGAGGGGGCTTCTCAAGAGGCCGAGTGCATGGGGCGGCTTCTCAGACCACCTCCGGCCCGAGTGCGCCAACCTGCCTTAGGCTTCCGCACTCACACGCTGGGGCCACTCTCTCGCTCTTCCGTGGAAGAGGCCTGCCCGCGAAAGGCAGCTCGACGTCGGGTGGTTTCTCGGCGGAGAGGCGCTGGTGCTCTCGCCAGTGATCCGGGTGACTCTGGGTGGGGGCTTCCTTCTCCGTGGAGCGACGTGAGCAGGGACGGTGCTGGCATGCCACCCGGACCCGTTTCTCACGGGGAGGCCCTGGGAACCGATCGGGGTCGTCCCCGCACACCGGGAGCCAGCAAACGGCTTCCCCGTGGACGACGCAGGGCGCTGAGGCGGGGAGAGGCCTGCGCCTCAGCCCGGCAGCTCCCCGTTCAGGGAGCGCGCGCCCGCGTCCTCTCTGTCCCACGCTTCACTCCTCGGCGGACCTTGTTCCAGGGAGGACGTGTGTCCCGCGAAGCTGTGTTGCTTTGCCTCCTGGCCCCCGCTGGCTCGCTCGGCTCGCAGGCTTCTGGGTGAAACGGCTCTGTCTCCCTCCAACACCCAGCCGCCCCAGCCGAGCTGGCTGCAGTCTCAGGTCCCCGGGGGAGCAGGACTGAGCGCCCCCGAAGGCTGCCCGGGCGGCAGCGTCTGAGAGAGGGCTTTCGGCTTCGGTGGACCCGGGAGCACACCGGGCGCCCTCTGTGAAGCCCGTTCGTTGAGGGGAGGCCCTGGGGCCTGGCCCTGCACTTCCATGTGTCCCCACTGCTTCTGTCCTCGCGGGGCCGAGTGTGGCGTGAGGGGCAGACTCGTCGGCGGCCGGCCATCACCCCGTGGCGCGTGCCATGCGCCGCCACCCCAGCCCCCGCTTCGGGCAGGCCTCCGTGCTGCTGCGCGCTTGGCACCGGGGACGGTGGCCAGAAGGAGGGCGACCCCATGCTGTCCTCTCCGCGAGACGGGTGTGCGGCACGCTGCTTGGCGAACGCTTCCTCCCGGGAGGCCGCCCAAGCGCCTGGGTTCTGCAGAGTGAAGCAGGGCTTCTGGCAGCAGGACTCCCACGCCCTCCAACCTGGAGGGCGTGTCTGCTGCGTGTCCCACGATCGCTCTCACGGGAGCAGCAGGAGCCGGCGGCCACCCCCTCGAGGGGGCTTCTCAAGAGGCCGAGTGCATGGGGCGGCTTCTCAGACCACCTCCGGCCCGAGTGCGCCAACCTGCCTTAGGCTTCCGCACTCACACGCTGGGGCCACTCTCTCGCTCTTCCGTGGAAGAGGCCTGCCCGCGAAAGGCAGCTCGACGTCGGGTGGTTTCTCGGCGGAGAGGCGCTGGTGCTCTCGCCAGTGATCCGGGTGACTCTGGGTGGGGGCTTCCTTCTCCGTGGAGCGACGTGAGCAGGGACGGTGCTGGCATGCCACCCGGACCCGTTTCTCACGGGGAGGCCCTGGGAACCGATCGGGGTCGTCCCCGCACACCGGGAGCCAGCAAACGGCTTCCCCGTGGACGACGCAGGGCGCTGAGGCGGGGAGAGGCCTGCGCCTCAGCCCGGCAGCTCCCCGTTCAGGGAGCGCGCGCCCGCGTCCTCTCTGTCCCACGCTTCACTCCTCGGCGGACCTTGTTCCAGGGAGGACGTGTGTCCCGCGAAGCTGTGTTGCTTTGCCTCCTGGCCCCCGCTGGCTCGCTCGGCTCGCAGGCTTCTGGGTGAAACGGCTCTGTCTCCCTCCAACACCCAGCCGCCCCAGCCGAGCTGGCTGCAGTCTCAGGTCCCCGGGGGAGCAGGACTGAGCGCCCCCGAAGGCTGCCCGGGCGGCAGCGTCTGAGAGAGGGCTTTCGGCTTCGGTGGACCCGGGAGCACACCGGGCGCCCTCTGTGAAGCCCGTTCGTTGAGGGGAGGCCCTGGGGCCTGGCCCTGCACTTCCATGTGTCCCCACTGCTTCTGTCCTCGCGGGGCCGAGTGTGGCGTGAGGGGCAGACTCGTCGGCGGCCGGCCATCACCCCGTGGCGCGTGCCATGCGCCGCCACCCCAGCCCCCGCTTCGGGCAGGCCTCCGTGCTGCTGCGCGCGTGCCACCGGGGACGGTGGCCAGAAGGAGGGCGACCCCATGCTGTCCTCTCCGCGAGACGGGTGTGCGGCACGCTGCTTGGCGAACGCTTCCTCCCGGGAGGCCGCCCAAGCGCCTGGGTTCTGCAGAGTGAAGCAGGGCTTCTGGCAGCAGGACTCCCACGCCCTCCAACCTGGAGGGCGTGTCTGCTGCGTGTCCCACGATCGCTCTCACGGGAGCAGCAGGAGCCGGCGGCCACCCCCTCGAGGGGGCTTCTCAAGAGGCCGAGTGCATGGGGCGGCTTCTCAGACCACCTCCGGCCCGAGTGCGCGAACCTGCCTTAGGCTTCCGCACTCACACGCTGGGGCCACTCTCTCGCTCTTCCGTGGAAGAGGCCTGCCCGCGAAAGGCAGCTCGACGTCGGGTGGTTTCTCGGCGGAGAGGCGCTGGTGCTCTCGCCAGTGATCCGGGTGACTCTGGGTGGGGGCTTCCTTCTCCGTGGAGCGACGTGAGCAGGGACGGTGCTGGCATGCCACCCGGACCCGTTTCTCACGGGGAGGCCCTGGGAACCGATCGGGGTCGTCCCCGCACACCGGGAGCCAGCAAACGGCTTCCCCGTGGACGACGCAGGGCGCTGAGGCGGGGAGAGGCCTGCGCCTCAGCCCGGCAGCTCCCCGTTCAGGGAGCGCGCGCCCGCGTCCTCTCTGTCCCACGCTTCACTCCTCGGCGGACCTTGTTCCAGGGAGGACGTGTGTCCCGCGAAGCTGTGTTGCTTTGCCTCCTGGCCCCCGCTGGCTCGCTCGGCTCGCAGGCTTCTGGGTGAAACGGCTCTGTCTCCCTCCAACACCCAGCCGCCCCAGCCGGGCTGGCTGCAGTCTCAGGTCCCCGGGGGAGCAGGACTGAGCGCCCCCGAAGGCTGCCCGGGCGGCAGCGTCTGAGAGAGGGCTTTCGGCTTCGGTGGACCCGGGAGCACACCGGGCGCCCTCTGTGAAGCCCGTTCGTTGAGGGGAGGCCCTGGGGCCTGGCCCTGCACTTCCATGTGTCCCCACTGCTTCTGTCCTCGCGGGGCCGAGTGTGGCGTGAGGGGCAGACTCGTCGGCGGCCGGCCATCACCCCGTGGCGCGTGCCATGCGCCGCCACCCCAGCCCCCGCTTCGGGCAGGCCTCCGTGCTGCTGCGCGCTTGGCACCGGGGACGGTGGCCAGAAGGAGGGCGACCCCATGCTGTCCTCTCCGCGAGACGGGTGTGCGGCACGCTGCTTGGCGAACGCTTCCTCCCGGGAGGCCGCCCAAGCGCCTGGGTTCTGCAGAGTGAAGCAGGGCTTCTGGCAGCAGGACTCCCACGCCCTCCAACCTGGAGGGCGTGTCTGCTGCGTGTCCCACGATCGCTCTCACGGGAGCAGCAGGAGCCGGCGGCCACCCCCTCGAGGGGGCTTCTCAAGAGGCCGAGTGCATGGGGCGGCTTCTCAGACCACCTCCGGCCCGAGTGCGCCAACCTGCCTTAGGCTTCCGCACTCACACGCTGGGGCCACTCTCTCGCTCTTCCGTGGAAGAGGCCTGCCCGCGAAAGGCAGCTCGACGTCGGGTGGTTTCTCGGCGGAGAGGCGCTGGTGCTCTCGCCAGTGATCCGGGTGACTCTGGGTGGGGGCTTCCTTCTCCGTGGAGCGACGTGAGCAGGGACGGTGCTGGCATGCCACCCGGACCCGTTTCTCACGGGGAGGCCCTGGGAACCGATCGGGGTCGTCCCCGCACACCGGGAGCCAGCAAACGGCTTCCCCGTGGACGACGCAGGGCGCTGAGGCGGGGAGAGGCCTGCGCCTCAGCCCGGCAGCTCCCCGTTCAGGGAGCGCGCGCCCGCGTCCTCTCTGTCCCACGCTTCACTCCTCGGCGGACCTTGTTCCAGGGAGGACGTGTGTCCCGCGAAGCTGTGTTGCTTTGCCTCCTGGCCCCCGCTGGCTCGCTCGGCTCGCAGGCTTCTGGGTGAAACGGCTCTGTCTCCCTCCAACACCCAGCCGCCCCAGCCGAGCTGGCTGCAGTCTCAGGTCCCCGGGGGAGCAGGACTGAGCGCCCCCGAAGGCTGCCCGGGCGGCAGCGTCTGAGAGAGGGCTTTCGGCTTCGGTGGACCCGGGAGCACACCGGGCGCCCTCTGTGAAGCCCGTTCGTTGAGGGGAGGCCCTGGGGCCTGGCCCTGCACTTCCATGTGTCCCCACTGCTTCTGTCCTCGCGGGGCCGAGTGTGGCGTGAGGGGCAGACTCGTCGGCGGCCGGCCATCACCCCGTGGCGCGTGCCATGCGCCGCCACCCCAGCCCCCGCTTCGGGCAGGCCTCCGTGCTGCTGCGCGCTTGGCACCGGGGACGGTGGCCAGAAGGAGGGCGACCCCATGCTGTCCTCTCCGCGAGACGGGTGTGCGGCACGCTGCTTGGCGAACGCTTCCTCCCGGGAGGCCGCCCAAGCGCCTGGGTTCTGCAGAGTGAAGCAGGGCTTCTGGCAGCAGGACTCCCACGCCCTCCAACCTGGAGGGCGTGTCTGCTGCGTGTCCCACGATCGCTCTCACGGGAGCAGCAGGAGCCGGCGGCCACCCCCTCGAGGGGGCTTCTCAAGAGGCCGAGTGCATGGGGCGGCTTCTCAGACCACCTCCGGCCCGAGTGCGCCAACCTGCCTTAGGCTTCCGCACTCACACGCTGGGGCCACTCTCTCGCTCTTCCGTGGAAGAGGCCTGCCCGCGAAAGGCAGCTCGACGTCGGGTGGTTTCTCGGCGGAGAGGCGCTGGTGCTCTCGCCAGTGATCCGGGTGACTCTGGGTGGGGGCTTCCTTCTCCGTGGAGCGACGTGAGCAGGGACGGTGCTGGCATGCCACCCGGACCCGTTTCTCACGGGGAGGCCCTGGGAACCGATCGGGGTCGTCCCCGCACACCGGGAGCCAGCAAACGGCTTCCCCGTGGACGACGCAGGGCGCTGAGGCGGGGAGAGGCCTGCGCCTCAGCCCGGCAGCTCCCCGTTCAGGGAGCGCGCGCCCGCGTCCTCTCTGTCCCACGCTTCACTCCTCGGCGGACCTTGTTCCAGGGAGGACGTGTGTCCCGCGAAGCTGTGTTGCTTTGCCTCCTGGCCCCCGCTGGCTCGCTCGGCTCGCAGGCTTCTGGGTGAAACGGCTCTGTCTCCCTCCAACACCCAGCCGCCCCAGCCGGGCTGGCTGCAGTCTCAGGTCCCCGGGGGAGCAGGACTGAGCGCCCCCGAAGGCTGCCCGGGCGGCAGCGTCTGAGAGAGGGCTTTCGGCTTCGGTGGACCCGGGAGCACACCGGGCGCCCTCTGTGAAGCCCGTTCGTTGAGGGGAGGCCCTGGGGCCTGGCCCTGCACTTCCATGTGTCCCCACTGCTTCTGTCCTCGCGGGGCCGAGTGTGGCGTGAGGGGCAGACTCGTCGTCGGCCGGCCATCACCCCGTGGCGCGTGCCATGCGCCGCCACCCCAGCCCCCGCTTCGGGCAGGCCTCCGTGCTGCTGCGCGCTTGGCACCGGGGACGGTGGCCAGAAGGAGGGCGACCCCATGCTGTCCTCTCCGCGAGACGGGTGTGCGGCACGCTGCTTGGCGAACGCTTCCTCCCGGGAGGCCGCCCAAGCGCCTGGGTTCTGCAGAGTGAAGCAGGGCTTCTGGCAGCAGGACTCCCACGCCCTCCAACCTGGAGGGCGTGTCTGCTGCGTGTCCCACGATCGCTCTCACGGGAGCAGCAGGAGCCGGCGGCCACCCCCTCGAGGGGGCTTCTCAAGAGGCCGAGTGCATGGGGCGGCTTCTCAGACCACCTCCGGCCCGAGTGCGCCAACCTGCCTTAGGCTTCCGCACTCACACGCTGGGGCCACTCTCTCGCTCTTCCGTGGAAGAGGCCTGCCCGCGAAAGGCAGCTCGACGTCGGGTGGTTTCTCGGCGGAGAGGCGCTGGTGCTCTCGCCAGTGATCCGGGTGACTCTGGGTGGGGGCTTCCTTCTCCGTGGAGCGACGTGAGCAGGGACGGTGCTGGCATGCCACCCGGACCCGTTTCTCACGGGGAGGCCCTGGGAACCGATCGGGGTCGTCCCCGCACACCGGGAGCCAGCAAACGGCTTCCCCGTGGACGACGCAGGGCGCTGAGGCGGGGAGAGGCCTGCGCCTCAGCCCGGCAGCTCCCCGTTCAGGGAGCGCGCGCCCGCGTCCTCTCTGTCCCACGCTTCACTCCTTGGCGGACCTTGTTCCAGGGAGGACGTGTGTCCCGCGAAGCTGTGTTGCTTTGCCTCCTGGCCCCCGCTGGCTCGCTCGGCTCGCAGGCTTCTGGGTGAAACGGCTCTGTCTCCCTCCAACACCCAGCCGCCCCAGCCGAGCTGGCTGCAGTCTCAGGTCCCCGGGGGAGCAGGACTGAGCGCCCCCGAAGGCTGCCCGGGCGGCAGCGTCTGAGAGAGGGCTTTCGGCTTCGGTGGACCCGGGAGCACACCGGGCGCCCTCTGTGAAGCCCGTTCGTTGAGGGGAGGCCCTGGGGCCTGGCCCTGCACTTCCATGTGTCCCCACTGCTTCTGTCCTCGCGGGGCCGAGTGTGGCGTGAGGGGCAGACTCGTCGGCGGCCGGCCATCACCCCGTGGCGCGTGCCATGCGCCGCCACCCCAGCCCCCGCTTCGGGCAGGCCTCCGTGCTGCTGCGCGCTTGGCACCGGGGACGGTGGCCAGAAGGAGGGCGACCCCATGCTGTCCTCTCCGCGAGACGGGTGTGCGGCACGCTGCTTGGCGAACGCTTCCTCCCGGGAGGCCGCCCAAGCGCCTGGGTTCTGCAGAGTGAAGCAGGGCTTCTGGCAGCAGGACTCCCACGCCCTCCAACCTGGAGGGCGTGTCTGCTGCGTGTCCCACGATCGCTCTCACGGGAGCAGCAGGAGCCGGCGGCCACCCCCTCGAGGGGGCTTCTCAAGAGGCCGAGTGCATGGGGCGGCTTCTCAGACCACCTCCGGCCCGAGTGCGCCAACCTGCCTTAGGCTTCCGCACTCACACGCTGGGGCCACTCTCTCGCTCTTCCGTGGAAGAGGCCTGCCCGCGAAAGGCAGCTCGACGTCGGGTGGTTTCTCGGCGGAGAGGCGCTGGTGCTCTCGCCAGTGATCCGGGTGACTCTGGGTGGGGGCTTCCTTCTCCGTGGAGCGACGTGAGCAGGGACGGTGCTGGCATGCCACCCGGACCCGTTTCTCACGGGGAGGCCCTGGGAACCGATCGGGGTCGTCCCCGCACACCGGGAGCCAGCAAACGGCTTCCCCGTGGACGACGCAGGGCGCTGAGGCGGGGAGAGGCCTGCGCCTCAGCCCGGCAGCTCCCCGTTCAGGGAGCGCGCGCCCGCGTCCTCTCTGTCCCACGCTTCACTCCTCGGCGGACCTTGTTCCAGGGAGGACGTGTGTCCCGCGAAGCTGTGTTGCTTTGCCTCCTGGCCCCCGCTGGCTCGCTCGGCTCGCAGGCTTCTGGGTGAAACGGCTCTGTCTCCCTCCAACACCCAGCCGCCCCAGCCGGGCTGGCTGCAGTCTCAGGTCCCCGGGGGAGCAGGACTGAGCGCCCCCGAAGGCTGCCCGGGCGGCAGCGTCTGAGAGAGGGCTTTCGGCTTCGGTGGACCCGGGAGCACACCGGGCGCCCTCTGTGAAGCCCGTTCGTTGAGGGGAGGCCCTGGGGCCTGGCCCTGCACTTCCATGTGTCCCCACTGCTTCTGTCCTCGCGGGGCCGAGTGTGGCGTGAGGGGCAGACTCGTCGGCGGCCGGCCATCACCCCGTGGCGCGTGCCATGCGCCGCCACCCCAGCCCCCGCTTCGGGCAGGCCTCCGTGCTGCTGCGCGCGTGCCACCGGGGACGGTGGCCAGAAGGAGGGCGACCCCATGCTGTCCTCTCCGCGAGACGGGTGTGCGGCACGCTGCTTGGCGAACGCTTCCTCCCGGGAGGCCGCCCAAGCGCCTGGGTTCTGCAGAGTGAAGCAGGGCTTCTGGCAGCAGGACTCCCACGCCCTCCAACCTGGAGGGCGTGTCTGCTGCGTGTCCCACGATCGCTCTCACGGGAGCAGCAGGAGCCGGCGGCCACCCCCTCGAGGGGGCTTCTCAAGAGGCCGAGTGCATGGGGCGGCTTCTCAGACCACCTCCGGCCCGAGTGCGCCAACCTGCCTTAGGCTTCCGCACTCACACGCTGGGGCCACTCTCTCGCTCTTCCGCGGAAGAGGCCTGCCCGCGAAAGGCAGCTCGACGTCGGGTGGTTTCTCGGCGGAGAGGCGCTGGTGCTCTCGCCAGTGATCCGGGTGACACTGGGTGGGGGCTTCCTTCTCCGTGGAGCGACGTGAGCAGGGACGGTGCTGGCATGCCACCCGGACCCGTTTCTCACGGGGAGGCCCTGGGAACCGATCGGGGTCGTCCCCGCACACTGGGAGCCAGCAAACGGCTTCCCCGTGGACGACGCAGGGCGCTGAGGCGGGGAGAGGCCTGCGCCTCAGCCCGGCAGCTCCCCGTTCAGGGAGCGCGCGCCCGCGTCCTCTCTGTCCCACGCTTCACTCCTCGGCGGACCTTGTTCCAGGGAGGACGTGTGTCCCGCGAAGCTGTGTTGCTTTGCCTCCTGGCCCCCGCTGGCTCGCTCGGCTCGCAGGCTTCTGGGTGAAACGGCTCTGTCTCCCTCCAACACCCAGCCGCCCCAGCCGAGCTGGCTGCAGTCTCAGGCCCCGGTGGAGCAGGACTGAGCGCCCCCGAAGGCTGCCCGGGCGTCAGCGTCTGAGAGAGGGCTTTCAGCTTCGGTGGAACCGGGAGTACAGCGGGCGCCCTCTGTGAAGCCCGTTCGTTGAGGGGAGGCCCTGGGGCCTGGCCCTGCACTTCCATGTGTCCCCACTGCTTCTGTCCTCGCGGGGCCGAGTGTGGCGTGAGGGGCAGACTCGTCGGCGGCCGGCCATCACCCCGTGGCGCGTGCCATGCGCCGCCACCCCAGCCCCCGCTTCGGGCAGGCCTCCGTGCTGCTGCGCGCTTGGCACCGGGGACGGTGGCCAGAAGGAGGGCGACCCCATGCTGTCCTCTCCGCGAGACGGGTGTGCGGCACGCTGCTTGGCGAATGCTTCCTCCCGGGAGGCCGCCCAAGCGCCTGGGTTCTGCAGAGTGAAGCAGGGCTTCTGGCAGCAGGACTCCCACGCCCTCCAACCTGGAGGGCGTGTCTGCTGCGTGTCCCACGATCGCTCTCACGGGAGCAGCAGGAGCCGGCGGCCACCCCCTCGAGGGGGCTTCTCAAGAGGCCGAGTGCATGGGGCGGCTTCTCAGACCACCTCCGGCCCGAGTGCGCCAACCTGCCTTAGGCTTCCGCACTCACACGCTGGGGCCACTCTCTCGCTCTTCCGTGGAAGAGGCCTGCCCGCGAAAGGCAGCTCGACGTCGGGTGGTTTCTCGGCGGAGAGGCGCTGGTGCTCTCGCCAGTGATCCGGGTGACTCTGGGTGGGGGCTTCCTTCTCCGTGGAGCGACGTGAGCAGGGACGGTGCTGGCATGCCACCCGGACCCGTTTCTCACGGGGAGGCCCTGGGAACCGATCGGGGTCGTCCCCGCACACCGGGAGCCAGCAAACGGCTTCCCCGTGGACGACGCAGGGCGCTGAGGCGGGGAGAGGCCTGCGCCTCAGCCCGGCAGCTCCCCGTTCAGGGAGCGCGCGCCCGCGTCCTCTCTGTCCCACGCTTCACTCCTCGGCGGACCTTGTTCCAGGGAGGACGTGTGTCCCGCGAAGCTGTGTTGCTTTGCCTCCTGGCCCCCGCTGGCTCGCTCGGCTCGCAGGCTTCTGGGTGAAACGGCTCTGTCTCCCTCCAACACCCAGCCGCCCCAGCCGAGCTGGCTGCAGTCTCAGGTCCCCGGGGGAGCAGGACTGAGCGCCCCCGAAGGCTGCCCGGGGGGCAGCGTCTGAGAGAGGGCTTTCGGCTTCGGTGGACCCGGGAGCACACCGGGCGCCCTCTGTGAAGCCCGTTCGTTGAGGGGAGGCCCTGGGGCCTGGCCCTGCACTTCCATGTGTCCCCACTGCTTCTGTCCTCGCGGGGCCGAGTGTGGCGTGAGGGGCAGACTCGTCGTCGGCCGGCCATCACCCCGTGGCGCGTGCCATGTGCCGCCACCCCAGCCCCCCCTTCGGGCAGGCCTCCGTGCTGCGCGCGTGCCACCGGGGACGGTGGCCAGAAGGAGGGCGACCCCATGCTGTCCTCTCCGAGAGACGGGTGTGCGGCACGCTGCTTGGCGAACGCTTCCTCCCGGGAGGCCGCCCAAGCGCCTGGGTTCTGCAGAGTGAAGCAGGGCTTCTGGCAGCAGGACTCCCACGCCCTCCAACCTGGAGGGCGTTTCTGCTGCGTGTCCCACGATCGCTCTCACGGGAGCAGCAGGAGCCGGCGGCCACCCCCTCGAGGGGGCTTCTCAAGAGGCCGAGTGCATGGGGCGGCTTCTCAGACCACCTCCGGCCCGAGTGCGCCAACCTGCCTTAGGCTTCCGCACTCACACGCTGGGGCCACTCTCTCGCTCTTCCGTGGAAGAGGCCTGCCCGCGAAAGGCAGCTCGACGTCGGGTGGTTTCTCGGCGGAGAGGCGCTGGTGCTCTCGCCAGTGATCCGGGTGACTCTGGGTGGGGGCTTCCTTCTCCGTGGAGCGACGTGAGCAGGGACGGTGCTGGCATGCCACCCGGACCCGTTTCTCACGGGGAGGCCCTGGGAACCGATCGGGGTCGTCCCCGCACACCGGGAGCCAGCAAACGGCTTCCCCGTGGACGACGCAGGGCGCTGAGGCGGGGAGAGGCCTGCGCCTCAGCCCGGCAGCTCCCCGTTCAGGGAGCGCGCGCCCGCGTCCTCTCTGTCCCACGCTTCACTCCTCGGCGGACCTTGTTCCAGGGAGGACGTGTGTCCCGCGAAGCTGTGTTGCTTTGCCTCCTGGCCCCCGCTGGCTCGCTCGGCTCGCAGGCTTCTGGGTGAAACGGCTCTGTCTCCCTCCAACACCCAGCCGCCCCAGCCGGGCTGGCTGCAGTCTCAGGTCCCCGGGGGAGCAGGACTGAGCGCCCCCGAAGGCTGCCCGGGCGGCAGCGTCTGAGAGAGGGCTTTCGGCTTCGGTGGACCCGGGAGCACACCGGGCGCCCTCTGTGAAGCCCGTTCGTTGAGGGGAGGCCCTGGGGCCTGGCCCTGCACTTCCATGTGTCCCCACTGCTTCTGTCCTCGCGGGGCCGAGTGTGGCGTGAGGGGCAGACTCGTCGGCGGCCGGCCATCACCCCGTGGCGCGTGCCATGCGCCGCCACCCCAGCCCCCGCTTCGGGCAGGCCTCCGTGCTGCTGCGCGCGTGCCACCGGGGACGGTGGCCAGAAGGAGGGCGACCCCATGCTGTCCTCTCCGCGAGACGGGTGTGCGGCACGCTGCTTGGCGAACGCTTCCTCCCGGGAGGCCGCCCAAGCGCCTGGGTTCTGCAGAGTGAAGCAGGGCTTCTGGCAGCAGGACTCCCACGCCCTCCAACCTGGAGGGCGTGTCTGCTGCGTGTCCCACGATCGCTCTCACGGGAGCAGCAGGAGCCGGCGGCCACCCCCTCGAGGGGGCTTCTCAAGAGGGCGAGTGCATGGGGCGGCTTCTCAGACCACCTCCGGCCCGAGTGCGCCAACCTGCCTTAGGCTTCCGCACTCACACGCTGGGGCCACTCTCTCGCTCTTCCGCGGAAGAGGCCTGCCCGCGAAAGGCAGCTCGACGTCGGGTGGTTTCTCGGCGGAGAGGCGCTGGTGCTCTCGCCAGTGATCCGGGTGACACTGGGTGGGGGCTTCCTTCTCCGTGGAGCGACGTGAGCAGGGACGGTGCTGGCATGCCACCCGGACCCGTTTCTCACGGGGAGGCCCTGGGAACCGATCGGGGTCGTCCCCGCACACTGGGAGCCAGCAAACGGCTTCCCCGTGGACGACGCAGGGCGCTGAGGCGGGGAGAGGCCTGCGCCTCAGCCCGGCAGCTCCCCGTTCAGGGAGCGCGCGCCCGCGTCCTCTCTGTCCCACGCTTCACTCCTCGGCGGACCTTGTTCCAGGGAGGACGTGTGTCCCGCGAAGCTGTGTTGCTTTGCCTCCTGGCCCCCGCTGGCTCGCTCGGCTCGCAGGCTTCTGGGTGAAACGGCTCTGTCTCCCTCCAACACCCAGCCGCCCCAGCCGAGCTGGCTGCAGTCTCAGGCCCCGGTGGAGCAGGACTGAGCGCCCCCGAAGGCTGCCCGGGCGTCAGCGTCTGAGAGAGGGCTTTCAGCTTCGGTGGAACCGGGAGTACAGCGGGCGCCCTCTGTGAAGCCCGTTCGTTGAGGGGAGGCCCTGGGGCCTGGCCCTGCACTTCCATGTGTCCCCACTGCTTCTGTCCTCGCGGGGCCGAGTGTGGCGTGAGGGGCAGACTCGTCGGCGGCCGGCCATCACCCCGTGGCGCGTGCCATGCGCCGCCACCCCAGCCCCCGCTTCGGGCAGGCCTCCGTGCTGCTGCGCGCTTGGCACCGGGGACGGTGGCCAGAAGGAGGGCGACCCCATGCTGTCCTCTCCGCGAGACGGGTGTGCGGCACGCTGCTTGGCGAATGCTTCCTCCCGGGAGGCCGCCCAAGCGCCTGGGTTCTGCAGAGTGAAGCAGGGCTTCTGGCAGCAGGACTCCCACGCCCTCCAACCTGGAGGGCGTGTCTGCTGCGTGTCCCACGATCGCTCTCACGGGAGCAGCAGGAGCCGGCGGCCACCCCCTCGAGGGGGCTTCTCAAGAGGCCGAGTGCATGGGGCGGCTTCTCAGACCACCTCCGGCCCGAGTGCGCCAACCTGCCTTAGGCTTCCGCACTCACACGCTGGGGCCACTCTCTCGCTCTTCCGTGGAAGAGGCCTGCCCGCGAAAGGCAGCTCGACGTCGGGTGGTTTCTCGGCGGAGAGGCGCTGGTGCTCTCGCCAGTGATCCGGGTGACTCTGGGTGGGGGCTTCCTTCTCCGTGGAGCGACGTGAGCAGGGACGGTGCTGGCATGCCACCCGGACCCGTTTCTCACGGGGAGGCCCTGGGAACCGATCGGGGTCGTCCCCGCACACCGGGAGCCAGCAAACGGCTTCCCCGTGGACGACGCAGGGCGCTGAGGCGGGGAGAGGCCTGCGCCTCAGCCCGGCAGCTCCCCGTTCAGGGAGCGCGCGCCCGCGTCCTCTCTGTCCCACGCTTCACTCCTCGGCGGACCTTGTTCCAGGGAGGACGTGTGTCCCGCGAAGCTGTGTTGCTTTGCCTCCTGGCCCCCGCTGGCTCGCTCGGCTCGCAGGCTTCTGGGTGAAACGGCTCTGTCTCCCTCCAACACCCAGCCGCCCCAGCCGAGCTGGCTGCAGTCTCAGGTCCCCGGGGGAGCAGGACTGAGCGCCCCCGAAGGCTGCCCGGGCGGCAGCGTCTGAGAGAGGGCTTTCGGCTTCGGTGGACCCGGGAGCACACCGGGCGCCCTCTGTGAAGCCCGTTCGTTGAGGGGAGGCCCTGGGGCCTGGCCCTGCACTTCCATGTGTCCCCACTGCTTCTGTCCTCGCGGGGCCGAGTGTGGCGTGAGGGGCAGACTCGTCGTCGGCCGGCCATCACCCCGTGGCGCGTGCCATGTGCCGCCACCCCAGCCCCCCCTTCGGGCAGGCCTCCGTGCTGCGCGCGTGCCACCGGGGACGGTGGCCAGAAGGAGGGCGACCCCATGCTGTCCTCTCCGAGAGACGGGTGTGCGGCACGCTGCTTGGCGAACGCTTCCTCCCGGGAGGCCGCCCAAGCGCCTGGGTTCTGCAGAGTGAAGCAGGGCTTCTGGCAGCAGGACTCCCACGCCCTCCAACCTGGAGGGCGTGTCTGCTGCGTGTCCCACGATCGCTCTCACGGGAGCAGCAGGAGCCGGCGGCCACCCCCTCGAGGGGGCTTCTCAAGAGGCCGAGTGCATGGGGCGGCTTCTCAGACCACCTCCGGCCCGAGTGCGCCAACCTGCCTTAGGCTTCCGCACTCACACGCTGGGGCCACTCTCTCGCTCTTCCGTGGAAGAGGCCTGCCCGCGAAAGGCAGCTCGACGTCGGGTGGTTTCTCGGCGGAGAGGCGCTGGTGCTCTCGCCAGTGATCCGGGTGACTCTGGGTGGGGGCTTCCTTCTCCGTGGAGCGACGTGAGCAGGGACGGTGCTGGCATGCCACCCGGACCCGTTTCTCACGGGGAGGCCCTGGGAACCGATCGGGGTCGTCCCCGCACACCGGGAGCCAGCAAACGGCTTCCCCGTGGACGACGCAGGGCGCTGAGGCGGGGAGAGGCCTGCGCCTCAGCCCGGCAGCTCCCCGTTCAGGGAGCGCGCGCCCGCGTCCTCTCTGTCCCACGCTTCACTCCTCGGCGGACCTTGTTCCAGGGAGGACGTGTGTCCCGCGAAGCTGTGTTGCTTTGCCTCCTGGCCCCCGCTGGCTCGCTCGGCTCGCAGGCTTCTGGGTGAAACGGCTCTGTCTCCCTCCAACACCCAGCCGCCCCAGCCGAGCTGGCTGCAGTCTCAGGTCCCCGGGGGAGCAGGACTGAGCGCCCCCGAAGGCTGCCCGGGCGGCAGCGTCTGAGAGAGGGCTTTCGGCTTCGGTGGACCCGGGAGCACACCGGGCGCCCTCTGTGAAGCCCGTTCGTTGAGGGGAGGCCCTGGGGCCTGGCCCTGCACTTCCATGTGTCCCCACTGCTTCTGTCCTCGCGGGGCCGAGTGTGGCGTGAGGGGCAGACTCGTCGTCGGCCGGCCATCACCCCGTGGCGCGTGCCATGCGCCGCCACCCCAGCCCCCGCTTCGGGCAGGCCTCCGTGCTGCGCGCGCGTGCCACCGGGGACGGTGGCCAGAAGGAGGGCGACCCCATACTGTCCTCTCCGAGAGACGGGTGTGCGGCACGCTGCTTGGCGAACGCTTCCTCCCGGGAGGCCGCCCAAGCGCCTGGGTTCTGCAGAGTGAAGCAGGGCTTCTGGCAGCGGGACTCCCACGCCCTCCAACCTGGAGGGCGTGTCTGCTGCGTGTCCCACGATCGCTCTCACGGGAGCAGCAGGAGCCGGCGGCCACCCCCTCGAGGGGGCTTCTCAAGAGGCCGAGTGCATGGGGCGGCTTCTCAGACCACCTCCGGCCCGAGTGCGCCAACCTGCCTTAGGCTTCCGCACTCACACGCTGGGGCCACTCTCTCGCTCTTCCGCGGAAGAGGCCTGCCCGCGAAAGGCAGCTCGACGTAGAGTGGTTTCTCGGCGGAGAGGCGCTGGTGCTCTCGCCAGTGATCCGGGTGACTCTGGGTGGGGGCTTCCTTCTCCGTGGAGCGACGTGAGCAGGGACGGTGCTGGCATGCCACCCGGACCCGTTTCTCACGGGGAGGCCCTGGGAACCGATCGGGGTCGTCCCCGCACACCGGGAGCCAGCAAACGGCTTCCCCGTGGACGACGCAGGGCGCTGAGGCGGGGAGAGGCCTGCGCCTCAGCCCGGCAGCTCCCCGTTCAGGGAGCGCGCGCCCGCGTCCTCTCTGTCCCACGCTTCACTCCTCGGCGGACCTTGTTCCAGGGAGGACGTGTGTCCCGCGAAGCTGTGTTGCTTTGCCTCCTGGCCCCCGCTGGCTCGCTCGGCTCGCAGGCTTCTGGGTGAAACGGCTCTGTCTCCCTCCAACACCCAGCCGCCCCAGCCGAGCTGGCTGCAGTCTCAGGCCCCGGTGGAGCAGGACTGAGCGCCCCCGAAGGCTGCCCGGGCGTCAGCGTCTGAGAGAGGGCTTTCAGCTTCGGTGGAACCGGGAGCACAGCGGGCGCCCTCTGTGAAGCCCGTTCGTTGAGGGGAGGCCCTGGGGCCTGGCCCTGCACTTCCATGTGTCCCCACTGCTTCTGTCCTCGCGGGGCCGAGTGTGGCGTGAGGGGCAGACTCGTCGTCGGCCGGCCATCACCCCGTGGCGCGTGCCATGCGCCGCCACCCCAGCCCCCGCTTCGGGCAGGCCTCCGTGCTGCGCGCGCGTGCCACCGGGGACGGTGGCCAGAAGGAGGGCGACCCCATGCTGTCCTCTCCGCGAGACGGGTGTGCGGCACCCTGCTTGGCGAACGCTTCCTCCCGGGAGGCCGCCCAAGCGCCTGGGTTCTGCAGAGTGAAGCAGGGCTTCTGGCAGCGGGACTCCCACGCCCTCCAACCTGGAGGGCGTGTCTGCTGCGTGTCCCACGATCGCTCTCACGGGAGCAGCAGGAGCCGGCGGCCACCCCCTCGAGGGGGCTTCTCAAGAGGCCGAGTGCATGGGGCGGCTTCTCAGACCACCTCCGGCCCGAGTGCGCCAACCTGCCTTAGGCTTCCGCACTCACACGCTGGGGCCACTCTCTCGCTCTTCCGTGGAAGAGGCCTGCCCGCGAAAGGCAGCTCGACGTCGGGTGGTTTCTCGGCGGAGAGGCGCTGGTGCTCTCGCCAGTGATCCGGGTGACTCTGGGTGGGGGCTTCCTTCTCCGTGGAGCGACGTGAGCAGGGACGGTGCTGGCATGCCACCCGGACCCGTTTCTCACGGGGAGGCCCTGGGAACCGATCGGGGTCGTCCCCGCACACCGGGAGCCAGCAAACGGCTTCCCCGTGGACGACGCAGGGCGCTGAGGCGGGGAGAGGCCTGCACCTCAGCCCGGCAGCTCCCCGTTCAGGGAGCGCGCGCCCACGTCCTCTCTGTCCCACGCTTCACTCCTCGGCGGACCTTGTTCCAGGGAGGACGTGTGTCCCGCGAAGCTGTGTTGCTTTGCCTCCTGGCCCCCGCTGGCTCGCTCGGCTCGCAGGCTTCTGGGTGAAACGGCTCTGTCTCCCTCCAACACCCAGCCGCCCCAGCCGAGCTGGCTGCAGTCTCAGGTCCCCGGGGGAGCAGGACTGAGCGCCCCCGAAGGCTGCCCGGGCGGCAGCGTCTGAGAGAGGGCTTTCGGCTTCGGTGGACCCGGGAGCACACCGGGCGCCCTCTGTGAAGCCCGTTCGTTGAGGGGAGGCCCTGGGGCCTGGCCCTGCACTTCCATGTGTCCCCACTGCTTCTGTCCTCGCGGGGCCGAGTGTGGCGTGAGGGGCAGACTCGTCGGCGGCCGGCCATCACCCCGTGGCGCGTGCCATGTGCCGCCACCCCAGCCCCCGCTTCGGGCAGGCCTCCGTGCTGCTGCGCGCTTGGCACCGGGGACGGTGGCCAGAAGGAGGGCGACCCCATGCTGTCCTCTCCGAGAGACGGGTGTGCGGCACGCTGCTTGGCGAACGCTTCCTCCCGGGAGGCCGCCCAAGCGCCTGGGTTCTGCAGAGTGAAGCAGGGCTTCTGGCAGCGGGACTCCCACGCCCTCCAACCTGGAGGGCGTGTCTGCTGCGTGTCCCACGATCGCTCTCACGGGAGCAGCAGGAGCCGGCGGCCACCCCCTCGAGGGGGCTTCTCAAGAGGCCGAGTGCATGGGGCGGCTTCTCAGACCACCTCCGGCCCGAGTGCGCCAACCTGCCTTAGGCTTCCGCACTCACACGCTGGGGCCACTCTCTCGCTCTTCCGTGGAAGAGGCCTGCCCGCGAAAGGCAGCTCGACGTCGGGTGGTTTCTCGGCGGAGAGGCGCTGGTGCTCTCGCCAGTGATCCGGGTGACTCTGGGTGGGGGCTTCCTTCTCCGTGGAGCGACGTGAGCAGGGACGGTGCTGGCATGCCACCCGGACCCGTTTCTCACGGGGAGGCCCTGGGAACCGATCGGGGTCGTCCCCGCACACCGGGAGCCAGCAAACGGCTTCCCCGTGGACGACGCAGGGCGCTGAGGCGGGGAGAGGCCTGCGCCTCAGCCCGGCAGCTCCCCGTTCAGGGAGCGCGCGCCCGCGTCCTCTCTGTCCCACGCTTCACTCCTCGGCGGACCTTGTTCCAGGGAGGACGTGTGTCCCGCGAAGCTGTGTTGCTTTGCCTCCTGGCCCCCGCTGGCTCGCTCGGCTCGCAGGCTTCTGGGTGAAACGGCTCTGTCTCCCTCCAACACCCAGCCGCCCCAGCCGGGCTGGCGGCAGTCTCAGGTCCCCGGGGGAGCAGGACTGAGCGCCCCCGAAGGCTGCCCGGGCGGCAGCGTCTGAGAGAGGGCTTTCGGCTTCGGTGGACCCGGGAGCACACCGGGCGCCCTCTGTGAAGCCCGTTCGTTGAGGGGAGGCCCTGGGGCCTGGCCCTGCACTTCCATGTGTCCCCACTGCTTCTGTCCTCGCGGGGCCGAGTGTGGCGTGAGGGGCAGACTCGTCGTCGGCCGGCCATCACCCCGTGGCGCGTGCCATGCGCCGCCACCCCAGCCCCCGCTTCGGGCAGGCCTCCGTGCTGCGCGCGCGTGCCACCGGGGACGGTGGCCAGAAGGAGGGCGACCCCATGCTGTCCTCTCCGCGAGACGGGTGTGCGGCACGCTGCTTGGCGAACGCTTCCTCCCGGGAGGCCGCCCAAGCGCCTGGGTTCTGCAGAGTGAAGCAGGGCTTCTGGCAGCGGGACTCCCACGCCCTCCAACCTGGAGGGCGTGTCTGCTGCGTGTCCCACGATCGCTCTCACGGGAGCAGCAGGAGCCGGCGGCCACCCCCTCGAGGGGGCTTCTCAAGAGGCCGAGTGCATGGGGCGGCTTCTCAGACCACCTCCGGCCCGAGTGCGCCAACCTGCCTTAGGCTTCCGCACTCACACGCTGGGGCCACTCTCTCGCTCTTCCGTGGAAGAGGCCTGCCCGCGAAAGGCAGCTCGACGTCGGGTGGTTTCTCGGCGGAGAGGCGCTGGTGCTCTCGCCAGTGATCCGGGTGACTCTGGGTGGGGGCTTCCTTCTCCGTGGAGCGACGTGAGCAGGGACGGTGCTGGCATGCCACCCGGACCCGTTTCTCACGGGGAGGCCCTGGGAACCGATCGGGGTCGTCCCCGCACACCGGGAGCCAGCAAACGGCTTCCCCGTGGACGACGCAGGGCGCTGAGGCGGGGAGAGGCCTGCGCCTCAGCCCGGCAGCTCCCCGTTCAGGGAGCGCGCGCCCGCGTCCTCTCTGTCCCACGCTTCACTCCTCGGCGGACCTTGTTCCAGGGAGGACGTGTGTCCCGCGAAGCTGTGTTGCTTTGCCTCCTGGCCCCCGCTGGCTCGCTCGGCTCGCAGGCTTCTGGGTGAAACGGCTCTGTCTCCCTCCAACACCCAGCCGCCCCAGCCGAGCTGGCTGCAGTCTCAGGTCCCCGGGGGAGCAGGACTGAGCGCCCCCGAAGGCTGCCCGGGCGGCAGCGTCTGAGAGAGGGCTTTCGGCTTCGGTGGACCCGGGAGCACACCGGGCGCCCTCTGTGAAGCCCGTTCGTTGAGGGGAGGCCCTGGGGCCTGGCCCTGCACTTCCATGTGTCCCCACTGCTTCTGTCCTCGCGGGGCCGAGTGTGGCGTGAGGGGCAGACTCGTCGGCGGCCGGCCATCACCCCGTGGCGCGTGCCATGCGCCGCCACCCCAGCCCCCGCTTCGGGCAGGCCTCCGTGCTGCTGCGCGCTTGGCACCGGGGACGGTGGCCAGAAGGAGGGCGACCCCATGCTGTCCTCTCCGCGAGACGGGTGTGCGGCACGCTGCTTGGCGAACGCTTCCTCCCGGGAGGCCGCCCAAGCGCCTGGGTTCTGCAGAGTGAAGCAGGGCTTCTGGCAGCAGGACTCCCACGCCCTCCAACCTGGAGGGCGTGTCTGCTGCGTGTCCCACGATCGCTCTCACGGGAGCAGCAGGAGCCGGCGGCCACCCCCTCGAGGGGGCTTCTCAAGAGGCCGAGTGCATGGGGCGGCTTCTCAGACCACCTCCGGCCCGAGTGCGCCAACCTGCCTTAGGCTTCCGCACTCACACGCTGGGGCCACTCTCTCGCTCTTCCGTGGAAGAGGCCTGCCCGCGAAAGGCAGCTCGACGTCGGGTGGTTTCTCGGCGGAGAGGCGCTGGTGCTCTCGCCAGTGATCCGGGTGACTCTGGGTGGGGGCTTCCTTCTCCGTGGAGCGACGTGAGCAGGGACGGTGCTGGCATGCCACCCGGACCCGTTTCTCACGGGGAGGCCCTGGGAACCGATCGGGGTCGTCCCCGCACACCGGGAGCCAGCAAACGGCTTCCCCGTGGACGACGCAGGGCGCTGAGGCGGGGAGAGGCCTGCGCCTCAGCCCGGCAGCTCCCCGTTCAGGGAGCGCGCGCCCGCGTCCTCTCTGTCCCACGCTTCACTCCTCGGCGGACCTTGTTCCAGGGAGGACGTGTGTCCCGCGAAGCTGTGTTGCTTTGCCTCCTGGCCCCCGCTGGCTCGCTCGGCTCGCAGGCTTCTGGGTGAAACGGCTCTGTCTCCCTCCAACACCCAGCCGCCCCAGCCGAGCTGGCTGCAGTCTCAGGTCCCCGGGGGAGCAGGACTGAGCGCCCCCGAAGGCTGCCCGGGCGGCAGCGTCTGAGAGAGGGCTTTCGGCTTCGGTGGACCCGGGAGCACACCGGGCGCCCTCTGTGAAGCCCGTTCGTTGAGGGGAGGCCCTGGGGCCTGGCCCTGCACTTCCATGTGTCCCCACTGCTTCTGTCCTCGCGGGGCCGAGTGTGGCGTGAGGGGCAGACTCGTCGGCGGCCGGCCATCACCCCGTGGCGCGTGCCATGCGCCGCCACCCCAGCCCCCGCTTCGGGCAGGCCTCCGTGCTGCTGCGCGCTTGGCACCGGGGACGGTGGCCAGAAGGAGGGCGACCCCATGCTGTCCTCTCCGCGAGACGGGTGTGCGGCACGCTGCTTGGCGAACGCTTCCTCCCGGGAGGCCGCCCAAGCGCCTGGGTTCTGCAGAGTGAAGCAGGGCTTCTGGCAGCAGGACTCCCACGCCCTCCAACCTGGAGGGCGTGTCTGCTGCGTGTCCCACGATCGCTCTCACGGGAGCAGCAGGAGCCGGCGGCCACCCCCTCGAGGGGGCTTCTCAAGAGGCCGAGTGCATGGGGCGGCTTCTCAGACCACCTCCGGCCCGAGTGCGCCAACCTGCCTTAGGCTTCCGCACTCACACGCTGGGGCCACTCTCTCGCTCTTCCGTGGAAGAGGCCTGCCCGCGAAAGGCAGCTCGACGTCGGGTGGTTTCTCGGCGGAGAGGCGCTGGTGCTCTCGCCAGTGATCCGGGTGACTCTGGGTGGGGGCTTCCTTCTCCGTGGAGCGACGTGAGCAGGGACGGTGCTGGCATGCCACCCGGACCCGTTTCTCACGGGGAGGCCCTGGGAACCGATCGGGGTCGTCCCCGCACACCGGGAGCCAGCAAACGGCTTCCCCGTGGACGACGCAGGGCGCTGAGGCGGGGAGAGGCCTGCGCCTCAGCCCGGCAGCTCCCCGTTCAGGGAGCGCGCGCCCGCGTCCTCTCTGTCCCACGCTTCACTCCTCGGCGGACCTTGTTCCAGGGAGGACGTGTGTCCCGCGAAGCTGTGTTGCTTTGCCTCCTGGCCCCCGCTGGCTCGCTCGGCTCGCAGGCTTCTGGGTGAAACGGCTCTGTCTCCCTCCAACACCCAGCCGCCCCAGCCGAGCTGGCTGCAGTCTCAGGTCCCCGGGGGAGCAGGACTGAGCGCCCCCGAAGGCTGCCCGGGCGGCAGCGTCTGAGAGAGGGCTTTCGGCTTCGGTGGACCCGGGAGCACACCGGGCGCCCTCTGTGAAGCCCGTTCGTTGAGGGGAGGCCCTGGGGCCTGGCCCTGCACTTCCATGTGTCCCCACTGCTTCTGTCCTCGCGGGGCCGAGTGTGGCGTGAGGGGCAGACTCGTCGGCGGCCGGCCATCACCCCGGGGCGCGTGCCATGCGCCGCCACCCCAGCCCCCGCTTCGGGCAGGCCTCCGTGCTGCTGCGCGCTTGGCACCGGGGACGGTGGCCAGAAGGAGGGCGACCCCATGCTGTCCTCTCCGCGAGACGGGTGTGCGGCACGCTGCTTGGCGAACGCTTCCTCCCGGGAGGCCGCCCAAGCGCCTGGGTTCTGCAGAGTGAAGCAGGGCTTCTGGCAGCAGGACTCCCACGCCCTCCAACCTGGAGGGCGTGTCTGCTGCGTGTCCCACGATCGCTCTCACGGGAGCAGCAGGAGCCGGCGGCCACCCCCTCGAGGGGGCTTCTCAAGAGGCCGAGTGCATGGGGCGGCTTCTCAGACCACCTCCGGCCCGAGTGCGCCAACCTGCCTTAGGCTTCCGCACTCACACGCTGGGGCCACTCTCTCGCTCTTCCGCGGAAGAGGCCTGCCGCGAAAGGCAGCTCGACGTCGGGTGGTTTCTCGGCGGAGAGGCGCTGGTGCTCTCGCCAGTGATCCGGGTGACTCTGGGTGGGGGCTTCCTTCTCCGTGGAGCGACGTGAGCAGGGACGGTGCTGGCATGCCACCCGGACCCGTTTCTCACGGGGAGGCCCTGGGAACCGATCGGGGTCGTCCCCGCACACCGGGAGCCAGCAAACGGCTTCCCCGTGGACGACGCAGGGCGCTGAGGCGGGGAGAGGCCTGCGCCTCAGCCCGGCAGCTCCCCGTTCAGGGAGCGCGCGCCCGCGTCCTCTCTGTCCCACGCTTCACTCCTCGGCGGACCTTGTTCCAGGGAGGACGTGTGTCCCGCGAAGCTGTGTTGCTTTGCCTCCTGGCCCCCGCTGGCTCGCTCGGCTCGCAGGCTTCTGGGTGAAACGGCTCTGTCTCCCTCCAACACCCAGCCGCCCCAGCCGTGCTTGCGGCACTCTCAGGCCCCGGGGGAGCAGGACTGAGCGCCCCCGAAGGCTGCCCGGGCGTCAGCATCTGAGAGAGGGCTTTCGGCTTCGGTGGAACCGGGAGCACAGCGGGCGCCCTCTGTGAAGCCCGTTCGTTGAGGGGAGGCCCTGGGGCCTGGCCCTGCACTTCCATGTGTCCCCACTGCTTCTGTCCTCGCGGGGCCGAGTGTGGCGTGAGGGGCAGACTCGTCGGCGGCCGGCCATCACCCCGTGGCGCGTGCCATGCGCCGCCACCCCAGCCCCCGCTTCGGGCAGGCCTCCGTGCTGCTGCGCGCTTGGCACCGGGGACGGTGGCCAGAAGGAGGGCGACCCCATGCTGTCCTCTCCGCGAGACGGGTGTGCGGCACGCTGCTTGGCGAACGCTTCCTCCCGGGAGGCCGCCCAAGCGCCTGGGTTCTGCAGAGTGAAGCAGGGCTTCTGGCAGCAGGACTCCCACGCCCTCCAACCTGGAGGGCGTGTCTGCTGCGTGTCCCACGATCGCTCTCACGGGAGCAGCAGGAGCCGGCGGCCACCCCCTCGAGGGGGCTTCTCAAGAGGCCGAGTGCATGGGGCGGCTTCTCAGACCACCTCCGGCCCGAGTGCGCGAACCTGCCTTAGGCTTCCGCACTCACACGCTGGGGCCACTCTCTCGCTCTTCCGTGGAAGAGGCCTGCCCGCGAAAGGCAGCTCGACGTCGGGTGGTTTCTCGGCGGAGAGGCGCTGGTGCTCTCGCCAGTGATCCGGGTGACTCTGGGTGGGGGCTTCCTTCTCCGTGGAGCGACGTGAGCAGGGACGGTGCTGGCATGCCACCCGGACCCGTTTCTCACGGGGAGGCCCTGGGAACCGATCGGGGTCGTCCCCGCACACCGGGAGCCAGCAAACGGCTTCCCCGTGGACGACGCAGGGCGCTGAGGCGGGGAGAGGCCTGCGCCTCAGCCCGGCAGCTCCCCGTTCAGGGAGCGCGCGCCCGCGTCCTCTCTGTCCCACGCTTCACTCCTCGGCGGACCTTGTTCCAGGGAGGACGTGTGTCCCGCGAAGCTGTGTTGCTTTGCCTCCTGGCCCCCGCTGGCTCGCTCGGCTCGCAGGCTTCTGGGTGAAACGGCTCTGTCTCCCTCCAACACCCAGCCGCCCCAGCCGAGCTGGCTGCAGTCTCAGGTCCCCGGGGGAGCAGGACTGAGCGCCCCCGAAGGCTGCCCGGGCGGCAGCGTCTGAGAGAGGGCTTTCGGCTTCGGTGGACCCGGGAGCACACCGGGCGCCCTCTGTGAAGCCCGTTCGTTGAGGGGAGGCCCTGGGGCCTGGCCCTGCACTTCCATGTGTCCCCACTGCTTCTGTCCTCGCGGGGCCGAGTGTGGCGTGAGGGGCAGACTCGTCGGCGGCCGGCCATCACCCCGTGGCGCGTGCCATGCGCCGCCACCCCAGCCCCCGCTTCGGGCAGGCCTCCGTGCTGCTGCGCGCTTGGCACCGGGGACGGTGGCCAGAAGGAGGGCGACCCCATGCTGTCCTCTCCGCGAGACGGGTGTGCGGCACGCTGCTTGGCGAACGCTTCCTCCCGGGAGGCCGCCCAAGCGCCTGGGTTCTGCAGAGTGAAGCAGGGCTTCTGGCAGCAGGACTCCCACGCCCTCCAACCTGGAGGGCGTGTCTGCTGCGTGTCCCACGATCGCTCTCACGGGAGCAGCAGGAGCCGGCGGCCACCCCCTCGAGGGGGCTTCTCAAGAGGCCGAGTGCATGGGGCGGCTTCTCAGACCACCTCCGGCCCGAGTGCGCGAACCTGCCTTAGGCTTCCGCACTCACACGCTGGGGCCACTCTCTCGCTCTTCCGTGGAAGAGGCCTGCCCGCGAAAGGCAGCTCGACGTCGGGTGGTTTCTCGGCGGAGAGGCGCTGGTGCTCTCGCCAGTGATCCGGGTGACTCTGGGTGGGGGCTTCCTTCTCCGTGGAGCGACGTGAGCAGGGACGGTGCTGGCATGCCACCCGGACCCGTTTCTCACGGGGAGGCCCTGGGAACCGATCGGGGTCGTCCCCGCACACCGGGAGCCAGCAAACGGCTTCCCCGTGGACGACGCAGGGCGCTGAGGCGGGGAGAGGCCTGCGCCTCAGCCCGGCAGCTCCCCGTTCAGGGAGCGCGCGCCCGCGTCCTCTCTGTCCCACGCTTCACTCCTCGGCGGACCTTGTTCCAGGGAGGACGTGTGTCCCGCGAAGCTGTGTTGCTTTGCCTCCTGGCCCCCGCTGGCTCGCTCGGCTCGCAGGCTTCTGGGTGAAACGGCTCTGTCTCCCTCCAACACCCAGCCGCCCCAGCCGGGCTGGCTGCAGTCTCAGGTCCCCGGGGGAGCAGGACTGAGCGCCCCCGAAGGCTGCCCGGGCGGCAGCGTCTGAGAGAGGGCTTTCGGCTTCGGTGGACCCGGGAGCACACCGGGCGCCCTCTGTGAAGCCCGTTCGTTGAGGGGAGGCCCTGGGGCCTGGCCCTGCACTTCCATGTGTCCCCACTGCTTCTGTCCTCGCGGGGCCGAGTGTGGCGTGAGGGGCAGACTCGTCGTCGGCCGGCCATCACCCCGTGGCGCGTGCCATGCGCCGCCACCCCAGCCCCCGCTTCGGGCAGGCCTCCGTGCTGCTGCGCGCTTGGCACCGGGGACGGTGGCCAGAAGGAGGGCGACCCCATGCTGTCCTCTCCGCGAGACGGGTGTGCGGCACGCTGCTTGGCGAACGCTTCCTCCCGGGAGGCCGCCCAAGCGCCTGGGTTCTGCAGAGTGAAGCAGGGCTTCTGGCAGCAGGACTCCCACGCCCTCCAACCTGGAGGGCGTGTCTGCTGCGTGTCCCACGATCGCTCTCACGGGAGCAGCAGGAGCCGGCGGCCACCCCCTCGAGGGGGCTTCTCAAGAGGCCGAGTGCATGGGGCGGCTTCTCAGACCACCTCCGGCCCGAGTGCGCCAACCTGCCTTAGGCTTCCGCACTCACACGCTGGGGCCACTCTCTCGCTCTTCCGTGGAAGAGGCCTGCCCGCGAAAGGCAGCTCGACGTCGGGTGGTTTCTCGGCGGAGAGGCGCTGGTGCTCTCGCCAGTGATCCGGGTGACTCTGGGTGGGGGCTTCCTTCTCCGTGGAGCGACGTGAGCAGGGACGGTGCTGGCATGCCACCCGGACCCGTTTCTCACGGGGAGGCCCTGGGAACCGATCGGGGTCGTCCCCGCACACCGGGAGCCAGCAAACGGCTTCCCCGTGGACGACGCAGGGCGCTGAGGCGGGGAGAGGCCTGCGCCTCAGCCCGGCAGCTCCCCGTTCAGGGAGCGCGCGCCCGCGTCCTCTCTGTCCCACGCTTCACTCCTCGGCGGACCTTGTTCCAGGGAGGACGTGTGTCCCGCGAAGCTGTGTTGCTTTGCCTCCTGGCCCCCGCTGGCTCGCTCGGCTCGCAGGCTTCTGGGTGAAACGGCTCTGTCTCCCTCCAACACCCAGCCGCCCCAGCCGAGCTGGCTGCAGTCTCAGGTCCCCGGGGGAGCAGGACTGAGCGCCCCCGAAGGCTGCCCGGGCGGCAGCGTCTGAGAGAGGGCTTTCGGCTTCGGTGGACCCGGGAGCACACCGGGCGCCCTCTGTGAAGCCCGTTCGTTGAGGGGAGGCCCTGGGGCCTGGCCCTGCACTTCCATGTGTCCCCACTGCTTCTGTCCTCGCGGGGCCGAGTGTGGCGTGAGGGGCAGACTCGTCGGCGGCCGGCCATCACCCCGTGGCGCTTGCCATGCGCCGCCACCCCAGCCCCCGCTTCGGGCAGGCCTCCGTGCTGCTGCGCGCTTGGCACCGGGGACGGTGGCCAGAACGAGGGCGACCCCATGCTGTCCTCTCCGCGAGACGGGTGTGCGGCACGCTGCTTGGCGAACGCTTCCTCCCGGGAGGCCGCCCAAGTGCCTGGGTTCTGCAGAGTGAAGCAGGGCTTCTGGCAGCAGGACTCCCACGCCCTCCAACCTGGAGGGCGTGTCTGCTGCGTGTCCCACGATCGCTCTCACGGGAGCAGCAGGAGCCGGCGGCCACCCCCTCGAGGGGGCTTCTCAAGAGGCCGAGTGCATGGGGCGGCTTCTCAGACCACCTCCGGCCCGAGTGCGCCAACCTGCCTTAGGCTTCCGCACTCACACGCTGGGGCCACTCTCTCGCTCTTCCGTGGAAGAGGCCTGCCCGCGAAAGGCAGCTCGACGTCGGGTGGTTTCTCGGCGGAGAGGCGCTGGTGCTCTCGCCAGTGATCCGGGTGACTCTGGGTGGGGGCTTCCTTCTCCGTGGAGCGACGTGAGCAGGGACGGTGCTGGCATGCCACCCGGACCCGTTTCTCACGGGGAGGCCCTGGGAACCGATCGGGGTCGTCCCCGCACACCGGGAGCCAGCAAACGGCTTCCCCGTGGACGACGCAGGGCGCTGAGGCGGGGAGAGGCCTGCGCCTCAGCCCGGCAGCTCCCCGTTCAGGGAGCGCGCGCCCGCGTCCTCTCTGTCCCACGCTTCACTCCTCGGCGGACCTTGTTCCAGGGAGGACGTGTGTCCCGCGAAGCTGTGTTGCTTTGCCTCCTGGCCCCCGCTGGCTCGCTCGGCTCGCAGGCTTCTGGGTGAAACGGCTCTGTCTCCCTCCAACACCCAGCCGCCCCAGCCGGGCTGGCTGCAGTCTCAGGTCCCCGGGGGAGCAGGACTGAGCGCCCCCGAAGGCTGCCCGGGCGGCAGCGTCTGAGAGAGGGCTTTCGGCTTCGGTGGACCCGGGAGCACACCGGGCGCCCTCTGTGAAGCCCGTTCGTTGAGGGGAGGCCCTGGGGCCTGGCCCTGCACTTCCATGTGTCCCCACTGCTTCTGTCCTCGCGGGGCCGAGTGTGGCGTGAGGGGCAGACTCGTCGGCGGCCGGCCATCACCCCGTGGCGCGTGCCATGCGCCGCCACCCCAGCCCCCGCTTCGGGCAGGCCTCCGTGCTGCTGCGCGCTTGGCACCGGGGACGGTGGCCAGAAGGAGGGCGACCCCATGCTGTCCTCTCCGCGAGACGGGTGTGCGGCACGCTGCTTGGCGAACGCTTCCTCCCGGGAGGCCGCCCAAGCGCCTGGGTTCTGCAGAGTGAAGCAGGGCTTCTGGCAGCAGGACTCCCACGCCCTCCAACCTGGAGGGCGTGTCTGCTGCGTGTCCCACGATCGCTCTCACGGGAGCAGCAGGAGCCGGCGGCCACCCCCTCGAGGGGGCTTCTCAAGAGGCCGAGTGCATGGGGCGGCTTCTCAGACCACCTCCGGCCCGAGTGCGCCAACCTGCCTTAGGCTTCCGCACTCACACGCTGGGGCCACTCTCTCGCTCTTCCGTGGAAGAGGCCTGCCCGCGAAAGGCAGCTCGACGTCGGGTGGTTTCTCGGCGGAGAGGCGCTGGTGCTCTCGCCAGTGATCCGGGTGACTCTGGGTGGGGGCTTCCTTCTCCGTGGAGCGACGTGAGCAGGGACGGTGCTGGCATGCCACCCGGACCCGTTTCTCACGGGGAGGCCCTGGGAACCGATCGGGGTCGTCCCCGCACACCGGGAGCCAGCAAACGGCTTCCCCGTGGACGACGCAGGGCGCTGAGGCGGGGAGAGGCCTGCGCCTCAGCCCGGCAGCTCCCCGTTCAGGGAGCGCGCGCCCGCGTCCTCTCTGTCCCACGCTTCACTCCTCGGCGGACCTTGTTCCAGGGAGGACGTGTGTCCCGCGAAGCTGTGTTGCTTTGCCTCCTGGCCCCCGCTGGCTCGCTCGGCTCGCAGGCTTCTGGGTGAAACGGCTCTGTCTCCCTCCAACACCCAGCCGCCCCAGCCGAGCTGGCTGCAGTCTCAGGTCCCCGGGGGAGCAGGACTGAGCGCCCCCGAAGGCTGCCCGGGCGGCAGCGTCTGAGAGAGGGCTTTCGGCTTCGGTGGACCCGGGAGCACACCGGGCGCCCTCTGTGAAGCCCGTTCGTTGAGGGGAGGCCCTGGGGCCTGGCCCTGCACTTCCATGTGTCCCCACTGCTTCTGTCCTCGCGGGGCCGAGTGTGGCGTGAGGGGCAGACTCGTCGGCGGCCGGCCATCACCCCGTGGCGCTTGCCATGCGCCGCCACCCCAGCCCCCGCTTCGGGCAGGCCTCCGTGCTGCTGCGCGCTTGGCACCGGGGACGGTGGCCAGAAGGAGGGCGACCCCATGCTGTCCTCTCCGCGAGACGGGTGTGCGGCACGCTGCTTGGCGAACGCTTCCTCCCGGGAGGCCGCCCAAGTGCCTGGGTTCTGCAGAGTGAAGCAGGGCTTCTGGCAGCAGGACTCCCACGCCCTCCAACCTGGAGGGCGTGTCTGCTGCGTGTCCCACGATCGCTCTCACGGGAGCAGCAGGAGCCGGCGGCCACCCCCTCGAGGGGGCTTCTCAAGAGGCCGAGTGCATGGGGCGGCTTCTCAGACCACCTCCGGCCCGAGTGCGCCAACCTGCCTTAGGCTTCCGCACTCACACGCTGGGGCCACTCTCTCGCTCTTCCGTGGAAGAGGCCTGCCCGCGAAAGGCAGCTCGACGTCGGGTGGTTTCTCGGCGGAGAGGCGCTGGTGCTCTCGCCAGTGATCCGGGTGACTCTGGGTGGGGGCTTCCTTCTCCGTGGAGCGACGTGAGCAGGGACGGTGCTGGCATGCCACCCGGACCCGTTTCTCACGGGGAGGCCCTGGGAACCGATCGGGGTCGTCCCCGCACACCGGGAGCCAGCAAACGGCTTCCCCGTGGACGACGCAGGGCGCTGAGGCGGGGAGAGGCCTGCGCCTCAGCCCGGCAGCTCCCCGTTCAGGGAGCGCGCGCCCGCGTCCTCTCTGTCCCACGCTTCACTCCTCGGCGGACCTTGTTCCAGGGAGGACGTGTGTCCCGCGAAGCTGTGTTGCTTTGCCTCCTGGCCCCCGCTGGCTCGCTCGGCTCGCAGGCTTCTGGGTGAAACGGCTCTGTCTCCCTCCAACACCCAGCCGCCCCAGCCGGGCTGGCTGCAGTCTCAGGTCCCCGGGGGAGCAGGACTGAGCGCCCCCGAAGGCTGCCCGGGCGGCAGCGTCTGAGAGAGGGCTTTCGGCTTCGGTGGACCCGGGAGCACACCGGGCGCCCTCTGTGAAGCCCGTTCGTTGAGGGGAGGCCCTGGGGCCTGGCCCTGCACTTCCATGTGTCCCCACTGCTTCTGTCCTCGCGGGGCCGAGTGTGGCGTGAGGGGCAGACTCGTCGTCGGCCGGCCATCACCCCGTGGCGCGTGCCATGCGCCGCCACCCCAGCCCCCGCTTCGGGCAGGCCTCCGTGCTGCTGCGCGCTTGGCACCGGGGACGGTGGCCAGAAGGAGGGCGACCCCATGCTGTCCTCTCCGCGAGACGGGTGTGCGGCACGCTGCTTGGCGAACGCTTCCTCCCGGGAGGCCGCCCAAGCGCCTGGGTTCTGCAGAGTGAAGCAGGGCTTCTGGCAGCAGGACTCCCACGCCCTCCAACCTGGAGGGCGTGTCTGCTGCGTGTCCCACGATCGCTCTCACGGGAGCAGCAGGAGCCGGCGGCCACCCCCTCGAGGGGGCTTCTCAAGAGGCCGAGTGCATGGGGCGGCTTCTCAGACCACCTCCGGCCCGAGTGCGCCAACCTGCCTTAGGCTTCCGCACTCACACGCTGGGGCCACTCTCTCGCTCTTCCGTGGAAGAGGCCTGCCCGCGAAAGGCAGCTCGACGTCGGGTGGTTTCTCGGCGGAGAGGCGCTGGTGCTCTCGCCAGTGATCCGGGTGACTCTGGGTGGGGGCTTCCTTCTCCGTGGAGCGACGTGAGCAGGGACGGTGCTGGCATGCCACCCGGACCCGTTTCTCACGGGGAGGCCCTGGGAACCGATCGGGGTCGTCCCCGCACACCGGGAGCCAGCAAACGGCTTCCCCGTGGACGACGCAGGGCGCTGAGGCGGGGAGAGGCCTGCGCCTCAGCCCGGCAGCTCCCCGTTCAGGGAGCGCGCGCCCACGTCCTCTCTGTCCCACGCTTCACTCCTCGGCGGACCTTGTTCCAGGGAGGACGTGTGTCCCGCGAAGCTGTGTTGCTTTGCCTCCTGGCCCCCGCTGGCTCGCTCGGCTCGCAGGCTTCTGGGTGAAACGGCTCTGTCTCCCTCCAACACCCAGCCGCCCCAGCCGAGCTGGCTGCAGTCTCAGGTCCCCGGGGGAGCAGGACTGAGCGCCCCCGAAGGCTGCCCGGGCGGCAGCGTCTGAGAGAGGGCTTTCGGCTTCGGTGGACCCGGGAGCACACCGGGCGCCCTCTGTGAAGCCCGTTCGTTGAGGGGAGGCCCTGGGGCCTGGCCCTGCACTTCCATGTGTCCCCACTGCTTCTGTCCTCGCGGGGCCGAGTGTGGCGTGAGGGGCAGACTCGTCGGCGGCCGGCCATCACCCCGTGGCGCGTGCCATGCGCCGCCACCCCAGCCCCCGCTTCGGGCAGGCCTCCGTGCTGCTGCGCGCTTGGCACCGGGGACGGTGGCCAGAAGGAGGGCGACCCCATGCTGTCCTCTCCGCGAGACGGGTGTGCGGCACGCTGCTTGGCGAACGCTTCCTCCCGGGAGGCCGCCCAAGCGCCTGGGTTCTGCAGAGTGAAGCAGGGCTTCTGGCAGCAGGACTCCCACGCCCTCCAACCTGGAGGGCGTGTCTGCTGCGTGTCCCACGATCGCTCTCACGGGAGCAGCAGGAGCCGGCGGCCACCCCCTCGAGGGGGCTTCTCAAGAGGCCGAGTGCATGGGGCGGCTTCTCAGACCACCTCCGGCCCGAGTGCGCCAACCTGCCTTAGGCTTCCGCACTCACACGCTGGGGCCACTCTCTCGCTCTTCCGTGGAAGAGGCCTGCCCGCGAAAGGCAGCTCGACGTCGGGTGGTTTCTCGGCGGAGAGGCGCTGGTGCTCTCGCCAGTGATCCGGGTGACTCTGGGTGGGGGCTTCCTTCTCCGTGGAGCGACGTGAGCAGGGACGGTGCTGGCATGCCACCCGGACCCGTTTCTCACGGGGAGGCCCTGGGAACCGATCGGGGTCGTCCCCGCACACCGGGAGCCAGCAAACGGCTTCCCCGTGGACGACGCAGGGCGCTGAGGCGGGGAGAGGCCTGCGCCTCAGCCCGGCAGCTCCCCGTTCAGGGAGCGCGCGCCCGCGTCCTCTCTGTCCCACGCTTCACTCCTCGGCGGACCTTGTTCCAGGGAGGACGTGTGTCCCGCGAAGCTGTGTTGCTTTGCCTCCTGGCCCCCGCTGGCTCGCTCGGCTCGCAGGCTTCTGGGTGAAACGGCTCTGTCTCCCTCCAACACCCAGCCGCCCCAGCCGAGCTGGCTGCAGTCTCAGGTCCCCGGGGGAGCAGGACTGAGCGCCCCCGAAGGCTGCCCGGGCGGCAGCGTCTGAGAGAGGGCTTTCGGCTTCGGTGGACCCGGGAGCACACCGGGCGCCCTCTGTGAAGCCCGTTCGTTGAGGGGAGGCCCTGGGGCCTGGCCCTGCACTTCCATGTGTCCCCACTGCTTCTGTCCTCGCGGGGCCGAGTGTGGCGTGAGGGGCAGACTCGTCGGCGGCCGGCCATCACCCCGTGGCGCGTGCCATGCGCCGCCACCCCAGCCCCCGCTTCGGGCAGGCCTCCGTGCTGCTGCGCGCTTGGCACCGGGGACGGTGGCCAGAAGGAGGGCGACCCCATGCTGTCCTCTCCGCGAGACGGGTGTGCGGCACGCTGCTTGGCGAACGCTTCCTCCCGGGAGGCCGCCCAAGCGCCTGGGTTCTGCAGAGTGAAGCAGGGCTTCTGGCAGCAGGACTCCCACGCCCTCCAACCTGGAGGGCGTGTCTGCTGCGTGTCCCACGATCGCTCTCACGGGAGCAGCAGGAGCCGGCGGCCACCCCCTCGAGGGGGCTTCTCAAGAGGCCGAGTGCATGGGGCGGCTTCTCAGACCACCTCCGGCCCGAGTGCGCCAACCTGCCTTAGGCTTCCGCACTCACACGCTGGGGCCACTCTCTCGCTCTTCCGTGGAAGAGGCCTGCCCGCGAAAGGCAGCTCGACGTCGGGTGGTTTCTCGGCGGAGAGGCGCTGGTGCTCTCGCCAGTGATCCGGGTGACTCTGGGTGGGGGCTTCCTTCTCCGTGGAGCGACGTGAGCAGGGACGGTGCTGGCATGCCACCCGGACCCGTTTCTCACGGGGAGGCCCTGGGAACCGATCGGGGTCGTCCCCGCACACCGGGAGCCAGCAAACGGCTTCCCCGTGGACGACGCAGGGCGCTGAGGCGGGGAGAGGCCTGCGCCTCAGCCCGGCAGCTCCCCGTTCAGGGAGCGCGCGCCCACGTCCTCTCTGTCCCACGCTTCACTCCTCGGCGGACCTTGTTCCAGGGAGGACGTGTGTCCCGCGAAGCTGTGTTGCTTTGCCTCCTGGCCCCCGCTGGCTCGCTCGGCTCGCAGGCTTCTGGGTGAAACGGCTCTGTCTCCCTCCAACACCCAGCCGCCCCAGCCGAGCTGGCTGCAGTCTCAGGTCCCCGGGGGAGCAGGACTGAGCGCCCCCGAAGGCTGCCCGGGCGGCAGCGTCTGAGAGAGGGCTTTCGGCTTCGGTGGACCCGGGAGCACACCGGGCGCCCTCTGTGAAGCCCGTTCGTTGAGGGGAGGCCCTGGGGCCTGGCCCTGCACTTCCATGTGTCCCCACTGCTTCTGTCCTCGCGGGGCCGAGTGTGGCGTGAGGGGCAGACTCGTCGGCGGCCGGCCATCACCCCGTGGCGCGTGCCATGCGCCGCCACCCCAGCCCCCGCTTCGGGCAGGCCTCCGTGCTGCTGCGCGCTTGGCACCGGGGACGGTGGCCAGAAGGAGGGCGACCCCATGCTGTCCTCTCCGCGAGACGGGTGTGCGGCACGCTGCTTGGCGAACGCTTCCTCCCGGGAGGCCGCCCAAGCGCCTGGGTTCTGCAGAGTGAAGCAGGGCTTCTGGCAGCAGGACTCCCACGCCCTCCAACCTGGAGGGCGTGTCTGCTGCGTGTCCCACGATCGCTCTCACGGGAGCAGCAGGAGCCGGCGGCCACCCCCTCGAGGGGGCTTCTCAAGAGGCCGAGTGCATGGGGCGGCTTCTCAGACCACCTCCGGCCCGAGTGCGCCAACCTGCCTTAGGCTTCCGCACTCACACGCTGGGGCCACTCTCTCGCTCTTCCGCGGAAGAGGCCTGCCCGCGAAAGGCAGCTCGACGTCGGGTGGTTTCTCGGCGGAGAGGCGCTGGTGCTCTCGCCAGTGATCCGGGTGACTCTGGGTGGGGGCTTCCTTCTCCGTGGAGCGACGTGAGCAGGGACGGTGCTGGCATGCCACCCGGACCCGTTTCTCACGGGGAGGCCCTGGGAACCGATCGGGGTCGTCCCCGCACACCGGGAGCCAGCAAACGGCTTCCCCGTGGACGACGCAGGGCGCTGAGGCGGGGAGAGGCCTGCGCCTCAGCCCGGCAGCTCCCCGTTCAGGGAGCGCGCGCCCGCGTCCTCTCTGTCCCACGCTTCACTCCTCGGCGGACCTTGTTCCAGGGAGGACGTGTGTCCCGCGAAGCTGTGTTGCTTTGCCTCCTGGCCCCCGCTGGCTCGCTCGGCTCGCAGGCTTCTGGGTGAAACGGCTCTGTCTCCCTCCAACACCCAGCCGCCCCAGCCGAGCTGGCTGCAGTCTCAGGTCCCCGGGGGAGCAGGACTGAGCGCCCCCGAAGGCTGCCCGGGCGGCAGCGTCTGAGAGAGGGCTTTCGGCTTCGGTGGACCCGGGAGCACACCGGGCGCCCTCTGTGAAGCCCGTTCGTTGAGGGGAGGCCCTGGGGCCTGGCCCTGCACTTCCATGTGTCCCCACTGCTTCTGTCCTCGCGGGGCCGAGTGTGGCGTGAGGGGCAGACTCGTCGGCGGCCGGCCATCACCCCGTGGCGCGTGCCATGCGCCGCCACCCCAGCCCCCGCTTCGGGCAGGCCTCCGTGCTGCTGCGCGCTTGGCACCGGGGACGGTGGCCAGAAGGAGGGCGACCCCATGCTGTCCTCTCCGCGAGACGGGTGTGCGGCACGCTGCTTGGCGAACGCTTCCTCCCGGGAGGCCGCCCAAGCGCCTGGGTTCTGCAGAGTGAAGCAGGGCTTCTGGCAGCAGGACTCCCACGCCCTCCAACCTGGAGGGCGTGTCTGCTGCGTGTCCCACGATCGCTCTCACGGGAGCAGCAGGAGCCGGCGGCCACCCCCTCGAGGGGGCTTCTCAAGAGGCCGAGTGCATGGGGCGGCTTCTCAGACCACCTCCGGCCCGAGTGCGCCAACCTGCCTTAGGCTTCCGCACTCACACGCTGGGGCCACTCTCTCGCTCTTCCGTGGAAGAGGCCTGCCCGCGAAAGGCAGCTCGACGTCGGGTGGTTTCTCGGCGGAGAGGCGCTGGTGCTCTCGCCAGTGATCCGGGTGACTCTGGGTGGGGGCTTCCTTCTCCGTGGAGCGACGTGAGCAGGGACGGTGCTGGCATGCCACCCGGACCCGTTTCTCACGGGGAGGCCCTGGGAACCGATCGGGGTCGTCCCCGCACACCGGGAGCCAGCAAACGGCTTCCCCGTGGACGACGCAGGGCGCTGAGGCGGGGAGAGGCCTGCGCCTCAGCCCGGCAGCTCCCCGTTCAGGGAGCGCGCGCCCGCGTCCTCTCTGTCCCACGCTTCACTCCTCGGCGGACCTTGTTCCAGGGAGGACGTGTGTCCCGCGAAGCTGTGTTGCTTTGCCTCCTGGCCCCCGCTGGCTCGCTCGGCTCGCAGGCTTCTGGGTGAAACGGCTCTGTCTCCCTCCAACACCCAGCCGCCCCAGCCGGGCTGGCTGCAGTCTCAGGTCCCCGGGGGAGCAGGACTGAGCGCCCCCGAAGGCTGCCCGGGCGGCAGCGTCTGAGAGAGGGCTTTCGGCTTCGGTGGACCCGGGAGCACACCGGGCGCCCTCTGTGAAGCCCGTTCGTTGAGGGGAGGCCCTGGGGCCTGGCCCTGCACTTCCATGTGTCCCCACTGCTTCTGTCCTCGCGGGGCCGAGTGTGGCGTGAGGGGCAGACTCGTCGGCGGCCGGCCATCACCCCGTGGCGCGTGCCATGCGCCGCCACCCCAGCCCCCGCTTCGGGCAGGCCTCCGTGCTGCTGCGCGCGTGCCACCGGGGACGGTGGCCAGAAGGAGGGCGACCCCATGCTGTCCTCTCCGCGAGACGGGTGTGCGGCACGCTGCTTGGCGAACGCTTCCTCCCGGGAGGCCCCCCAAGCGCCTGGGTTCTGCAGAGTGAAGCAGGGCTTCTGGCAGCAGGACTCCCACGCCCTCCAACCTGGAGGGCGTGTCTGCTGCGTGTCCCACGATCGCTCTCACGGGAGCAGCAGGAGCCGGCGGCCACCCCCTCGAGGGGGCTTCTCAAGAGGCCGAGTGCATGGGGCGGCTTCTCAGACCACCTCCGGCCCGAGTGCGCCAACCTGCCTTAGGCTTCCGCACTCACACGCTGGGGCCACTCTCTCGCTCTTCCGCGGAAGAGGCCTGCCCGCGAAAGGCAGCTCGACGTCGGGTGGTTTCTCGGCGGAGAGGCGCTGGTGCTCTCGCCAGTGATCCGGGTGACACTGGGTGGGGGCTTCCTTCTCCGTGGAGCGACGTGAGCAGGGACGGTGCTGGCATGCCACCCGGACCCGTTTCTCACGGGGAGGCCCTGGGAACCGATCGGGGTCGTCCCCGCACACTGGGAGCCAGCAAACGGCTTCCCCGTGGACGACGCAGGGCGCTGAGGCGGGGAGAGGCCTGCGCCTCAGCCCGGCAGCTCCCCGTTCAGGGAGCGCGCGCCCGCGTCCTCTCTGTCCCACGCTTCACTCCTCGGCGGACCTTGTTCCAGGGAGGACGTGTGTCCCGCGAAGCTGTGTTGCTTTGCCTCCTGGCCCCCGCTGGCTCGCTCGGCTTGCAGGCTTCTGGGTGAAACGGCTCTGTCTCCCTCCAACACCCAGCCGCCCCAGCCGAGCTGGCTGCAGTCTCAGGCCCCGGTGGAGCAGGACTGAGCGCCCCCGAAGGCTGCCCGGGCGTCAGCGTCTGAGAGAGGGCTTTCAGCTTCGGTGGAACCGGGAGTACAGCGGGCGCCCTCTGTGAAGCCCGTTCGTTGAGGGGAGGCCCTGGGGCCTGGCCCTGCACTTCCATGTGTCCCCACTGCTTCTGTCCTCGCGGGGCCGAGTGTGGCGTGAGGGGCAGACTCGTCGGCGGCCGGCCATCACCCCGTGGCGCGTGCCATGCGCCGCCACCCCAGCCCCCGCTTCGGGCAGGCCTCCGTGCTGCTGCGCGCTTGGCACCGGGGACGGTGGCCAGAAGGAGGGCGACCCCATGCTGTCCTCTCCGCGAGACGGGTGTGCGGCACGCTGCTTGGCGAATGCTTCCTCCCGGGAGGCCGCCCAAGCGCCTGGGTTCTGCAGAGTGAAGCAGGGCTTCTGGCAGCAGGACTCCCACGCCCTCCAACCTGGAGGGCGTGTCTGCTGCGTGTCCCACGATCGCTCTCACGGGAGCAGCAGGAGCCGGCGGCCACCCCCTCGAGGGGGCTTCTCAAGAGGCCGAGTGCATGGGGCGGCTTCTCAGACCACCTCCGGCCCGAGTGCGCCAACCTGCCTTAGGCTTCCGCACTCACACGCTGGGGCCACTCTCTCGCTCTTCCGTGGAAGAGGCCTGCCCGCGAAAGGCAGCTCGACGTCGGGTGGTTTCTCGGCGGAGAGGCGCTGGTGCTCTCGCCAGTGATCCGGGTGACTCTGGGTGGGGGCTTCCTTCTCCGTGGAGCGACGTGAGCAGGGACGGTGCTGGCATGCCACCCGGACCCGTTTCTCACGGGGAGGCCCTGGGAACCGATCGGGGTCGTCCCCGCACACCGGGAGCCAGCAAACGGCTTCCCCGTGGACGACGCAGGGCGCTGAGGCGGGGAGAGGCCTGCGCCTCAGCCCGGCAGCTCCCCGTTCAGGGAGCGCGCGCCCGCGTCCTCTCTGTCCCACGCTTCACTCCTCGGCGGACCTTGTTCCAGGGAGGACGTGTGTCCCGCGAAGCTGTGTTGCTTTGCCTCCTGGCCCCCGCTGGCTCGCTCGGCTCGCAGGCTTCTGGGTGAAACGGCTCTGTCTCCCTCCAACACCCAGCCGCCCCAGCGGAGCTGGCTGCAGTCTCAGGTCCCCGGGGGAGCAGGACTGAGCGCCCCCGAAGGCTGCCCGGGCGGCAGCGTCTGAGAGAGGGCTTTCGGCTTCGGTGGACCCGGGAGCACACCGGGCGCCCTCTGTGAAGCCCGTTCGTTGAGGGGAGGCCCTGGGGCCTGGCCCTGCACTTCCATGTGTCCCCACTGCTTCTGTCCTCGCGGGGCCGAGTGTGGCGTGAGGGGCAGACTCGTCGTCGGCCGGCCATCACCCCGTGGCGCGTGCCATGTGCCGCCACCCCAGCCCCCCCTTCGGGCAGGCCTCCGTGCTGCGCGCGTGCCACCGGGGACGGTGGCCAGAAGGAGGGCGACCCCATGCTGTCCTCTCCGAGAGACGGGTGTGCGGCACGCTGCTTGGCGAACGCTTCCTCCCGGGAGGCCGCCCAAGCGCCTGGGTTCTGCAGAGTGAAGCAGGGCTTCTGGCAGCAGGACTCCCACGCCCTCCAACCTGGAGGGCGTGTCTGCTGCGTGTCCCACGATCGCTCTCACGGGAGCAGCAGGAGCCGGCGGCCACCCCCTCGAGGGGGCTTCTCAAGAGGCCGAGTGCATGGGGCGGCTTCTCAGACCACCTCCGGCCCGAGTGCGCCAACCTGCCTTAGGCTTCCGCACTCACACGCTGGGGCCACTCTCTCGCTCTTCCGTGGAAGAGGCCTGCCCGCGAAAGGCAGCTCGACGTCGGGTGGTTTCTCGGCGGAGAGGCGCTGGTGCTCTCGCCAGTGATCCGGGTGACTCTGGGTGGGGGCTTCCTTCTCCGTGGAGCGACGTGAGCAGGGACGGTGCTGGCATGCCACCCGGACCCGTTTCTCACGGGGAGGCCCTGGGAACCGATCGGGGTCGTCCCCGCACACCGGGAGCCAGCAAACGGCTTCCCCGTGGACGACGCAGGGCGCTGAGGCGGGGAGAGGCCTGCGCCTCAGCCCGGCAGCTCCCCGTTCAGGGAGCGCGCGCCCGCGTCCTCTCTGTCCCACGCTTCACTCCTCGGCGGACCTTGTTCCAGGGAGGACGTGTGTCCCGCGAAGCTGTGTTGCTTTGCCTCCTGGCCCCCGCTGGCTCGCTCGGCTCGCAGGCTTCTGGGTGAAACGGCTCTGTCTCCCTCCAACACCCAGCCGCCCCAGCCGAGCTGGCTGCAGTCTCAGGTCCCCGGGGGAGCAGGACTGAGCGCCCCCGAAGGCTGCCCGGGCGGCAGCGTCTGAGAGAGGGCTTTCGGCTTCGGTGGACCCGGGAGCACACCGGGCGCCCTCTGTGAAGCCCGTTCGTTGAGGGGAGGCCCTGGGGCCTGGCCCTGCACTTCCATGTGTCCCCACTGCTTCTGTCCTCGCGGGGCCGAGTGTGGCGTGAGGGGCAGACTCGTCGGCGGCCGGCCATCACCCCGTGGCGCGTGCCATGCGCCGCCACCCCAGCCCCCGCTTCGGGCAGGCCTCCGTGCTGCTGCGCGCGTGCCACCGGGGACGGTGGCCAGAAGGAGGGCGACCCCATGCTGTCCTCTCCGCGAGACGGGTGTGCGGCACGCTGCTTGGCGAACGCTTCCTCCCGGGAGGCCGCCCAAGCGCCTGGGTTCTGCAGAGTGAAGCAGGGCTTCTGGCAGCAGGACTCCCACGCCCTCCAACCTGGAGGGCGTGTCTGCTGCGTGTCCCACGATCGCTCTCACGGGAGCAGCAGGAGCCGGCGGCCACCCCCTCGAGGGGGCTTCTCAAGAGGCCGAGTGCATGGGGCGGCTTCTCAGACCACCTCCGGCCCGAGTGCGCGAACCTGCCTTAGGCTTCCGCACTCACACGCTGGGGCCACTCTCTCGCTCTTCCGTGGAAGAGGCCTGCCCGCGAAAGGCAGCTCGACGTCGGGTGGTTTCTCGGCGGAGAGGCGCTGGTGCTCTCGCCAGTGATCCGGGTGACTCTGGGTGGGGGCTTCCTTCTCCGTGGAGCGACGTGAGCAGGGACGGTGCTGGCATGCCACCCGGACCCGTTTCTCACGGGGAGGCCCTGGGAACCGATCGGGGTCGTCCCCGCACACCGGGAGCCAGCAAACGGCTTCCCCGTGGACGACGCAGGGCGCTGAGGCGGGGAGAGGCCTGCGCCTCAGCCCGGCAGCTCCCCGTTCAGGGAGCGCGCGCCCGCGTCCTCTCTGTCCCACGCTTCACTCCTCGGCGGACCTTGTTCCAGGGAGGACGTGTGTCCCGCGAAGCTGTGTTGCTTTGCCTCCTGGCCCCCGCTGGCTCGCTCGGCTCGCAGGCTTCTGGGTGAAACGGCTCTGTCTCCCTCCAACACCCAGCCGCCCCAGCCGAGCTGGCTGCAGTCTCAGGCCCCGGTGGAGCAGGACTGAGCGCCCCCGAAGGCTGCCCGGGCGTCAGCGTCTGAGAGAGGGCTTTCAGCTTCGGTGGAACCGGGAGCACAGCGGGCGCCCTCTGTGAAGCCCGTTCGTTGAGGGGAGGCCCTGGGGCCTGGCCCTGCACTTCCATGTGTCCCCACTGCTTCTGTCCTCGCGGGGCCGAGTGTGGCGTGAGGGGCAGACTCGTCGTCAGCCGGCCATCACCCCGTGGCGCGTGCCATGCGCCGCCACCCCAGCCCCCGCTTCGGGCAGGCCTCCGTGCTGCTGCGCGCTTGGCACCGGGGACGGTGGCCAGAAGGAGGGCGACCCCATGCTGTCCTCTCCGCGAGACGGGTGTGCGGCACGCTGCTTGGCGAACGCTTCCTCCTGGGAGGCCGCCCAAGCGCCTGGGTTCTGCAGAGTGAAGCAGGGCTTCTGGCAGCAGGACTCCCACGCCCTCCAACCTGGAGGGCGTGTCTGCTGCGTGTCCCACGATCGCTCTCACGGGAGCAGCAGGAGCCGGCGGCCACCCCCTCGAGGGGGCTTCTCAAGAGGCCGAGTGCATGGGGCGGCTTCTCAGACCACCTCCGGCCCGAGTGCGCCAACCTGCCCTAGGCTTCCGCACTCACACGCTGGGGCCACTCTCTCGCTCTTCCGTGGAAGAGGCCTGCCCGCGAAAGGCAGCTCGACGTCGGGTGGTTTCTCGGCGGAGAGGCGCTGGTGCTCTCGCCAGTGATCCGGGTGACTCTGAGTGGGGGCTTCCTTCTCCGTGGAGCGACGTGAGCAGGGACGGTGCTGGCATGCCACCCGGACCCGTTTCTCACGGGGAGGCCCTGGGAACCGATCGGGGTCGTCCCCGCACACCGGGAGCCAGCAAACGGCTTCCCCGTGGACGACGCAGGGCGCTGAGGCGGGGAGAGGCCTGCGCCTCAGCCCGGCAGCTCCCCGTTCAGGGAGCGCGCGCCCGCGTCCTCTCTGTCCCACGCTTCACTCCTCGGCGGACCTTGTTCCAGGGAGGACGTGTGTCCCGCGAAGCTGTGTTGCTTTGCCTCCTGGCCCCCGCTGGCTCGCTCGGCTCGCAGGCTTCTGGGTGAAACGGCTCTGTCTCCCTCCAACACCCAGCCGCCCCAGCCGAGCTGGCTGCAGTCTCAGGTCCCCGGGGGAGCAGGACTGAGCGCCCCCGAAGGCTGCCCGGGCGGCAGCGTCTGAGAGAGGGCTTTCGGCTTCGGTGGACCCGGGAGCACACCGGGCGCCCTCTGTGAAGCCCGTTCGTTGAGGGGAGGCCCTGGGGCCTGGCCCTGCACTTCCATGTGTCCCCACTGCTTCTGTCCTCGCGGGGCCGAGTGTGGCGTGAGGGGCAGACTCGTCGGCGGCCGGCCATCACCCCGTGGCGCGTGCCATGCGCCGCCACCCCAGCCCCCGCTTCGGGCAGGCCTCCGTGCTGCTGCGCGCGTGCCACCGGGGACGGTGGCCAGAAGGAGGGCGACCCCATGCTGTCCTCTCCGCGAGACGGGTGTGCGGCACGCTGCTTGGCGAACGCTTCCTCCCGGGAGGCCGCCCAAGCGCCTGGGTTCTGCAGAGTGAAGCAGGGCTTCTGGCAGCAGGACTCCCACGCCCTCCAACCTGGAGGGCGTGTCTGCTGCGTGTCCCACGATCGCTCTCACGGGAGCAGCAGGAGCCGGCGGCCACCCCCTCGAGGGGGCTTCTCAAGAGGCCGAGTGCATGGGGCGGCTTCTCAGACCACCTCCGGCCCGAGTGCGCGAACCTGCCTTAGGCTTCCGCACTCACACGCTGGGGCCACTCTCTCGCTCTTCCGTGGAAGAGGCCTGCCCGCGAAAGGCAGCTCGACGTCGGGTGGTTTCTCGGCGGAGAGGCGCTGGTGCTCTCGCCAGTGATCCGGGTGACTCTGGGTGGGGGCTTCCTTCTCCGTGGAGCGACGTGAGCAGGGACGGTGCTGGCATGCCACCCGGACCCGTTTCTCACGGGGAGGCCCTGGGAACCGATCGGGGTCGTCCCCGCACACCGGGAGCCAGCAAACGGCTTCCCCGTGGACGACGCAGGGCGCTGAGGCGGGGAGAGGCCTGCGCCTCAGCCCGGCAGCTCCCCGTTCAGGGAGCGCGCGCCCGCGTCCTCTCTGTCCCACGCTTCACTCCTCGGCGGACCTTGTTCCAGGGAGGACGTGTGTCCCGCGAAGCTGTGTTGCTTTGCCTCCTGGCCCCCGCTGGCTCGCTCGGCTCGCAGGCTTCTGGGTGAAACGGCTCTGTCTCCCTCCAACACCCAGCCGCCCCAGCCGAGCTGGCTGCAGTCTCAGGCCCCGGTGGAGCAGGACTGAGCGCCCCCGAAGGCTGCCCGGGCGTCAGCGTCTGAGAGAGGGCTTTCAGCTTCGGTGGAACCGGGAGCACAGCGGGCGCCCTCTGTGAAGCCCGTTCGTTGAGGGGAGGCCCTGGGGCCTGGCCCTGCACTTCCATGTGTCCCCACTGCTTCTGTCCTCGCGGGGCCGAGTGTGGCGTGAGGGGCAGACTCGTCGTCGGCCGGCCATCACCCCGTGGCGCGTGCCATGCGCCGCCACCCCAGCCCCCGCTTCGGGCAGGCCTCCGTGCTGCTGCGCGCTTGGCACCGGGGACGGTGGCCAGAAGGAGGGCGACCCCATGCTGTCCTCTCCGCGAGACGGGTGTGCGGCACGCTGCTTGGCGAACGCTTCCTCCTGGGAGGCCGCCCAAGCGCCTGGGTTCTGCAGAGTGAAGCAGGGCTTCTGGCAGCAGGACTCCCACGCCCTCCAACCTGGAGGGCGTGTCTGCTGCGTGTCCCACGATCGCTCTCACGGGAGCAGCAGGAGCCGGCGGCCACCCCCTCGAGGGGGCTTCTCAAGAGGCCGAGTGCATGGGGCGGCTTCTCAGACCACCTCCGGCCCGAGTGCGCCAACCTGCCCTAGGCTTCCGCACTCACACGCTGGGGCCACTCTCTCGCTCTTCCGTGGAAGAGGCCTGCCCGCGAAAGGCAGCTCGACGTCGGGTGGTTTCTCGGCGGAGAGGCGCTGCTGCTCTCGCCAGTGATCCGGGTGACTCTGGGTGGGGGCTTCCTTCTCCGTGGAGCGACGTGAGCAGGGACGGTGCTGGCATGCCACCCGGACCCGTTTCTCACGGGGAGGCCCTGGGAACCGATCGGGGTCGTCCCCGCACACCGGGAGCCAGCAAACGGCTTCCCCGTGGACGACGCAGGGCGCTGAGGCGGGGAGAGGCCTGCGCCTCAGCCCGGCAGCTCCCCGTTCAGGGAGCGCGCGCCCGCGTCCTCTCTGTCCCACGCTTCACTCCTCGGCGGACCTTGTTCCAGGGAGGACGTGTGTCCCGCGAAGCTGTGTTGCTTTGCCTCCTGGCCCCCGCTGGCTCGCTCGGCTCGCAGGCTTCTGGGTGAAACGGCTCTGTCTCCCTCCAACACCCAGCCGCCCCAGCCGGGCTGGCGGCAGTCTCAGGTCCCCGGGGGAGCAGGACTGAGCGCCCCCGAAGGCTGCCCGGGCGGCAGCGTCTGAGAGAGGGCTTTCGGCTTCGGTGGACCCGGGAGCACACCGGGCGCCCTCTGTGAAGCCCGTTCGTTGAGGGGAGGCCCTGGGGCCTGGCCCTGCACTTCCATGTGTCCCCACTGCTTCTGTCCTCGCGGGGCCGAGTGTGGCGTGAGGGGCAGACTCGTCGTCGGCCGGCCATCACCCCGTGGCGCGTGCCATGCGCCGCCACCCCAGCCCCCGCTTCGGGCAGGCCTCCGTGCTGCGCGCGCGTGCCACCGGGGACGGTGGCCAGAAGGAGGGCGACCCCATGCTGTCCTCTCCGCGAGACGGGTGTGCGGCACGCTGCTTGGCGAACGCTTCCTCCCGGGAGGCCGCCCAAGCGCCTGGGTTCTGCAGAGTGAAGCAGGGCTTCTGGCAGCGGGACTCCCACGCCCTCCAACCTGGAGGGCGTGTCTGCTGCGTGTCCCACGATCGCTCTCACGGGAGCAGCAGGAGCCGGCGGCCACCCCCTCGAGGGGGCTTCTCAAGAGGCCGAGTGCATGGGGCGGCTTCTCAGACCACCTCCGGCCCGAGTGCGCCAACCTGCCTTAGGCTTCCGCACTCACACGCTGGGGCCACTCTCTCGCTCTTCCGTGGAAGAGGCCTGCCCGCGAAAGGCAGCTCGACGTCGGGTGGTTTCTCGGCGGAGAGGCGCTGGTGCTCTCGCCAGTGATCCGGGTGACTCTGGGTGGGGGCTTCCTTCTCCGTGGAGCGACGTGAGCAGGGACGGTGCTGGCATGCCACCCGGACCCGTTTCTCACGGGGAGGCCCTGGGAACCGATCGGGGTCGTCCCCGCACACCGGGAGCCAGCAAACGGCTTCCCCGTGGACGACGCAGGGCGCTGAGGCGGGGAGAGGCCTGCACCTCAGCCCGGCAGCTCCCCGTTCAGGGAGCGCGCGCCCACGTCCTCTCTGTCCCACGCTTCACTCCTCGGCGGACCTTGTTCCAGGGAGGACGTGTGTCCCGCGAAGCTGTGTTGCTTTGCCTCCTGGCCCCCGCTGGCTCGCTCGGCTCGCAGGCTTCTGGGTGAAACGGCTCTGTCTCCCTCCAACACCCAGCCGCCCCAGCCGAGCTGGCTGCAGTCTCAGGTCCCCGGGGGAGCAGGACTGAGCGCCCCCGAAGGCTGCCCGGGCGTCAGCGTCTGAGAGAGGGCTTTCGGCTTCGGTGGACCCGGGAGCACACCGGGCGCCCTCTGTGAAGCCCGTTCGTTGAGGGGAGGCCCTGGGGCCTGGCCCTGCACTTCCATGTGTCCCCACTGCTTCTGTCCTCGCGGGGCCGAGTGTGGCGTGAGGGGCAGACTCGTCGTCGGCCGGCCATCACCCCGTGGCGCGTGCCATGTGCCGCCACCCCAGCCCCCGCTTCGGGCAGGCCTCCGTGCTGCTGCGCGCTTGGCACCGGGGACGGTGGCCAGAAGGAGGGCGACCCCATGCTGTCCTCTCCGCGAGACGGGTGTGCGGCACGCTGCCTGGCGAACGCTTCCTCCCGGGAGGCCGCCCAAGCGCCTGGGTTCTGCAGAGTGAAGCAGGGCTTCTGGCAGCAGGACTCCCACGCCCTCCAACCTGGAGGGCGTGTCTGCTGCGTGTCCCACGATCGCTCTCACGGGAGCAGCAGGAGCCGGCGGCCACCCCCTCGAGGGGGCTTCTCAAGAGGCCGAGTGCATGGGGCGGCTTCTCAGACCACCTCCGGCCCGAGTGCGCCAACCTGCCTTAGGCTTCCGCACTCACACGCTGGGGCCACTCTCTCGCTCTTCCGTGGAAGAGGCCTGCCCGCGAAAGGCAGCTCGACGTCGGGTGGTTTCTCGGCGGAGAGGCGCTGGTGCTCTCGCCAGTGATCCGGGTGACTCTGGGTGGGGGCTTCCTTCTCCGTGGAGCGACGTGAGCAGGGACGGTGCTGGCATGCCACCCGGACCCGTTTCTCACGGGGAGGCCCTGGGAACCGATCGGGGTCGTCCCCGCACACCGGGAGCCAGCAAACGGCTTCCCCGTGGACGACGCAGGGCGCTGAGGCGGGGAGAGGCCTGCGCCTCAGCCCGGCAGCTCCCCGTTCAGGGAGCGCGCGCCCGCGTCCTCTCTGTCCCACGCTTCACTCCTCGGCGGACCTTGTTCCAGGGAGGACGTGTGTCCCGCGAAGCTGTGTTGCTTTGCCTCCTGGCCCCCGCTGGCTCGCTCGGCTCGCAGGCTTCTGGGTGAAACGGCTCTGTCTCCCTCCAACACCCAGCCGCCCCAGCCGAGCTGGCTGCAGTCTCAGGTCCCCGGGGGAGCAGGACTGAGCGCCCCCGAAGGCTGCCCGGGCGGCAGCGTCTGAGAGAGGGCTTTCGGCTTCGGTGGACCCGGGAGCACACCGGGCGCCCTCTGTGAAGCCCGTTCGTTGAGGGGAGGCCCTGGGGCCTGGCCCTGCACTTCCATGTGTCCCCACTGCTTCTGTCCTCGCGGGGCCGAGTGTGGCGTGAGGGGCAGACTCGTCGGCGGCCGGCCATCACCCCGTGGCGCGTGCCATGCGCCGCCACCCCAGCCCCCGCTTCGGGCAGGCCTCCGTGCTGCTGCGCGCGTGCCACCGGGGACGGTGGCCAGAAGGAGGGCGACCCCATGCTGTCCTCTCCGCGAGACGGGTGTGCGGCACGCTGCTTGGCGAACGCTTCCTCCCGGGAGGCCGCCCAAGCGCCTGGGTTCTGCAGAGTGAAGCAGGGCTTCTGGCAGCAGGACTCCCACGCCCTCCAACCTGGAGGGCGTGTCTGCTGCGTGTCCCACGATCGCTCTCACGGGAGCAGCAGGAGCCGGCGGCCACCCCCTCGAGGGGGCTTCTCAAGAGGCCGAGTGCATGGGGCGGCTTCTCAGACCACCTCCGGCCCGAGTGCGCGAACCTGCCTTAGGCTTCCGCACTCACACGCTGGGGCCACTCTCTCGCTCTTCCGTGGAAGAGGCCTGCCCGCGAAAGGCAGCTCGACGTCGGGTGGTTTCTCGGCGGAGAGGCGCTGGTGCTCTCGCCAGTGATCCGGGTGACTCTGGGTGGGGGCTTCCTTCTCCGTGGAGCGACGTGAGCAGGGACGGTGCTGGCATGCCACCCGGACCCGTTTCTCACGGGGAGGCCCTGGGAACCGATCGGGGTCGTCCCCGCACACCGGGAGCCAGCAAACGGCTTCCCCGTGGACGACGCAGGGCGCTGAGGCGGGGAGAGGCCTGCGCCTCAGCCCGGCAGCTCCCCGTTCAGGGAGCGCGCGCCCGCGTCCTCTCTGTCCCACGCTTCACTCCTCGGCGGACCTTGTTCCAGGGAGGACGTGTGTCCCGCGAAGCTGTGTTGCTTTGCCTCCTGGCCCCCGCTGGCTCGCTCGGCTCGCAGGCTTCTGGGTGAAACGGCTCTGTCTCCCTCCAACACCCAGCCGCCCCAGCCGAGCTGGCTGCAGTCTCAGGCCCCGGTGGAGCAGGACTGAGCGCCCCCGAAGGCTGCCCGGGCGTCAGCGTCTGAGAGAGGGCTTTCAGCTTCGGTGGAACCGGGAGCACAGCGGGCGCCCTCTGTGAAGCCCGTTCGTTGAGGGGAGGCCCTGGGGCCTGGCCCTGCACTTCCATGTGTCCCCACTGCTTCTGTCCTCGCGGGGCCGAGTGTGGCGTGAGGGGCAGACTCGTCGTCGGCCGGCCATCACCCCGTGGCGCGTGCCATGCGCCGCCACCCCAGCCCCCGCTTCGGGCAGGCCTCCGTGCTGCTGCGCGCTTGGCACCGGGGACGGTGGCCAGAAGGAGGGCGACCCCATGCTGTCCTCTCCGCGAGACGGGTGTGCGGCACGCTGCTTGGCGAACGCTTCCTCCTGGGAGGCCGCCCAAGCGCCTGGGTTCTGCAGAGTGAAGCAGGGCTTCTGGCAGCAGGACTCCCACGCCCTCCAACCTGGAGGGCGTGTCTGCTGCGTGTCCCACGATCGCTCTCACGGGAGCAGCAGGAGCCGGCGGCCACCCCCTCGAGGGGGCTTCTCAAGAGGCCGAGTGCATGGGGCGGCTTCTCAGACCACCTCCGGCCCGAGTGCGCCAACCTGCCCTAGGCTTCCGCACTCACACGCTGGGGCCACTCTCTCGCTCTTCCGTGGAAGAGGCCTGCCCGCGAAAGGCAGCTCGACGTCGGGTGGTTTCTCGGCGGAGAGGCGCTGCTGCTCTCGCCAGTGATCCGGGTGACTCTGGGTGGGGGCTTCCTTCTCCGTGGAGCGACGTGAGCAGGGACGGTGCTGGCATGCCACCCGGACCCGTTTCTCACGGGGAGGCCCTGGGAACCGATCGGGGTCGTCCCCGCACACCGGGAGCCAGCAAACGGCTTCCCCGTGGACGACGCAGGGCGCTGAGGCGGGGAGAGGCCTGCGCCTCAGCCCGGCAGCTCCCCGTTCAGGGAGCGCGCGCCCGCGTCCTCTCTGTCCCACGCTTCACTCCTCGGCGGACCTTGTTCCAGGGAGGACGTGTGTCCCGCGAAGCTGTGTTGCTTTGCCTCCTGGCCCCCGCTGGCTCGCTCGGCTCGCAGGCTTCTGGGTGAAACGGCTCTGTCTCCCTCCAACACCCAGCCGCCCCAGCCGGGCTGGCGGCAGTCTCAGGTCCCCGGGGGAGCAGGACTGAGCGCCCCCGAAGGCTGCCCGGGCGGCAGCGTCTGAGAGAGGGCTTTCGGCTTCGGTGGACCCGGGAGCACACCGGGCGCCCTCTGTGAAGCCCGTTCGTTGAGGGGAGGCCCTGGGGCCTGGCCCTGCACTTCCATGTGTCCCCACTGCTTCTGTCCTCGCGGGGCCGAGTGTGGCGTGAGGGGCAGACTCGTCGTCGGCCGGCCATCACCCCGTGGCGCGTGCCATGCGCCGCCACCCCAGCCCCCGCTTCGGGCAGGCCTCCGTGCTGCGCGCGCGTGCCACCGGGGACGGTGGCCAGAAGGAGGGCGACCCCATGCTGTCCTCTCCGCGAGACGGGTGTGCGGCACGCTGCTTGGCGAACGCTTCCTCCCGGGAGGCCGCCCAAGCGCCTGGGTTCTGCAGAGTGAAGCAGGGCTTCTGGCAGCGGGACTCCCACGCCCTCCAACCTGGAGGGCGTGTCTGCTGCGTGTCCCACGATCGCTCTCACGGGAGCAGCAGGAGCCGGCGGCCACCCCCTCGAGGGGGCTTCTCAAGAGGCCGAGTGCATGGGGCGGCTTCTCAGACCACCTCCGGCCCGAGTGCGCCAACCTGCCTTAGGCTTCCGCACTCACACGCTGGGGCCACTCTCTCGCTCTTCCGTGGAAGAGGCCTGCCCGCGAAAGGCAGCTCGACGTCGGGTGGTTTCTCGGCGGAGAGGCGCTGGTGCTCTCGCCAGTGATCCGGGTGACTCTGGGTGGGGGCTTCCTTCTCCGTGGAGCGACGTGAGCAGGGACGGTGCTGGCATGCCACCCGGACCCGTTTCTCACGGGGAGGCCCTGGGAACCGATCGGGGTCGTCCCCGCACACCGGGAGCCAGCAAACGGCTTCCCCGTGGACGACGCAGGGCGCTGAGGCGGGGAGAGGCCTGCACCTCAGCCCGGCAGCTCCCCGTTCAGGGAGCGCGCGCCCACGTCCTCTCTGTCCCACGCTTCACTCCTCGGCGGACCTTGTTCCAGGGAGGACGTGTGTCCCGCGAAGCTGTGTTGCTTTGCCTCCTGGCCCCCGCTGGCTCGCTCGGCTCGCAGGCTTCTGGGTGAAACGGCTCTGTCTCCCTCCAACACCCAGCCGCCCCAGCCGAGCTGGCTGCAGTCTCAGGTCCCCGGGGGAGCAGGACTGAGCGCCCCCGAAGGCTGCCCGGGCGTCAGCGTCTGAGAGAGGGCTTTCGGCTTCGGTGGACCCGGGAGCACACCGGGCGCCCTCTGTGAAGCCCGTTCGTTGAGGGGAGGCCCTGGGGCCTGGCCCTGCACTTCCATGTGTCCCCACTGCTTCTGTCCTCGCGGGGCCGAGTGTGGCGTGAGGGGCAGACTCGTCGTCGGCCGGCCATCACCCCGTGGCGCGTGCCATGTGCCGCCACCCCAGCCCCCGCTTCGGGCAGGCCTCCGTGCTGCTGCGCGCTTGGCACCGGGGACGGTGGCCAGAAGGAGGGCGACCCCATGCTGTCCTCTCCGCGAGACGGGTGTGCGGCACGCTGCCTGGCGAACGCTTCCTCCCGGGAGGCCGCCCAAGCGCCTGGGTTCTGCAGAGTGAAGCAGGGCTTCTGGCAGCAGGACTCCCACGCCCTCCAACCTGGAGGGCGTGTCTGCTGCGTGTCCCACGATCGCTCTCACGGGAGCAGCAGGAGCCGGCGGCCACCCCCTCGAGGGGGCTTCTCAAGAGGCCGAGTGCATGGGGCGGCTTCTCAGACCACCTCCGGCCCGAGTGCGCCAACCTGCCTTAGGCTTCCGCACTCACACGCTGGGGCCACTCTCTCGCTCTTCCGTGGAAGAGGCCTGCCCGCGAAAGGCAGCTCGACGTCGGGTGGTTTCTCGGCGGAGAGGCGCTGGTGCTCTCGCCAGTGATCCGGGTGACTCTGGGTGGGGGCTTCCTTCTCCGTGGAGCGACGTGAGCAGGGACGGTGCTGGCATGCCACCCGGACCCGTTTCTCACGGGGAGGCCCTGGGAACCGATCGGGGTCGTCCCCGCACACCGGGAGCCAGCAAACGGCTTCCCCGTGGACGACGCAGGGCGCTGAGGCGGGGAGAGGCCTGCGCCTCAGCCCGGCAGCTCCCCGTTCAGGGAGCGCGCGCCCGCGTCCTCTCTGTCCCACGCTTCACTCCTCGGCGGACCTTGTTCCAGGGAGGACGTGTGTCCCGCGAAGCTGTGTTGCTTTGCCTCCTGGCCCCCGCTGGCTCGCTCGGCTCGCAGGCTTCTGGGTGAAACGGCTCTGTCTCCCTCCAACACCCAGCCGCCCCAGCCGGGCTGGCGGCAGTCTCAGGTCCCCGGGGGAGCAGGACTGAGCGCCCCCGAAGGCTGCCCGGGCGGCAGCGTCTGAGAGAGGGCTTTCGGCTTCGGTGGACCCGGGAGCACACCGGGCGCCCTCTGTGAAGCCCGTTCGTTGAGGGGAGGCCCTGGGGCCTGGCCCTGCACTTCCATGTGTCCCCACTGCTTCTGTCCTCGCGGGGCCGAGTGTGGCGTGAGGGGCAGACTCGTCGTCGGCCGGCCATCACCCCGTGGCGCGTGCCATGCGCCGCCACCCCAGCCCCCGCTTCGGGCAGGCCTCCGTGCTGCGCGCGCGTGCCACCGGGGACGGTGGCCAGAAGGAGGGCGACCCCATGCTGTCCTCTCCGCGAGACGGGTGTGCGGCACGCTGCTTGGCGAACGCTTCCTCCCGGGAGGCCGCCCAAGCGCCTGGGTTCTGCAGAGTGAAGCAGGGCTTCTGGCAGCGGGACTCCCACGCCCTCCAACCTGGAGGGCGTGTCTGCTGCGTGTCCCACGATCGCTCTCACGGGAGCAGCAGGAGCCGGCGGCCACCCCCTCGAGGGGGCTTCTCAAGAGGCCGAGTGCATGGGGCGGCTTCTCAGACCACCTCCGGCCCGAGTGCGCCAACCTGCCTTAGGCTTCCGCACTCACACGCTGGGGCCACTCTCTCGCTCTTCCGTGGAAGAGGCCTGCCCGCGAAAGGCAGCTCGACGTCGGGTGGTTTCTCGGCGGAGAGGCGCTGGTGCTCTCGCCAGTGATCCGGGTGACTCTGGGTGGGGGCTTCCTTCTCCGTGGAGCGACGTGAGCAGGGACGGTGCTGGCATGCCACCCGGACCCGTTTCTCACGGGGAGGCCCTGGGAACCGATCGGGGTCGTCCCCGCACACCGGGAGCCAGCAAACGGCTTCCCCGTGGACGACGCAGGGCGCTGAGGCGGGGAGAGGCCTGCACCTCAGCCCGGCAGCTCCCCGTTCAGGGAGCGCGCGCCCACGTCCTCTCTGTCCCACGCTTCACTCCTCGGCGGACCTTGTTCCAGGGAGGACGTGTGTCCCGCGAAGCTGTGTTGCTTTGCCTCCTGGCCCCCGCTGGCTCGCTCGGCTCGCAGGCTTCTGGGTGAAACGGCTCTGTCTCCCTCCAACACCCAGCCGCCCCAGCCGAGCTGGCTGCAGTCTCAGGTCCCCGGGGGAGCAGGACTGAGCGCCCCCGAAGGCTGCCCGGGCGGCAGCGTCTGAGAGAGGGCTTTCGGCTTCGGTGGACCCGGGAGCACACCGGGCGCCCTCTGTGACGCCCGTTCGTTGAGGGGAGGCCCTGGGGCCTGGCCCTGCACTTCCATGTGTCCCCACTGCTTCTGTCCTCGCGGGGCCGAGTGTGGCGTGAGGGGCAGACTCGTCGTCGGCCGGCCATCACCCCGTGGCGCGTGCCATGTGCCGCCACCCCAGCCCCCCCTTCGGGCAGGCCTCCGTGCTGCGCACGTGCCACCGGGGACGGTGGCCAGAAGGAGGGCGACCCCATGCTGTCCTCTCCGAGAGACGGGTGTGCGGCACGCTGCTTGGCGAACGCTTCCTCCCGGGAGGCCGCCCAAGCGCCTGGGTTCTGCAGAGTGAAGCAGGGCTTCTGGCAGCAGGACTCCCACGCCCTCCAACCTGGAGGGCGTGTCTGCTGCGTGTCCCACGATCGCTCTCACGGGAGCAGCAGGAGCCGGCGGCCACCCCCTCGAGGGGGCTTCTCAAGAGGCCGAGTGCATGGGGCGGCTTCTCAGACCACCTCCGGCCCGAGTGCGCGAACCTGCCTTAGGCTTCCGCACTCACACGCTGGGGCCACTCTCTCGCTCTTCCGCGGAAGAGGCCTGCCGCGAAAGGCAGCTCGACGTCGGGTGGTTTCTCGGCGGAGAGGCGCTGGTGCTCTCGCCAGTGATCCGGGTGACTCTGGGTGGGGGCTTCCTTCTCCGTGGAGCGACGTGAGCAGGGACGGTGCTGGCATGCCACCCGGACCCGTTTCTCACGGGGAGGCCCTGGGAACCGATCGGGGTCGTCCCCGCACACCGGGAGCCAGCAAACGGCTTCCCCGTGGACGACGCAGGGCGCTGAGGCGGGGAGAGGCCTGCGCCTCAGCCCGGCAGCTCCCCGTTCAGGGAGCGCGCGCCCGCGTCCTCTCTGTCCCACGCTTCACTCCTCGGCGGACCTTGTTCCAGGGAGGACGTGTGTCCCGCGAAGCTGTGTTGCTTTGCCTCCTGGCCCCCGCTGGCTCGCTCGGCTCGCAGGCTTCTGGGTGAAACGGCTCTGTCTCCCTCCAACACCCAGCCGCCCCAGCCGTGCTTGCGGCACTCTCAGGCCCCGGTGGAGCAGGACTGAGCGCCCCCGAAGGCTGCCCGGGCGTCAGCATCTGAGAGAGGGCTTTCGGCTTCGGTGGAACCGGGAGCACAGCGGGCGCCCTCTGTGAAGCCCGTTCGTTGAGGGGAGGCCCTGGGGCCTGGCCCTGCACTTCCATGTGTCCCCACTGCTTCTGTCCTCGCGGGGCCGAGTGTGGCGTGAGGGGCAGACTCGTCGGCGGCCGGCCATCACCCCGTGGCGCGTGCCATGCGCCGCCACCCCAGCCCCCGCTTCGGGCAGGCCTCCGTGCTGCTGCGCGCTTGGCACCGGGGACGGTGGCCAGAAGGAGGGCGACCCCATGCTGTCCTCTCCGCGAGACGGGTGTGCGGCACGCTGCTTGGCGAACGCTTCCTCCCGGGAGGCCGCCCAAGCGCCTGGGTTCTGCAGAGTGAAGCAGGGCTTCTGGCAGCAGGACTCCCACGCCCTCCAACCTGGAGGGCGTGTCTGCTGCGTGTCCCACGATCGCTCTCACGGGAGCAGCAGGAGCCGGCGGCCACCCCCTCGAGGGGGCTTCTCAAGAGGCCGAGTGCATGGGGCGGCTTCTCAGACCACCTCCGGCCCGAGTGCGCGAACCTGCCTTAGGCTTCCGCACTCACACGCTGGGGCCACTCTCTCGCTCTTCCGTGGAAGAGGCCTGCCCGCGAAAGGCAGCTCGACGTCGGGTGGTTTCTCGGCGGAGAGGCGCTGGTGCTCTCGCCAGTGATCCGGGTGACTCTGGGTGGGGGCTTCCTTCTCCGTGGAGCGACGTGAGCAGGGACGGTGCTGGCATGCCACCCGGACCCGTTTCTCACGGGGAGGCCCTGGGAACCGATCGGGGTCGTCCCCGCACACCGGGAGCCAGCAAACGGCTTCCCCGTGGACGACGCAGGGCGCTGAGGCGGGGAGAGGCCTGCGCCTCAGCCCGGCAGCTCCCCGTTCAGGGAGCGCGCGCCCGCGTCCTCTCTGTCCCACGCTTCACTCCTCGGCGGACCTTGTTCCAGGGAGGACGTGTGTCCCGCGAAGCTGTGTTGCTTTGCCTCCTGGCCCCCGCTGGCTCGCTCGGCTCGCAGGCTTCTGGGTGAAACGGCTCTGTCTCCCTCCAACACCCAGCCGCCCCAGCCGAGCTGGCTGCAGTCTCAGGTCCCCGGGGGAGCAGGACTGAGCGCCCCCGAAGGCTGCCCGGGCGGCAGCGTCTGAGAGAGGGCTTTCGGCTTCGGTGGACCCGGGAGCACACCGGGCGCCCTCTGTGAAGCCCGTTCGTTGAGGGGAGGCCCTGGGGCCTGGCCCTGCACTTCCATGTGTCCCCACTGCTTCTGTCCTCGCGGGGCCGAGTGTGGCGTGAGGGGCAGACTCGTCGGCGGCCGGCCATCACCCCGTGGCGCGTGCCATGCGCCGCCACCCCAGCCCCCGCTTCGGGCAGGCCTCCGTGCTGCTGCGCGCTTGGCACCGGGGACGGTGGCCAGAAGGAGGGCGACCCCATGCTGTCCTCTCCGCGAGACGGGTGTGCGGCACGCTGCTTGGCGAACGCTTCCTCCCGGGAGGCCGCCCAAGCGCCTGGGTTCTGCAGAGTGAAGCAGGGCTTCTGGCAGCAGGACTCCCACGCCCTCCAACCTGGAGGGCGTGTCTGCTGCGTGTCCCACGATCGCTCTCACGGGAGCAGCAGGAGCCGGCGGCCACCCCCTCGAGGGGGCTTCTCAAGAGGCCGAGTGCATGGGGCGGCTTCTCAGACCACCTCCGGCCCGAGTGCGCCAACCTGCCTTAGGCTTCCGCACTCACACGCTGGGGCCACTCTCTCGCTCTTCCGTGGAAGAGGCCTGCCCGCGAAAGGCAGCTCGACGTCGGGTGGTTTCTCGGCGGAGAGGCGCTGGTGCTCTCGCCAGTGATCCGGGTGACTCTGGGTGGGGGCTTCCTTCTCCGTGGAGCGACGTGAGCAGGGACGGTGCTGGCATGCCACCCGGACCCGTTTCTCACGGGGAGGCCCTGGGAACCGATCGGGGTCGTCCCCGCACACCGGGAGCGAGCAAACGGCTTCCCCGTGGACGACGCAGGGCGCTGAGGCGGGGAGAGGCCTGCGCCTCAGCCCGGCAGCTCCCCGTTCAGGGAGCGCGCGCCCGCGTCCTCTCTGTCCCACGCTTCACTCCTCGGCGGACCTTGTTCCAGGGAGGACGTGTGTCCCGCGAAGCTGTGTTGCTTTGCCTCCTGGCCCCCGCTGGCTCGCTCGGCTCGCAGGCTTCTGGGTGAAACGGCTCTGTCTCCCTCCAACACCCAGCCGCCCCAGCCGAGCTGGCTGCAGTCTCAGGTCCCCGGGGGAGCAGGACTGAGCGCCCCCGAAGGCTGCCCGGGCGGCAGCGTCTGAGAGAGGGCTTTCGGCTTCGGTGGACCCGGGAGCACACCGGGCGCCCTCTGTGAAGCCCGTTCGTTGAGGGGAGGCCCTGGGGCCTGGCCCTGCACTTCCATGTGTCCCCACTGCTTCTGTCCTCGCGGGGCCGAGTGTGGCGTGAGGGGCAGACTCGTCGGCGGCCGGCCATCACCCCGTGGCGCGTGCCATGCGCCGCCACCCCAGCCCCCGCTTCGGGCAGGCCTCCGTGCTGCTGCGCGCTTGGCACCGGGGACGGTGGCCAGAAGGAGGGCGACCCCATGCTGTCCTCTCCGCGAGACGGGTGTGCGGCACGCTGCTTGGCGAACGCTTCCTCCCGGGAGGCCGCCCAAGCGCCTGGGTTCTGCAGAGTGAAGCAGGGCTTCTGGCAGCAGGACTCCCACGCCCTCCAACCTGGAGGGCGTGTCTGCTGCGTGTCCCACGATCGCTCTCACGGGAGCAGCAGGAGCCGGCGGCCACCCCCTCGAGGGGGCTTCTCAAGAGGCCGAGTGCATGGGGCGGCTTCTCAGACCACCTCCGGCCCGAGTGCGCCAACCTGCCTTAGGCTTCCGCACTCACACGCTGGGGCCACTCTCTCGCTCTTCCGTGGAAGAGGCCTGCCCGCGAAAGGCAGCTCGACGTCGGGTGGTTTCTCGGCGGAGAGGCGCTGGTGCTCTCGCCAGTGATCCGGGTGACTCTGGGTGGGGGCTTCCTTCTCCGTGGAGCGACGTGAGCAGGGACGGTGCTGGCATGCCACCCGGACCCGTTTCTCACGGGGAGGCCCTGGGAACCGATCGGGGTCGTCCCCGCACACCGGGAGCCAGCAAACGGCTTCCCCGTGGACGACGCAGGGCGCTGAGGCGGGGAGAGGCCTGCGCCTCAGCCCGGCAGCTCCCCGTTCAGGGAGCGCGCGCCCGCGTCCTCTCTGTCCCACGCTTCACTCCTCGGCGGACCTTGTTCCAGGGAGGACGTGTGTCCCGCGAAGCTGTGTTGCTTTGCCTCCTGGCCCCCGCTGGCTCGCTCGGCTCGCAGGCTTCTGGGTGAAACGGCTCTGTCTCCCTCCAACACCCAGCCGCCCCAGCCGAGCTGGCTGCAGTCTCAGGTCCCCGGGGGAGCAGGACTGAGCGCCCCCGAAGGCTGCCCGGGCGGCAGCGTCTGAGAGAGGGCTTTCGGCTTCGGTGGACCCGGGAGCACACCGGGCGCCCTCTGTGAAGCCCGTTCGTTGAGGGGAGGCCCTGGGGCCTGGCCCTGCACTTCCATGTGTCCCCACTGCTTCTGTCCTCGCGGGGCCGAGTGTGGCGTGAGGGGCAGACTCGTCGGCGGCCGGCCATCACCCCGTGGCGCGTGCCATGCGCCGCCACCCCAGCCCCCGCTTCGGGCAGGCCTCCGTGCTGCTGCGCGCTTGGCACCGGGGACGGTGGCCAGAAGGAGGGCGACCCCATGCTGTCCTCTCCGCGAGACGGGTGTGCGGCACGCTGCTTGGCGAACGCTTCCTCCCGGGAGGCCGCCCAAGCGCCTGGGTTCTGCAGAGTGAAGCAGGGCTTCTGGCAGCAGGACTCCCACGCCCTCCAACCTGGAGGGCGTGTCTGCTGCGTGTCCCACGATCGCTCTCACGGGAGCAGCAGGAGCCGGCGGCCACCCCCTCGAGGGGGCTTCTCAAGAGGCCGAGTGCATGGGGCGGCTTCTCAGACCACCTCCGGCCCGAGTGCGCCAACCTGCCTTAGGCTTCCGCACTCACACGCTGGGGCCACTCTCTCGCTCTTCCGTGGAAGAGGCCTGCCCGCGAAAGGCAGCTCGACGTCGGGTGGTTTCTCGGCGGAGAGGCGCTGGTGCTCTCGCCAGTGATCCGGGTGACTCTGGGTGGGGGCTTCCTTCTCCGTGGAGCGACGTGAGCAGGGACGGTGCTGGCATGCCACCCGGACCCGTTTCTCACGGGGAGGCCCTGGGAACCGATCGGGGTCGTCCCCGCACACCGGGAGCCAGCAAACGGCTTCCCCGTGGACGACGCAGGGCGCTGAGGCGGGGAGAGGCCTGCGCCTCAGCCCGGCAGCTCCCCGTTCAGGGAGCGCGCGCCCGCGTCCTCTCTGTCCCACGCTTCACTCCTCGGCGGACCTTGTTCCAGGGAGGACGTGTGTCCCGCGAAGCTGTGTTGCTTTGCCTCCTGGCCCCCGCTGGCTCGCTCGGCTCGCAGGCTTCTGGGTGAAACGGCTCTGTCTCCCTCCAACACCCAGCCGCCCCAGCCGAGCTGGCTGCAGTCTCAGGTCCCCGGGGGAGCAGGACTGAGCGCCCCCGAAGGCTGCCCGGGCGGCAGCGTCTGAGAGAGGGCTTTCGGCTTCGGTGGACCCGGGAGCACACCGGGCGCCCTCTGTGAAGCCCGTTCGTTGAGGGGAGGCCCTGGGGCCTGGCCCTGCACTTCCATGTGTCCCCACTGCTTCTGTCCTCGCGGGGCCGAGTGTGGCGTGAGGGGCAGACTCGTCGGCGGCCGGCCATCACCCCGTGGCACGTGCCATGCGCCGCCACCCCAGCCCCCGCTTCGGGCAGGCCTCCGTGCTGCTGCGCGCTTGGCACCGGGGACGGTGGCCAGAAGGAGGGCGACCCCATGCTGTCCTCTCCGCGAGACGGGTGTGCGGCACGCTGCTTGGCGAACGCTTCCTCCCGGGAGGCCGCCCAAGCGCCTGGGTTCTGCAGAGTGAAGCAGGGCTTCTGGCAGCAGGACTCCCACGCCCTCCAACCTGGAGGGCGTGTCTGCTGCGTGTCCCACGATCGCTCTCACGGGAGCAGCAGGAGCCGGCGGCCACCCCCTCGAGGGGGCTTCTCAAGAGGCCGAGTGCATGGGGCGGCTTCTCAGACCACCTCCGGCCCGAGTGCGCCAACCTGCCTTAGGCTTCCGCACTCACACGCTGGGGCCACTCTCTCGCTCTTCCGTGGAAGAGGCCTGCCCGCGAAAGGCAGCTCGACGTCGGGTGGTTTCTCGGCGGAGAGGCGCTGGTGCTCTCGCCAGTGATCCGGGTGACTCTGGGTGGGGGCTTCCTTCTCCGTGGAGCGACGTGAGCAGGGACGGTGCTGGCATGCCACCCGGACCCGTTTCTCACGGGGAGGCCCTGGGAACCGATCGGGGTCGTCCCCGCACACCGGGAGCCAGCAAACGGCTTCCCCGTGGACGACGCAGGGCGCTGAGGCGGGGAGAGGCCTGCGCCTCAGCCCGGCAGCTCCCCGTTCAGGGAGCGCGCGCCCGCGTCCTCTCTGTCCCACGCTTCACTCCTCGGCGGACCTTGTTCCAGGGAGGACGTGTGTCCCGCGAAGCTGTGTTGCTTTGCCTCCTGGCCCCCGCTGGCTCGCTCGGCTCGCAGGCTTCTGGGTGAAACGGCTCTGTCTCCCTCCAACACCCAGCCGCCCCAGCCGAGCTGGCTGCAGTCTCAGGTCCCCGGGGGAGCAGGACTGAGCGCCCCCGAAGGCTGCCCGGGCGGCAGCGTCTGAGAGAGGGCTTTCGGCTTCGGTGGACCCGGGAGCACACCGGGCGCCCTCTGTGAAGCCCGTTCGTTGAGGGGAGGCCCTGGGGCCTGGCCCTGCACTTCCATGTGTCCCCACTGCTTCTGTCCTCGCGGGGCCGAGTGTGGCGTGAGGGGCAGACTCGTCGGCGGCCGGCCATCACCCCGTGGCGCGTGCCATGCGCCGCCACCCCAGCCCCCGCTTCGGGCAGGCCTCCGTGCTGCTGCGCGCTTGGCACCGGGGACGGTGGCCAGAAGGAGGGCGACCCCATGCTGTCCTCTCCGCGAGACGGGTGTGCGGCACGCTGCTTGGCGAACGCTTCCTCCCGGGAGGCCGCCCAAGCGCCTGGGTTCTGCAGAGTGAAGCAGGGCTTCTGGCAGCAGGACTCCCACGCCCTCCAACCTGGAGGGCGTGTCTGCTGCGTGTCCCACGATCGCTCTCACGGGAGCAGCAGGAGCCGGCGGCCACCCCCTCGAGGGGGCTTCTCAAGAGGCCGAGTGCATGGGGCGGCTTCTCAGACCACCTCCGGCCCGAGTGCGCCAACCTGCCTTAGGCTTCCGCACTCACACGCTGGGGCCACTCTCTCGCTCTTCCGCGGAAGAGGCCTGCCGCGAAAGGCAGCTCGACGTCGGGTGGTTTCTCGGCGGAGAGGCGCTGGTGCTCTCGCCAGTGATCCGGGTGACTCTGGGTGGGGGCTTCCTTCTCCGTGGAGCGACGTGAGCAGGGACGGTGCTGGCATGCCACCCGGACCCGTTTCTCACGGGGAGGCCCTGGGAACCGATCGGGGTCGTCCCCGCACACCGGGAGCCAGCAAACGGCTTCCCCGTGGACGACGCAGGGCGCTGAGGCAGGGAGAGGCCTGCGCCTCAGCCCGGCAGCTCCCCGTTCAGGGAGCGCGCGCCCGCGTCCTCTCTGTCCCACGCTTCACTCCTCGGCGGACCTTGTTCCAGGGAGGACGTGTGTCCCGCGAAGCTGTGTTGCTTTGCCTCCTGGCCCCCGCTGGCTCGCTCGGCTCGCAGGCTTCTGGGTGAAACGGCTCTGTCTCCCTCCAACACCCAGCCGCCCCAGCCGTGCTTGCGGCACTCTCAGGCCCCGGGGGAGCAGGACTGAGCGCCCCCGAAGGCTGCCCGGGCGTCAGCATCTGAGAGAGGGCTTTCGGCTTCGGTGGAACCGGGAGCACAGCGGGCGCCCTCTGTGAAGCCCGTTCGTTGAGGGGAGGCCCTGGGGCCTGGCCCTGCACTTCCATGTGTCCCCACTGCTTCTGTCCTCGCGGGGCCGAGTGTGGCGTGAGGGGCAGACTCGTCGGCGGCCGGCCATCACCCCGTGGCGCGTGCCATGCGCCGCCACCCCAGCCCCCGCTTCGGGCAGGCCTCCGTGCTGCTGCGCGCGTGCCACCGGGGACGGTGGCCAGAAGGAGGGCGACCCCATGCTGTCCTCTCCGCGAGACGGGTGTGCGGCACGCTGCTTGGCGAACGCTTCCTCCCGGGAGGCCGCCCAAGCGCCTGGGTTCTGCAGAGTGAAGCAGGGCTTCTGGCAGCAGGACTCCCACGCCCTCCAACCTGGAGGGCGTGTCTGCTGCGTGTCCCACGATCGCTCTCACGGGAGCAGCAGGAGCCGGCGGCCACCCCCTCGAGGGGGCTTCTCAAGAGGCCGAGTGCATGGGGCGGCTTCTCAGACCACCTCCGGCCCGAGTGCGCCAACCTGCCTTAGGCTTCCGCACTCACACGCTGGGGCCACTCTCTCGCTCTTCCGTGGAAGAGGCCTGCCCGCGAAAGGCAGCTCGACGTCGGGTGGTTTCTCGGCGGAGAGGCGCTGGTGCTCTCGCCAGTGATCCGGGTGACTCTGGGTGGGGGCTTCCTTCTCCGTGGAGCGACGTGAGCAGGGACGGTGCTGGCATGCCACCCGGACCCGTTTCTCACGGGGAGGCCCTGGGAACCGATCGGGGTCGTCCCCGCACACCGGGAGCCAGCAAACGGCTTCCCCGTGGACGACGCAGGGCGCTGAGGCGGGGAGAGGCCTGCGCCTCAGCCCGGCAGCTCCCCGTTCAGGGAGCGCGCGCCCGCGTCCTCTCTGTCCCACGCTTCACTCCTCGGCGGACCTTGTTCCAGGGAGGACGTGTGTCCCGCGAAGCTGTGTTGCTTTGCCTCCTGGCCCCCGCTGGCTCGCTCGGCTCGCAGGCTTCTGGGTGAAACGGCTCTGTCTCCCTCCAACACCCAGCCGCCCCAGCCGAGCTGGCTGCAGTCTCAGGTCCCCGGGGGAGCAGGACTGAGCGCCCCCGAAGGCTGCCCGGGCGGCAGCGTCTGAGAGAGGGCTTTCGGCTTCGGTGGACCCGGGAGCACACCGGGCGCCCTCTGTGAAGCCCGTTCGTTGAGGGGAGGCCCTGGGGCCTGGCCCTGCACTTCCATGTGTCCCCACTGCTTCTGTCCTCGCGGGGCCGAGTGTGGCGTGAGGGGCAGACTCGTCGGCGGCCGGCCATCACCCCGTGGCGCGTGCCATGCGCCGCCACCCCAGCCCCCGCTTCGGGCAGGCCTCCGTGCTGCTGCGCGCTTGGCACCGGGGACGGTGGCCAGAAGGAGGGCGACCCCATGCTGTCCTCTCCGCGAGACGGGTGTGCGGCACGCTGCTTGGCGAACGCTTCCTCCCGGGAGGCCGCCCAAGCGCCTGGGTTCTGCAGAGTGAAGCAGGGCTTCTGGCAGCAGGACTCCCACGCCCTCCAACCTGGAGGGCGTGTCTGCTGCGTGTCCCACGATCGCTCTCACGGGAGCAGCAGGAGCCGGCGGCCACCCCCTCGAGGGGGCTTCTCAAGAGGCCGAGTGCATGGGGCGGCTTCTCAGACCACCTCCGGCCCGAGTGCGCCAACCTGCCTTAGGCTTCCGCACTCACACGCTGGGGCCACTCTCTCGCTCTTCCGCGGAAGAGGCCTGCCCGCGAAAGGCAGCTCGACGTCGAGTGGTTTCTCGGCGGAGAGGCGCTGGTGCTCTCGCCAGTGATCCGGGTGACTCTGGGTGGGGGCTTCCTTCTCCGTGGAGCGACGTGAGCAGGGACGGTGCTGGCATGCCACCCGGACCCGATTCTCACGGGGAGGCCCTGGGAACCGATCGGGGTCGTCCCCGCACACCGGGAGCCAGCAAACGGCTTCCCCGTGGACGACGCAGGGCGCTGAGGCGGGGAGAGGCCTGCGCCTCAGCCCGGCAGCTCCCCGTTCAGGGAGCGCGCGCCCGCGTCCTCTCTGTCCCACGCTTCACTCCTCGGCGGACCTTGTTCCAGGGAGGACGTGTGTCCCGCGAAGCTGTGTTGCTTTGCCTCCTGGCCCCCGCTGGCTCGCTCGGCTCGCAGGCTTCTGGGTGAAACGGCTCTGTCTCCCTCCAACACCCAGCCGCCCCAGCCGTGCTGGCTGCAGTCTCAGGCCCCGGTGGAGCAGGACTGAGCGCCCCCGAAGGCTGCCCGGGCGTCAGCGTCTGAGAGAGGGCTTTCAGCTTCGGTGGAACCGGGAGCACAGCGGGCGCCCTCTGTGAAGCCCGTTCGTTGAGGGGAGGCCCTGGGGCCTGGCCCTGCACTTCCATGTGTCCCCACTGCTTCTGTCCTCGCGGGGCCGAGTGTGGCGTGAGGGGCAGACTCGTCGGCGGCCGGCCATCACCCCGTGGCGCGTGCCATGCGCCGCCACCCCAGCCCCCGCTTCGGGCAGGCCTCCGTGCTGCTGCGCGCTTGGCACCGGGGACGGTGGCCAGAAGGAGGGCGACCCCATGCTGTCCTCTCCGCGAGACGGGTGTGCGGCACGCTGCCTGGCGAACGCTTCCTCCCGGGAGGCCGCCCAAGCGCCTGGGTTCTGCAGAGTGAAGCAGGGCTTCTGGCAGCAGGACTCCCACGCCCTCCAACCTGGAGGGCGTGTCTGCTGCGTGTCCCACGATCGCTCTCACGGGAGCAGCAGGAGCCGGCGGCCACCCCCTCGAGGGGGCTTCTCAAGAGGCCGAGTGCATGGGGCGGCTTCTCAGACCACCTCCGGCCCGAGTGCGCCAACCTGCCTTAGGCTTCCGCACTCACACGCTGGGGCCACTCTCTCGCTCTTCCGTGGAAGAGGCCTGCCCGCGAAAGGCAGCTCGACGTCGGGTGGTTTCTCGGCGGAGAGGCGCTGGTGCTCTCGCCAGTGATCCGGGTGACTCTGGGTGGGGGCTTCCTTCTCCGTGGAGCGACGTGAGCAGGGACGGTGCTGGCATGCCACCCGGACCCGTTTCTCACGGGGAGGCCCTGGGAACCGATCGGGGTCGTCCCCGCACACCGGGAGCCAGCAAACGGCTTCCCCGTGGACGACGCAGGGCGCTGAGGCGGGGAGAGGCCTGCGCCTCAGCCCGGCAGCTCCCCGTTCAGGGAGCGCGCGCCCGCGTCCTCTCTGTCCCACGCTTCACTCCTCGGCGGACCTTGTTCCAGGGAGGACGTGTGTCCCGCGAAGCTGTGTTGCTTTGCCTCCTGGCCCCCGCTGGCTCGCTCGGCTCGCAGGCTTCTGGGTGAAACGGCTCTGTCTCCCTCCAACACCCAGCCGCCCCAGCCGGGCTGGCGGCAGTCTCAGGTCCCCGGGGGAGCAGGACTGAGCGCCCCCGAAGGCTGCCCGGGCGGCAGCGTCTGAGAGAGGGCTTTCGGCTTCGGTGGACCCGGGAGCACACCGGGCGCCCTCTGTGAAGCCCGTTCGTTGAGGGGAGGCCCTGGGGCCTGGCCCTGCACTTCCATGTGTCCCCACTGCTTCTGTCCTCGCGGGGCCGAGTGTGGCGTGAGGGGCAGACTCGTCGGCGGCCGGCCATCACCCCGTGGCGCGTGCCATGCGCCGCCACCCCAGCCCCCGCTTCGGGCAGGCCTCCGTGCTGCGCGCGCGTGCCACCGGGGACGGTGGCCAGAAGGAGGGCGACCCCATGCTGTCCTCTCCGCGAGACGGGTGTGCGGCACGCTGCTTGGCGAACGCTTCCTCCCGGGAGGCCGCCCAAGCGCCTGGGTTCTGCAGAGTGAAGCAGGGCTTCTGGCAGCGGGACTCCCACGCCCTCCAACCTGGAGGGCGTGTCTGCTGCGTGTCCCACGATCGCTCTCACGGGAGCAGCAGGAGCCGGCGGCCACCCCCTCGAGGGGGCTTCTCAAGAGGCCGAGTGCATGGGGCGGCTTCTCAGACCACCTCCGGCCCGAGTGCGCCAACCTGCCTTAGGCTTCCGCACTCACACGCTGGGGCCACTCTCTCGCTCTTCCGTGGAAGAGGCCTGCCCGCGAAAGGCAGCTCGACGTCGGGTGGTTTCTCGGCGGAGAGGCGCTGGTGCTCTCGCCAGTGATCCGGGTGACTCTGGGTGGGGGCTTCCTTCTCCGTGGAGCGACGTGAGCAGGGACGGTGCTGGCATGCCACCCGGACCCGTTTCTCACGGGGAGGCCCTGGGAACCGATCGGGGTCGTCCCCGCACACCGGGAGCCAGCAAACGGCTTCCCCGTGGACGACGCAGGGCGCTGAGGCGGGGAGAGGCCTGCACCTCAGCCCGGCAGCTCCCCGTTCAGGGAGCGCGCGCCCACGTCCTCTCTGTCCCACGCTTCACTCCTCGGCGGACCTTGTTCCAGGGAGGACGTGTGTCCCGCGAAGCTGTGTTGCTTTGCCTCCTGGCCCCCGCTGGCTCGCTCGGCTCGCAGGCTTCTGGGTGAAACGGCTCTGTCTCCCTCCAACACCCAGCCGCCCCAGCCGAGCTGGCTGCAGTCTCAGGTCCCCGGGGGAGCAGGACTGAGCGCCCCCGAAGGCTGCCCGGGCGGCAGCGTCTGAGAGAGGGCTTTCGGCTTCGGTGGACCCGGGAGCACACCGGGCGCCCTCTGTGAAGCCCGTTCGTTGAGGGGAGGCCCTGGGGCCTGGCCCTGCACTTCCATGTGTCCCCACTGCTTCTGTCCTCGCGGGGCCGAGTGTGGCGTGAGGGGCAGACTCGTCGTCGGCCGGCCATCACCCCGTGGCGCGTGCCATGTGCCGCCACCCCAGCCCCCCCTTCGGGCAGGCCTCCGTGCTGCGCGCGTGCCACCGGGGACGGTGGCCAGAAGGAGGGCGACCCCATGCTGTCCTCTCCGAGAGACGGGTGTGCGGCACGCTGCTTGGCGAACGCTTCCTCCCGGGAGGCCGCCCAAGCGCCTGGGTTCTGCAGAGTGAAGCAGGGCTTCTGGCAGCAGGACTCCCACGCCCTCCAACCTGGAGGGCGTGTCTGCTGCGTGTCCCACGATCGCTCTCACGGGAGCAGCAGGAGCCGGCGGCCACCCCCTCGAGGGGGCTTCTCAAGAGGCCGAGTGCATGGGGCGGCTTCTCAGACCACCTCCGGCCCGAGTGCGCGAACCTGCCTTAGGCTTCCGCACTCACACGCTGGGGCCACTCTCTCGCTCTTCCGCGGAAGAGGCCTGCCGCGAAAGGCAGCTCGACGTCGGGTGGTTTCTCGGCGGAGAGGCGCTGGTGCTCTCGCCAGTGATCCGGGTGACTCTGGGTGGGGGCTTCCTTCTCCGTGGAGCGACGTGAGCAGGGACGGTGCTGGCATGCCACCCGGACCCGTTTCTCACGGGGAGGCCCTGGGAACCGATCGGGGTCGTCCCCGCACACCGGGAGCCAGCAAACGGCTTCCCCGTGGACGACGCAGGGCGCTGAGGCGGGGAGAGGCCTGCGCCTCAGCCCGGCAGCTCCCCGTTCAGGGAGCGCGCGCCCGCGTCCTCTCTGTCCCACGCTTCACTCCTCGGCGGACCTTGTTCCAGGGAGGACGTGTGTCCCGCGAAGCTGTGTTGCTTTGCCTCCTGGCCCCCGCTGGCTCGCTCGGCTCGCAGGCTTCTGGGTGAAACGGCTCTGTCTCCCTCCAACACCCAGCCGCCCCAGCCGTGCTTGCGGCACTCTCAGGCCCCGGTGGAGCAGGACTGAGCGCCCCCGAAGGCTGCCCGGGCGTCAGCATCTGAGAGAGGGCTTTCGGCTTCGGTGGAACCGGGAGCACAGCGGGCGCCCTCTGTGAAGCCCGTTCGTTGAGGGGAGGCCCTGGGGCCTGGCCCTGCACTTCCATGTGTCCCCACTGCTTCTGTCCTCGCGGGGCCGAGTGTGGCGTGAGGGGCAGACTCGTCGGCGGCCGGCCATCACCCCGTGGCGCGTGCCATGCGCCGCCACCCCAGCCCCCGCTTCGGGCAGGCCTCCGTGCTGCTGCGCGCTTGGCACCGGGGACGGTGGCCAGAAGGAGGGCGACCCCATGCTGTCCTCTCCGCGAGACGGGTGTGCGGCACGCTGCTTGGCGAACGCTTCCTCCCGGGAGGCCGCCCAAGCGCCTGGGTTCTGCAGAGTGAAGCAGGGCTTCTGGCAGCAGGACTCCCACGCCCTCCAACCTGGAGGGCGTGTCTGCTGCGTGTCCCACGATCGCTCTCACGGGAGCAGCAGGAGCCGGCGGCCACCCCCTCGAGGGGGCTTCTCAAGAGGCCGAGTGCATGGGGCGGCTTCTCAGACCACCTCCGGCCCGAGTGCGCCAACCTGCCTTAGGCTTCCGCACTCACACGCTGGGGCCACTCTCTCGCTCTTCCGTGGAAGAGGCCTGCCCGCGAAAGGCAGCTCGACGTCGGGTGGTTTCTCGGCGGAGAGGCGCTGGTGCTCTCGCCAGTGATCCGGGTGACTCTGGGTGGGGGCTTCCTTCTCCGTGGAGCGACGTGAGCAGGGACGGTGCTGGCATGCCACCCGGACCCGTTTCTCACGGGGAGGCCCTGGGAACCGATCGGGGTCGTCCCCGCACACCGGGAGCCAGCAAACGGCTTCCCCGTGGACGACGCAGGGCGCTGAGGCGGGGAGAGGCCTGCGCCTCAGCCCGGCAGCTCCCCGTTCAGGGAGCGCGCGCCCGCGTCCTCTCTGTCCCACGCTTCACTCCTCGGCGGACCTTGTTCCAGGGAGGACGTGTGTCCCGCGAAGCTGTGTTGCTTTGCCTCCTGGCCCCCGCTGGCTCGCTCGGCTCGCAGGCTTCTGGGTGAAACGGCTCTGTCTCCCTCCAACACCCAGCCGCCCCAGCCGAGCTGGCTGCAGTCTCAGGTCCCCGGGGGAGCAGGACTGAGCGCCCCCGAAGGCTGCCCGGGCGGCAGCGTCTGAGAGAGGGCTTTCGGCTTCGGTGGACCCGGGAGCACACCGGGCGCCCTCTGTGAAGCCCGTTCGTTGAGGGGAGGCCCTGGGGCCTGGCCCTGCACTTCCATGTGTCCCCACTGCTTCTGTCCTCGCGGGGCCGAGTGTGGCGTGAGGGGCAGACTCGTCGGCGGCCGGCCATCACCCCGTGGCGCGTGCCATGCGCCGCCACCCCAGCCCCCGCTTCGGGCAGGCCTCCGTGCTGCTGCGCGCGTGCCACCGGGGACGGTGGCCAGAAGGAGGGCGACCCCATGCTGTCCTCTCCGCGAGACGGGTGTGCGGCACGCTGCTTGGCGAACGCTTCCTCCCGGGAGGCCGCCCAAGCGCCTGGGTTCTGCAGAGTGAAGCAGGGCTTCTGGCAGCAGGACTCCCACGCCCTCCAACCTGGAGGGCGTGTCTGCTGCGTGTCCCACGATCGCTCTCACGGGAGCAGCAGGAGCCGGCGGCCACCCCCTCGAGGGGGCTTCTCAAGAGGCCGAGTGCATGGGGCGGCTTCTCAGACCACCTCCGGCCCGAGTGCGCCAACCTGCCTTAGGCTTCCGCACTCACACGCTGGGGCCACTCTCTCGCTCTTCCGTGGAAGAGGCCTGCCCGCGAAAGGCAGCTCGACGTCGGGTGGTTTCTCGGCGGAGAGGCGCTGGTGCTCTCGCCAGTGATCCGGGTGACTCTGGGTGGGGGCTTCCTTCTCCGTGGAGCGACGTGAGCAGGGACGGTGCTGGCATGCCACCCGGACCCGTTTCTCACGGGGAGGCCCTGGGAACCGATCGGGGTCGTCCCCGCACACCGGGAGCCAGCAAACGGCTTCCCCGTGGACGACGCAGGGCGCTGAGGCGGGGAGAGGCCTGCGCCTCAGCCCGGCAGCTCCCCGTTCAGGGAGCGCGCGCCCGCGTCCTCTCTGTCCCACGCTTCACTCCTCGGCGGACCTTGTTCCAGGGAGGACGTGTGTCCCGCGAAGCTGTGTTGCTTTGCCTCCTGGCCCCCGCTGGCTCGCTCGGCTCGCAGGCTTCTGGGTGAAACGGCTCTGTCTCCCTCCAACACCCAGCCGCCCCAGCCGAGCTGGCTGCAGTCTCAGGTCCCCGGGGGAGCAGGACTGAGCGCCCCCGAAGGCTGCCCGGGCGGCAGCGTCTGAGAGAGGGCTTTCGGCTTCGGTGGACCCGGGAGCACACCGGGCGCCCTCTGTGAAGCCCGTTCGTTGAGGGGAGGCCCTGGGGCCTGGCCCTGCACTTCCATGTGTCCCCACTGCTTCTGTCCTCGCGGGGCCGAGTGTGGCGTGAGGGGCAGACTCGTCGGCGGCCGGCCATCACCCCGTGGCGCGTGCCATGCGCCGCCACCCCAGCCCCCGCTTCGGGCAGGCCTCCGTGCTGCTGCGCGCTTGGCACCGGGGACGGTGGCCAGAAGGAGGGCGACCCCATGCTGTCCTCTCCGCGAGACGGGTGTGCGGCACGCTGCTTGGCGAACGCTTCCTCCCGGGAGGCCGCCCAAGCGCCTGGGTTCTGCAGAGTGAAGCAGGGCTTCTGGCAGCAGGACTCCCACGCCCTCCAACCTGGAGGGCGTGTCTGCTGCGTGTCCCACGATCGCTCTCACGGGAGCAGCAGGAGCCGGCGGCCACCCCCTCGAGGGGGCTTCTCAAGAGGCCGAGTGCATGGGGCGGCTTCTCAGACCACCTCCGGCCCGAGTGCGCCAACCTGCCTTAGGCTTCCGCACTCACACGCTGGGGCCACTCTCTCGCTCTTCCGTGGAAGAGGCCTGCCCGCGAAAGGCAGCTCGACGTCGGGTGGTTTCTCGGCGGAGAGGCGCTGGTGCTCTCGCCAGTGATCCGGGTGACTCTGGGTGGGGGCTTCCTTCTCCGTGGAGCGACGTGAGCAGGGACGGTGCTGGCATGCCACCCGGACCCGTTTCTCACGGGGAGGCCCTGGGAACCGATCGGGGTCGTCCCCGCACACCGGGAGCCAGCAAACGGCTTCCCCGTGGACGACGCAGGGCGCTGAGGCGGGGAGAGGCCTGCGCCTCAGCCCGGCAGCTCCCCGTTCAGGGAGCGCGCGCCCGCGTCCTCTCTGTCCCACGCTTCACTCCTCGGCGGACCTTGTTCCAGGGAGGACGTGTGTCCCGCGAAGCTGTGTTGCTTTGCCTCCTGGCCCCCGCTGGCTCGCTCGGCTCGCAGGCTTCTGGGTGAAACGGCTCTGTCTCCCTCCAACACCCAGCCGCCCCAGCCGGGCTGGCTGCAGTCTCAGGTCCCCGGGGGAGCAGGACTGAGCGCCCCCGAAGGCTGCCCGGGCGGCAGCGTCTGAGAGAGGGCTTTCGGCTTCGGTGGACCCGGGAGCACACCGGGCGCCCTCTGTGAAGCCCGTTCGTTGAGCGGAGGCCCTGGGGCCTGGCCCTGCACTTCCATGTGTCCCCACTGCTTCTGTCCTCGCGGGGCCGAGTGTGGCGTGAGGGGCAGACTCGTCGGCGGCCGGCCATCACCCCGTGGCGCGTGCCATGCGCCGCCACCCCAGCCCCCGCTTCGGGCAGGCCTCCGTGCTGCTGCGCGCGTGCCACCGGGGACGGTGGCCAGAAGGAGGGCGACCCCATGCTGTCCTCTCCGCGAGACGGGTGTGCGGCACGCTGCTTGGCGAACGCTTCCTCCCGGGAGGCCGCCCAAGCGCCTGGGTTCTGCAGAGTGAAGCAGGGCTTCTGGCAGCAGGACTCCCACGCCCTCCAACCTGGAGGGCGTGTCTGCTGCGTGTCCCACGATCGCTCTCACGGGAGCAGCAGGAGCCGGCGGCCACCCCCTCGAGGGGGCTTCTCAAGAGGCCGAGTGCATGGGGCGGCTTCTCAGACCACCTCCGGCCCGAGTGCGCCAACCTGCCTTAGGCTTCCGCACTCACACGCTGGGGCCACTCTCTCGCTCTTCCGTGGAAGAGGCCTGCCCGCGAAAGGCAGCTCGACGTCGGGTGGTTTCTCGGCGGAGAGGCGCTGGTGCTCTCGCCAGTGATCCGGGTGACTCTGGGTGGGGGCTTCCTTCTCCGTGGAGCGACGTGAGCAGGGACGGTGCTGGCATGCCACCCGGACCCGTTTCTCACGGGGAGGCCCTGGGAACCGATCGGGGTCGTCCCCGCACACCGGGAGCCAGCAAACGGCTTCCCCGTGGACGACGCAGGGCGCTGAGGCGGGGAGAGGCCTGCGCCTCAGCCCGGCAGCTCCCCGTTCAGGGAGCGCGCGCCCGCGTCCTCTCTGTCCCACGCTTCACTCCTCGGCGGACCTTGTTCCAGGGAGGACGTGTGTCCCGCGAAGCTGTGTTGCTTTGCCTCCTGGCCCCCGCTGGCTCGCTCGGCTCGCAGGCTTCTGGGTGAAACGGCTCTGTCTCCCTCCAACACCCAGCCGCCCCAGCCGGGCTGGCTGCAGTCTCAGGTCCCCGGGGGAGCAGGACTGAGCGCCCCCGAAGGCTGCCCGGGCGGCAGCGTCTGAGAGAGGGCTTTCGGCTTCGGTGGACCCGGGAGCACACCGGGCGCCCTCTGTGAAGCCCGTTCGTTGAGGGGAGGCCCTGGGGCCTGGCCCTGCACTTCCATGTGTCCCCACTGCTTCTGTCCTCGCGGGGCCGAGTGTGGCGTGAGGGGCAGACTCGTCGGCGGCCGGCCATCACCCCGTGGCGCGTGCCATGCGCCGCCACCCCAGCCCCCGCTTCGGGCAGGCCTCCGTGCTGCTGCGCGCTTGGCACCGGGGACGGTGGCCAGAAGGAGGGCGACCCCATGCTGTCCTCTCCGCGAGACGGGTGTGCGGCACGCTGCTTGGCGAACGCTTCCTCCCGGGAGGCCGCCCAAGCGCCTGGGTTCTGCAGAGTGAAGCAGGGCTTCTGGCAGCAGGACTCCCACGCCCTCCAACCTGGAGGGCGTGTCTGCTGCGTGTCCCACGATCGCTCTCACGGGAGCAGCAGGAGCCGGCGGCCACCCCCTCGAGGGGGCTTCTCAAGAGGCCGAGTGCATGGGGCGGCTTCTCAGACCACCTCCGGCCCGAGTTCGCCAACCTGCCTTAGGCTTCCGCACTCACACGCTGGGGCCACTCTCTCGCTCTTCCGTGGAAGAGGCCTGCCCGCGAAAGGCAGCTCGACGTCGGGTGGTTTCTCGGCGGAGAGGCGCTGGTGCTCTCGCCAGTGATCCGGGTGACTCTGGGTGGGGGCTTCCTTCTCCGTGGAGCGACGTGAGCAGGGACGGTGCTGGCATGCCACCCGGACCCGTTTCTCACGGGGAGGCCCTGGGAACCGATCGGGGTCGTCCCCGCACACCGGGAGCCAGCAAACGGCTTCCCCGTGGACGACGCAGGGCGCTGAGGCGGGGAGAGGCCTGCGCCTCAGCCCGGCAGCTCCCCGTTCAGGGAGCGCGCGCCCGCGTCCTCTCTGTCCCACGCTTCACTCCTCGGCGGACCTTGTTCCAGGGAGGACGTGTGTCCCGCGAAGCTGTGTTGCTTTGCCTCCTGGCCCCCGCTGGCTCGCTCGGCTCGCAGGCTTCTGGGTGAAACGGCTCTGTCTCCCTCCAACACCCAGCCGCCCCAGCCGAGCTGGCTGCAGTCTCAGGTCCCCGGGGGAGCAGGACTGAGCGCCCCCGAAGGCTGCCCGGGCGGCAGCGTCTGAGAGAGGGCTTTCGGCTTCGGTGGACCCGGGAGCACACCGGGCGCCCTCTGTGAAGCCCGTTCGTTGAGGGGAGGCCCTGGGGCCTGGCCCTGCACTTCCATGTGTCCCCACTGCTTCTGTCCTCGCGGGGCCGAGTGTGGCGTGAGGGGCAGACTCGTCGGCGGCCGGCCATCACCCCGTGGCGCGTGCCATGCGCCGCCACCCCAGCCCCCGCTTCGGGCAGGCCTCCGTGCTGCTGCGCGCTTGGCACCGGGGACGGTGGCCAGAAGGAGGGCGACCCCATGCTGTCCTCTCCGCGAGACGGGTGTGCGGCACGCTGCTTGGCGAACGCTTCCTCCCGGGAGGCCGCCCAAGCGCCTGGGTTCTGCAGAGTGAAGCAGGGCTTCTGGCAGCAGGACTCCCACGCCCTCCAACCTGGAGGGCGTGTCTGCTGCGTGTCCCACGATCGCTCTCACGGGAGCAGCAGGAGCCGGCGGCCACCCCCTCGAGGGGGCTTCTCAAGAGGCCGAGTGCATGGGGCGGCTTCTCAGACCACCTCCGGCCCGAGTGCGCCAACCTGCCTTAGGCTTCCGCACTCACACGCTGGGGCCACTCTCTCGCTCTTCCGTGGAAGAGGCCTGCCCGCGAAAGGCAGCTCGACGTCGGGTGGTTTCTCGGCGGAGAGGCGCTGGTGCTCTCGCCAGTGATCCGGGTGACTCTGGGTGGGGGCTTCCTTCTCCGTGGAGCGACGTGAGCAGGGACGGTGCTGGCATGCCACCCGGACCCGTTTCTCACGGGGAGGCCCTGGGAACCGATCGGGGTCGTCCCCGCACACCGGGAGCCAGCAAACGGCTTCCCCGTGGACGACACAGGGCGCTGAGGCGGGGAGAGGCCTGCGCCTCAGCCCGGCAGCTCCCCGTTCAGGGAGCGCGCGCCCGCGTCCTCTCTGTCCCACGCTTCACTCCTCGGCGGACCTTGTTCCAGGGAGGACGTGTGTCCCGCGAAGCTGTGTTGCTTTGCCTCCTGGCCCCCGCTGGCTCGCTCGGCTCGCAGGCTTCTGGGTGAAACGGCTCTGTCTCCCTCCAACACCCAGCCGCCCCAGCCGGGCTGGCTGCAGTCTCAGGTCCCCGGGGGAGCAGGACTGAGCGCCCCCGAAGGCTGCCCGGGCGGCAGCGTCTGAGAGAGGGCTTTCGGCTTCGGTGGACCCGGGAGCACACCGGGCGCCCTCTGTGAAGCCCGTTCGTTGAGGGGAGGCCCTGGGGCCTGGCCCTGCACTTCCATGTGTCCCCACTGCTTCTGTCCTCGCGGGGCCGAGTGTGGCGTGAGGGGCAGACTCGTCGGCGGCCGGCCATCACCCCGTGGCGCGTGCCATGCGCCGCCACCCCAGCCCCCGCTTCGGGCAGGCCTCCGTGCTGCTGCGCGCGTGCCACCGGGGACGGTGGCCAGAAGGAGGGCGACCCCATGCTGTCCTCTCCGCGAGACGGGTGTGCGGCACGCTGCTTGGCGAACGCTTCCTCCCGGGAGGCCGCCCAAGCGCCTGGGTTCTGCAGAGTGAAGCAGGGCTTCTGGCAGCAGGACTCCCACGCCCTCCAACCTGGAGGGCGTGTCTGCTGCGTGTCCCACGATCGCTCTCACGGGAGCAGCAGGAGCCGGCGGCCACCCCCTCGAGGGGGCTTCTCAAGAGGCCGAGTGCATGGGGCGGCTTCTCAGACCACCTCCGGCCCGAGTGCGCCAACCTGCCTTAGGCTTCCGCACTCACACGCTGGGGCCACTCTCTCGCTCTTCCGTGGAAGAGGCCTGCCCGCGAAAGGCAGCTCGACGTCGGGTGGTTTCTCGGCGGAGAGGCGCTGGTGCTCTCGCCAGTGATCCGGGTGACTCTGGGTGGGGGCTTCCTTCTCCGTGGAGCGACGTGAGCAGGGACGGTGCTGGCATGCCACCCGGACCCGTTTCTCACGGGGAGGCCCTGGGAACCGATCGGGGTCGTCCCCGCACACCGGGAGCCAGCAAACGGCTTCCCCGTGGACGACGCAGGGCGCTGAGGCGGGGAGAGGCCTGCGCCTCAGCCCGGCAGCTCCCCGTTCAGGGAGCGCGCGCCCGCGTCCTCTCTGTCCCACGCTTCACTCCTCGGCGGACCTTGTTCCAGGGAGGACGTGTGTCCCGCGAAGCTGTGTTGCTTTGCCTCCTGGCCCCCGCTGGCTCGCTCGGCTCGCAGGCTTCTGGGTGAAACGGCTCTGTCTCCCTCCAACACCCAGCCGCCCCAGCCGAGCTGGCTGCAGTCTCAGGTCCCCGGGGGAGCAGGACTGAGCGCCCCCGAAGGCTGCCCGGGCGGCAGCGTCTGAGAGAGGGCTTTCGGCTTCGGTGGACCCGGGAGCACACCGGGCGCCCTCTGTGAAGCCCGTTCGTTGAGGGGAGGCCCTGGGGCCTGGCCCTGCACTTCCATGTGTCCCCACTGCTTCTGTCCTCGCGGGGCCGAGTGTGGCGTGAGGGGCAGACTCGTCGGCGGCCGGCCATCACCCCGTGGCGCGTGCCATGCGCCGCCACCCCAGCCCCCGCTTCGGGCAGGCCTCCGTGCTGCTGCGCGCTTGGCACCGGGGACGGTGGCCAGAAGGAGGGCGACCCCATGCTGTCCTCTCCGCGAGACGGGTGTGCGGCACGCTGCTTGGCGAACGCTTCCTCCCGGGAGGCCGCCCAAGCGCCTGGGTTCTGCAGAGTGAAGCAGGGCTTCTGGCAGCAGGACTCCCACGCCCTCCAACCTGGAGGGCGTGTCTGCTGCGTGTCCCACGATCGCTCTCACGGGAGCAGCAGGAGCCGGCGGCCACCCCCTCGAGGGGGCTTCTCAAGAGGCCGAGTGCATGGGGCGGCTTCTCAGACCACCTCCGGCCCGAGTGCGCCAACCTGCCTTAGGCTTCCGCACTCACACGCTGGGGCCACTCTCTCGCTCTTCCGTGGAAGAGGCCTGCCCGCGAAAGGCAGCTCGACGTCGGGTGGTTTCTCGGCGGAGAGGCGCTGGTGCTCTCGCCAGTGATCCGGGTGACTCTGGGTGGGGGCTTCCTTCTCCGTGGAGCGACGTGAGCAGGGACGGTGCTGGCATGCCACCCGGACCCGTTTCTCACGGGGAGGCCCTGGGAACCGATCGGGGTCGTCCCCGCACACCGGGAGCCAGCAAACGGCTTCCCCGTGGACGACGCAGGGCGCTGAGGCGGGGAGAGGCCTGCGCCTCAGCCCGGCAGCTCCCCGTTCAGGGAGCGCGCGCCCGCGTCCTCTCTGTCCCACGCTTCACTCCTCGGCGGACCTTGTTCCAGGGAGGACGTGTGTCCCGCGAAGCTGTGTTGCTTTGCCTCCTGGCCCCCGCTGGCTCGCTCGGCTCGCAGGCTTCTGGGTGAAACGGCTCTGTCTCCCTCCAACACCCAGCCGCCCCAGCCGAGCTGGCTGCAGTCTCAGGTCCCCGGGGGAGCAGGACTGAGCGCCCCCGAAGGCTGCCCGGGCGGCAGCGTCTGAGAGAGGGCTTTCGGCTTCGGTGGACCCGGGAGCACACCGGGCGCCCTCTGTGAAGCCCGTTCGTTGAGGGGAGGCCCTGGGGCCTGGCCCTGCACTTCCATGTGTCCCCACTGCTTCTGTCCTCGCGGGGCCGAGTGTGGCGTGAGGGGCAGACTCGTCGGCGGCCGGCCATCACCCCGTGGCGCGTGCCATGCGCCGCCACCCCAGCCCCCGCTTCGGGCAGGCCTCCGTGCTGCTGCGCGCTTGGCACCGGGGACGGTGGCCAGAAGGAGGGCGACCCCATGCTGTCCTCTCCGCGAGACGGGTGTGCGGCACGCTGCTTGGCGAACGCTTCCTCCCGGGAGGCCGCCCAAGCGCCTGGGTTCTGCAGAGTGAAGCAGGGCTTCTGGCAGCAGGACTCCCACGCCCTCCAACCTGGAGGGCGTGTCTGCTGCGTGTCCCACGATCGCTCTCACGGGAGCAGCAGGAGCCGGCGGCCACCCCCTCGAGGGGGCTTCTCAAGAGGCCGAGTGCATGGGGCGGCTTCTCAGACCACCTCCGGCCCGAGTGCGCCAACCTGCCTTAGGCTTCCGCACTCACACGCTGGGGCCACTCTCTCGCTCTTCCGTGGAAGAGGCCTGCCCGCGAAAGGCAGCTCGACGTCGGGTGGTTTCTCGGCGGAGAGGCGCTGGTGCTCTCGCCAGTGATCCGGGTGACTCTGGGTGGGGGCTTCCTTCTCCGTGGAGCGACGTGAGCAGGGACGGTGCTGGCATGCCACCCGGACCCGTTTCTCACGGGGAGGCCCTGGGAACCGATCGGGGTCGTCCCCGCACACCGGGAGCCAGCAAACGGCTTCCCCGTGGACGACGCAGGGCGCTGAGGCGGGGAGAGGCCTGCGCCTCAGCCCGGCAGCTCCCCGTTCAGGGAGCGCGCGCCCGCGTCCTCTCTGTCCCACGCTTCACTCCTCGGCGGACCTTGTTCCAGGGAGGACGTGTGTCCCGCGAAGCTGTGTTGCTTTGCCTCCTGGCCCCCGCTGGCTCGCTCGGCTCGCAGGCTTCTGGGTGAAACGGCTCTGTCTCCCTCCAACACCCAGCCGCCCCAGCCGGGCTGGCTGCAGTCTCAGGTCCCCGGGGGAGCAGGACTGAGCGCCCCCGAAGGCTGCCCGGGCGGCAGCGTCTGAGAGAGGGCTTTCGGCTTCGGTGGACCCGGGAGCACACCGGGCGCCCTCTGTGAAGCCCGTTCGTTGAGGGGAGGCCCTGGGGCCTGGCCCTGCACTTCCATGTGTCCCCACTGCTTCTGTCCTCGCGGGGCCGAGTGTGGCGTGAGGGGCAGACTCGTCGGCGGCCGGCCATCACCCCGTGGCGCGTGCCATGCGCCGCCACCCCAGCCCCCGCTTCGGGCAGGCCTCCGTGCTGCTGCGCGCGTGCCACCGGGGACGGTGGCCAGAAGGAGGGCGACCCCATGCTGTCCTCTCCGCGAGACGGGTGTGCGGCACGCTGCTTGGCGAACGCTTCCTCCCGGGAGGCCGCCCAAGCGCCTGGGTTCTGCAGAGTGAAGCAGGGCTTCTGGCAGCAGGACTCCCACGCCCTCCAACCTGGAGGGCGTGTCTGCTGCGTGTCCCACGATCGCTCTCACGGGAGCAGCAGGAGCCGGCGGCCACCCCCTCGAGGGGGCTTCTCAAGAGGCCGAGTGCATGGGGCGGCTTCTCAGACCACCTCCGGCCCGAGTGCGCCAACCTGCCTTAGGCTTCCGCACTCACACGCTGGGGCCACTCTCTCGCTCTTCCGTGGAAGAGGCCTGCCCGCGAAAGGCAGCTCGACGTCGGGTGGTTTCTCGGCGGAGAGGCGCTGGTGCTCTCGCCAGTGATCCGGGTGACTCTGGGTGGGGGCTTCCTTCTCCGTGGAGCGACGTGAGCAGGGACGGTGCTGGCATGCCACCCGGACCCGTTTCTCACGGGGAGGCCCTGGGAACCGATCGGGGTCGTCCCCGCACACCGGGAGCCAGCAAACGGCTTCCCCGTGGACGACGCAGGGCGCTGAGGCGGGGAGAGGCCTGCGCCTCAGCCCGGCAGCTCCCCGTTCAGGGAGCGCGCGCCCGCGTCCTCTCTGTCCCACGCTTCACTCCTCGGCGGACCTTGTTCCAGGGAGGACGTGTGTCCCGCGAAGCTGTGTTGCTTTGCCTCCTGGCCCCCGCTGGCTCGCTCGGCTCGCAGGCTTCTGGGTGAAACGGCTCTGTCTCCCTCCAACACCCAGCCGCCCCAGCCGGGCTGGCTGCAGTCTCAGGTCCCCGGGGGAGCAGGACTGAGCGCCCCCGAAGGCTGCCCGGGCGGCAGCGTCTGAGAGAGGGCTTTCGGCTTCGGTGGACCCGGGAGCACACCGGGCGCCCTCTGTGAAGCCCGTTCGTTGAGGGGAGGCCCTGGGGCCTGGCCCTGCACTTCCATGTGTCCCCACTGCTTCTGTCCTCGCGGGGCCGAGTGTGGCGTGAGGGGCAGACTCGTCGGCGGCCGGCCATCACCCCGTGGCGCGTGCCATGCGCCGCCACCCCAGCCCCCGCTTCGGGCAGGCCTCCGTGCTGCTGCGCGCTTGGCACCGGGGACGGTGGCCAGAAGGAGGGCGACCCCATGCTGTCCTCTCCGCGAGACGGGTGTGCGGCACGCTGCTTGGCGAACGCTTCCTCCCGGGAGGCCGCCCAAGCGCCTGGGTTCTGCAGAGTGAAGCAGGGCTTCTGGCAGCAGGACTCCCACGCCCTCCAACCTGGAGGGCGTGTCTGCTGCGTGTCCCACGATCGCTCTCACGGGAGCAGCAGGAGCCGGCGGCCACCCCCTCGAGGGGGCTTCTCAAGAGGCCGAGTGCATGGGGCGGCTTCTCAGACCACCTCCGGCCCGAGTGCGCCAACCTGCCTTAGGCTTCCGCACTCACACGCTGGGGCCACTCTCTCGCTCTTCCGTGGAAGAGGCCTGCCCGCGAAAGGCAGCTCGACGTCGGGTGGTTTCTCGGCGGAGAGGCGCTGGTGCTCTCGCCAGTGATCCGGGTGACTCTGGGTGGGGGCTTCCTTCTCCGTGGAGCGACGTGAGCAGGGACGGTGCTGGCATGCCACCCGGACCCGTTTCTCACGGGGAGGCCCTGGGAACCGATCGGGGTCGTCCCCGCACACCGGGAGCCAGCAAACGGCTTCCCCGTGGACGACGCAGGGCGCTGAGGCGGGGAGAGGCCTGCGCCTCAGCCCGGCAGCTCCCCGTTCAGGGAGCGCGCGCCCGCGTCCTCTCTGTCCCACGCTTCACTCCTCGGCGGACCTTGTTCCAGGGAGGACGTGTGTCCCGCGAAGCTGTGTTGCTTTGCCTCCTGGCCCCCGCTGGCTCGCTCGGCTCGCAGGCTTCTGGGTGAAACGGCTCTGTCTCCCTCCAACACCCAGCCGCCCCAGCCGGGCTGGCTGCAGTCTCAGGTCCCCGGGGGAGCAGGACTGAGCGCCCCCGAAGGCTGCCCGGGCGGCAGCGTCTGAGAGAGGGCTTTCGGCTTCGGTGGACCCGGGAGCACACCGGGCGCCCTCTGTGAAGCCCGTTCGTTGAGGGGAGGCCCTGGGGCCTGGCCCTGCACTTCCATGTGTCCCCACTGCTTCTGTCCTCGCGGGGCCGAGTGTGGCGTGAGGGGCAGACTCGTCGGCGGCCGGCCATCACCCCGTGGCGCGTGCCATGCGCCGCCACCCCAGCCCCCGCTTCGGGCAGGCCTCCGTGCTGCTGCGCGCGTGCCACCGGGGACGGTGGCCAGAAGGAGGGCGACCCCATGCTGTCCTCTCCGCGAGACGGGTGTGCGGCACGCTGCTTGGCGAACGCTTCCTCCCGGGAGGCCGCCCAAGCGCCTGGGTTCTGCAGAGTGAAGCAGGGCTTCTGGCAGCAGGACTCCCACGCCCTCCAACCTGGAGGGCGTGTCTGCTGCGTGTCCCACGATCGCTCTCACGGGAGCAGCAGGAGCCGGCGGCCACCCCCTCGAGGGGGCTTCTCAAGAGGCCGAGTGCATGGGGCGGCTTCTCAGACCACCTCCGGCCCGAGTGCGCCAACCTGCCTTAGGCTTCCGCACTCACACGCTGGGGCCACTCTCTCGCTCTTCCGTGGAAGAGGCCTGCCCGCGAAAGGCAGCTCGACGTCGGGTGGTTTCTCGGCGGAGAGGCGCTGGTGCTCTCGCCAGTGATCCGGGTGACTCTGGGTGGGGGCTTCCTTCTCCGTGGAGCGACGTGAGCAGGGACGGTGCTGGCATGCCACCCGGACCCGTTTCTCACGGGGAGGCCCTGGGAACCGATCGGGGTCGTCCCCGCACACCGGGAGCCAGCAAACGGCTTCCCCGTGGACGACGCAGGGCGCTGAGGCGGGGAGAGGCCTGCGCCTCAGCCCGGCAGCTCCCCGTTCAGGGAGCGCGCGCCCGCGTCCTCTCTGTCCCACGCTTCACTCCTCGGCGGACCTTGTTCCAGGGAGGACGTGTGTCCCGCGAAGCTGTGTTGCTTTGCCTCCTGGCCCCCGCTGGCTCGCTCGGCTCGCAGGCTTCTGGGTGAAACGGCTCTGTCTCCCTCCAACACCCAGCCGCCCCAGCCGAGCTGGCTGCAGTCTCAGGTCCCCGGGGGAGCAGGACTGAGCGCCCCCGAAGGCTGCCCGGGCGGCAGCGTCTGAGAGAGGGCTTTCGGCTTCGGTGGACCCGGGAGCACACCGGGCGCCCTCTGTGAAGCCCGTTCGTTGAGGGGAGGCCCTGGGGCCTGGCCCTGCACTTCCATGTGTCCCCACTGCTTCTGTCCTCGCGGGGCCGAGTGTGGCGTGAGGGGCAGACTCGTCGGCGGCCGGCCATCACCCCGTGGCGCGTGCCATGCGCCGCCACCCCAGCCCCCGCTTCGGGCAGGCCTCCGTGCTGCTGCGCGCGTGCCACCGGGGACGGTGGCCAGAAGGAGGGCGACCCCATGCTGTCCTCTCCGCGAGACGGGTGTGCGGCACGCTGCTTGGCGAACGCTTCCTCCCGGGAGGCCGCCCAAGCGCCTGGGTTCTGCAGAGTGAAGCAGGGCTTCTGGCAGCAGGACTCCCACGCCCTCCAACCTGGAGGGCGTGTCTGCTGCGTGTCCCACGATCGCTCTCACGGGAGCAGCAGGAGCCGGCGGCCACCCCCTCGAGGGGGCTTCTCAAGAGGCCGAGTGCATGGGGCGGCTTCTCAGACCACCTCCGGCCCGAGTGCGCCAACCTGCCTTAGGCTTCCGCACTCACACGCTGGGGCCACTCTCTCGCTCTTCCGTGGAAGAGGCCTGCCCGCGAAAGGCAGCTCGACGTCGGGTGGTTTCTCGGCGGAGAGGCGCTGGTGCTCTCGCCAGTGATCCGGGTGACTCTGGGTGGGGGCTTCCTTCTCCGTGGAGCGACGTGAGCAGGGACGGTGCTGGCATGCCACCCGGACCCGTTTCTCACGGGGAGGCCCTGGGAACCGATCGGGGTCGTCCCCGCACACCGGGAGCCAGCAAACGGCTTCCCCGTGGACGACGCAGGGCGCTGAGGCGGGGAGAGGCCTGCGCCTCAGCCCGGCAGCTCCCCGTTCAGGGAGCGCGCGCCCGCGTCCTCTCTGTCCCACGCTTCACTCCTCGGCGGACCTTGTTCCAGGGAGGACGTGTGTCCCGCGAAGCTGTGTTGCTTTGCCTCCTGGCCCCCGCTGGCTCGCTCGGCTCGCAGGCTTCTGGGTGAAACGGCTCTGTCTCCCTCCAACACCCAGCCGCCCCAGCCGAGCTGGCTGCAGTCTCAGGTCCCCGGGGGAGCAGGACTGAGCGCCCCCGAAGGCTGCCCGGGCGGCAGCGTCTGAGAGAGGGCTTTCGGCTTCGGTGGACCCGGGAGCACACCGGGCGCCCTCTGTGAAGCCCGTTCGTTGAGGGGAGGCCCTGGGGCCTGGCCCTGCACTTCCATGTGTCCCCACTGCTTCTGTCCTCGCGGGGCCGAGTGTGGCGTGAGGGGCAGACTCGTCGGCGGCCGGCCATCACCCCGTGGCGCGTGCCATGCGCCGCCACCCCAGCCCCCGCTTCGGGCAGGCCTCCGTGCTGCTGCGCGCGTGCCACCGGGGACGGTGGCCAGAAGGAGGGCGACCCCATGCTGTCCTCTCCGCGAGACGGGTGTGCGGCACGCTGCTTGGCGAACGCTTCCTCCCGGGAGGCCGCCCAAGCGCCTGGGTTCTGCAGAGTGAAGCAGGGCTTCTGGCAGCAGGACTCCCACGCCCTCCAACCTGGAGGGCGTGTCTGCTGCGTGTCCCACGATCGCTCTCACGGGAGCAGCAGGAGCCGGCGGCCACCCCCTCGAGGGGGCTTCTCAAGAGGCCGAGTGCATGGGGCGGCTTCTCAGACCACCTCCGGCCCGAGTGCGCCAACCTGCCTTAGGCTTCCGCACTCACACGCTGGGGCCACTCTCTCGCTCTTCCGTGGAAGAGGCCTGCCCGCGAAAGGCAGCTCGACGTCGGGTGGTTTCTCGGCGGAGAGGCGCTGGTGCTCTCGCCAGTGATCCGGGTGACTCTGGGTGGGGGCTTCCTTCTCCGTGGAGCGACGTGAGCAGGGACGGTGCTGGCATGCCACCCGGACCCGTTTCTCACGGGGAGGCCCTGGGAACCGATCGGGGTCGTCCCCGCACACCGGGAGCCAGCAAACGGCTTCCCCGTGGACGACGCAGGGCGCTGAGGCGGGGAGAGGCCTGCGCCTCAGCCCGGCAGCTCCCCGTTCAGGGAGCGCGCGCCCGCGTCCTCTCTGTCCCACGCTTCACTCCTCGGCGGACCTTGTTCCAGGGAGGACGTGTGTCCCGCGAAGCTGTGTTGCTTTGCCTCCTGGCCCCCGCTGGCTCGCTCGGCTCGCAGGCTTCTGGGTGAAACGGCTCTGTCTCCCTCCAACACCCAGCCGCCCCAGCCGAGCTGGCTGCAGTCTCAGGTCCCCGGGGGAGCAGGACTGAGCGCCCCCGAAGGCTGCCCGGGCGGCAGCGTCTGAGAGAGGGCTTTCGGCTTCGGTGGACCCGGGAGCACACCGGGCGCCCTCTGTGAAGCCCGTTCGTTGAGGGGAGGCCCTGGGGCCTGGCCCTGCACTTCCATGTGTCCCCACTGCTTCTGTCCTCGCGGGGCCGAGTGTGGCGTGAGGGGCAGACTCGTCGGCGGCCGGCCATCACCCCGTGGCGCGTGCCATGCGCCGCCACCCCAGCCCCCGCTTCGGGCAGGCCTCCGTGCTGCTGCGCGCTTGGCACCGGGGACGGTGGCCAGAAGGAGGGCGACCCCATGCTGTCCTCTCCGCGAGACGGGTGTGCGGCACGCTGCTTGGCGAACGCTTCCTCCCGGGAGGCCGCCCAAGCGCCTGGGTTCTGCAGAGTGAAGCAGGGCTTCTGGCAGCAGGACTCCCACGCCCTCCAACCTGGAGGGCGTGTCTGCTGCGTGTCCCACGATCGCTCTCACGGGAGCAGCAGGAGCCGGCGGCCACCCCCTCGAGGGGGCTTCTCAAGAGGCCGAGTGCATGGGGCGGCTTCTCAGACCACCTCCGGCCCGAGTGCGCCAACCTGCCTTAGGCTTCCGCACTCACACGCTGGGGCCACTCTCTCGCTCTTCCGTGGAAGAGGCCTGCCCGCGAAAGGCAGCTCGACGTCGGGTGGTTTCTCGGCGGAGAGGCGCTGGTGCTCTCGCCAGTGATCCGGGTGACTCTGGGTGGGGGCTTCCTTCTCCGTGGAGCGACGTGAGCAGGGACGGTGCTGGCATGCCACCCGGACCCGTTTCTCACGGGGAGGCCCTGGGAACCGATCGGGGTCGTCCCCGCACACCGGGAGCCAGCAAACGGCTTCCCCGTGGACGACGCAGGGCGCTGAGGCGGGGAGAGGCCTGCGCCTCAGCCCGGCAGCTCCCCGTTCAGGGAGCGCGCGCCCGCGTCCTCTCTGTCCCACGCTTCACTCCTCGGCGGACCTTGTTCCAGGGAGGACGTGTGTCCCGCGAAGCTGTGTTGCTTTGCCTCCTGGCCCCCGCTGGCTCGCTCGGCTCGCAGGCTTCTGGGTGAAACGGCTCTGTCTCCCTCCAACACCCAGCCGCCCCAGCCGGGCTGGCTGCAGTCTCAGGTCCCCGGGGGAGCAGGACTGAGCGCCCCCGAAGGCTGCCCGGGCGGCAGCGTCTGAGAGAGGGCTTTCGGCTTCGGTGGACCCGGGAGCACACCGGGCGCCCTCTGTGAAGCCCGTTCGTTGAGGGGAGGCCCTGGGGCCTGGCCCTGCACTTCCATGTGTCCCCACTGCTTCTGTCCTCGCGGGGCCGAGTGTGGCGTGAGGGGCAGACTCGTCGGCGGCCGGCCATCACCCCGTGGCGCGTGCCATGCGCCGCCACCCCAGCCCCCGCTTCGGGCAGGCCTCCGTGCTGCTGCGCGCGTGCCACCGGGGACGGTGGCCAGAAGGAGGGCGACCCCATGCTGTCCTCTCCGCGAGACGGGTGTACGGCACGCTGCTTGGCGAACGCTTCCTCCCGGGAGGCCGCCCAAGCGCCTGGGTTCTGCAGAGTGAAGCAGGGCTTCTGGCAGCAGGACTCCCACGCCCTCCAACCTGGAGGGCGTGTCTGCTGCGTGTCCCACGATCGCTCTCACGGGAGCAGCAGGAGCCGGCGGCCACCCCCTCGAGGGGGCTTCTCAAGAGGCCGAGTGCATGGGGCGGCTTCTCAGACCACCTCCGGCCCGAGTGCGCCAACCTGCCTTAGGCTTCCGCACTCACACGCTGGGGCCACTCTCTCGCTCTTCCGTGGAAGAGGCCTGCCCGCGAAAGGCAGCTCGACGTCGGGTGGTTTCTCGGCGGAGAGGCGCTGGTGCTCTCGCCAGTGATCCGGGTGACTCTGGGTGGGGGCTTCCTTCTCCGTGGAGCGACGTGAGCAGGGACGGTGCTGGCATGCCACCCGGACCCGTTTCTCACGGGGAGGCCCTGGGAACCGATCGGGGTCGTCCCCGCACACCGGGAGCCAGCAAACGGCTTCCCCGTGGACGACGCAGGGCGCTGAGGCGGGGAGAGGCCTGCGCCTCAGCCCGGCAGCTCCCCGTTCAGGGAGCGCGCGCCCGCGTCCTCTCTGTCCCACGCTTCACTCCTCGGCGGACCTTGTTCCAGGGAGGACGTGTGTCCCGCGAAGCTGTGTTGCTTTGCCTCCTGGCCCCCGCTGGCTCGCTCGGCTCGCAGGCTTCTGGGTGAAACGGCTCTGTCTCCCTCCAACACACAGCCGCCCCAGCCAAGCTGGCTGCAGTCTCAGGTCCCCGGGGGAGCAGGACTGAGCGCCCCCGAAGGCTGCCCGGGCGGCAGCGTCTGAGAGAGGGCTTTCGGCTTCGGTGGACCCGGGAGCACACCGGGCGCCCTCTGTGAAGCCCGTTCGTTGAGGGGAGGCCCTGGGGCCTGGCCCTGCACTTCCATGTGTCCCCACTGCTTCTGTCCTCGCGGGGCCGAGTGTGGCGTGAGGGGCAGACTCGTCGGCGGCCGGCCATCACCCCGTGGCGCGTGCCATGCGCCGCCACCCCAGCCCCCGCTTCGGGCAGGCCTCCGTGCTGCTGCGCGCGTGCCACCGGGGACGGTGGCCAGAAGGAGGGCGACCCCATGCTGTCCTCTCCGCGAGACGGGTGTGCGGCACGCTGCTTGGCGAACGCTTCCTCCCGGGAGGCCGCCCAAGCGCCTGGGTTCTGCAGAGTGAAGCAGGGCTTCTGGCAGCAGGACTCCCACGCCCTCCAACCTGGAGGGCGTGTCTGCTGCGTGTCCCACGATCGCTCTCACGGGAGCAGCAGGAGCCGGCGGCCACCCCCTCGAGGGGGCTTCTCAAGAGGCCGAGTGCATGGGGCGGCTTCTCAGACCACCTCCGGCCCGAGTGCGCCAACCTGCCTTAGGCTTCCGCACTCACACGCTGGGGCCACTCTCTCGCTCTTCCGTGGAAGAGGCCTGCCCGCGAAAGGCAGCTCGACGTCGGGTGGTTTCTCGGCGGAGAGGCGCTGGTGCTCTCGCCAGTGATCCGGGTGACTCTGGGTGGGGGCTTCCTTCTCCGTGGAGCGACGTGAGCAGGGACGGTGCTGGCATGCCACCCGGACCCGTTTCTCACGGGGAGGCCCTGGGAACCGATCGGGGTCGTCCCCGCACACCGGGAGCCAGCAAACGGCTTCCCCGTGGACGACGCAGGGCGCTGAGGCGGGGAGAGGCCTGCGCCTCAGCCCGGCAGCTCCCCGTTCAGGGAGCGCGCGCCCGCGTCCTCTCTGTCCCACGCTTCACTCCTCGGCGGACCTTGTTCCAGGGAGGACGTGTGTCCCGCGAAGCTGTGTTGCTTTGCCTCCTGGCCCCCGCTGGCTCGCTCGGCTCGCAGGCTTCTGGGTGAAACGGCTCTGTCTCCCTCCAACACCCAGCCGCCCCAGCCGAGCTGGCTGCAGTCTCAGGTCCCCGGGGGAGCAGGACTGAGCGCCCCCGAAGGCTGCCCGGGCGGCAGCGTCTGAGAGAGGGCTTTCGGCTTCGGTGGACCCGGGAGCACACCGGGCGCCCTCTGTGAAGCCCGTTCGTTGAGGGGAGGCCCTGGGGCCTGGCCCTGCACTTCCATGTGTCCCCACTGCTTCTGTCCTCGCGGGGCCGAGTGTGGCGTGAGGGGCAGACTCGTCGGCGGCCGGCCATCACCCCGTGGCGCGTGCCATGCGCCGCCACCCCAGCCCCCGCTTCGGGCAGGCCTCCGTGCTGCTGCGCGCTTGGCACCGGGGACGGTGGCCAGAAGGAGGGCGACCCCATGCTGTCCTCTCCGCGAGACGGGTGTGCGGCACGCTGCTTGGCGAACGCTTCCTCCCGGGAGGCCGCCCAAGCGCCTGGGTTCTGCAGAGTGAAGCAGGGCTTCTGGCAGCAGGACTCCCACGCCCTCCAACCTGGAGGGCGTGTCTGCTGCGTGTCCCACGATCGCTCTCACGGGAGCAGCAGGAGCCGGCGGCCACCCCCTCGAGGGGGCTTCTCAAGAGGCCGAGTGCATGGGGCGGCTTCTCAGACCACCTCCGGCCCGAGTGCGCCAACCTGCCTTAGGCTTCCGCACTCACACGCTGGGGCCACTCTCTCGCTCTTCCGTGGAAGAGGCCTGCCCGCGAAAGGCAGCTCGACGTCGGGTGGTTTCTCGGCGGAGAGGCGCTGGTGCTCTCGCCAGTGATCCGGGTGACTCTGGGTGGGGGCTTCCTTCTCCGTGGAGCGACGTGAGCAGGGACGGTGCTGGCATGCCACCCGGACCCGTTTCTCACGGGGAGGCCCTGGGAACCGATCGGGGTCGTCCCCGCACACCGGGAGCCAGCAAACGGCTTCCCCGTGGACGACGCAGGGCGCTGAGGCGGGGAGAGGCCTGCGCCTCAGCCCGGCAGCTCCCCGTTCAGGGAGCGCGCGCCCGCGTCCTCTCTGTCCCACGCTTCACTCCTCGGCGGACCTTGTTCCAGGGAGGACGTGTGTCCCGCGAAGCTGTGTTGCTTTGCCTCCTGGCCCCCGCTGGCTCGCTCGGCTCGCAGGCTTCTGGGTGAAACGGCTCTGTCTCCCTCCAACACCCAGCCGCCCCAGCCGGGCTGGCTGCAGTCTCAGGTCCCCGGGGGAGCAGGACTGAGCGCCCCCGAAGGCTGCCCGGGCGGCAGCGTCTGAGAGAGGGCTTTCGGCTTCGGTGGACCCGGGAGCACACCGGGCGCCCTCTGTGAAGCCCGTTCGATGAGGGGAGGCCCTGGGGCCTGGCCCTGCACTTCCATGTGTCCCCACTGCTTCTGTCCTCGCGGGGCCGAGTGTGGCGTGAGGGGCAGACTCGTCGGCGGCCGGCCATCACCCCGTGGCGCGTGCCATGCGCCGCCACCCCAGCCCCCGCTTCGGGCAGGCCTCCGTGCTGCTGCGCGCGTGCCACCGGGGACGGTGGCCAGAAGGAGGGCGACCCCATGCTGTCCTCTCCGCGAGACGGGTGTGCGGCACGCTGCTTGGCGAACGCTTCCTCCCGGGAGGCCGCCCAAGCGCCTGGGTTCTGCAGAGTGAAGCAGGGCTTCTGGCAGCGGGACTCCCACGCCCTCCAACCTGGAGGGCGTGTCTGCTGCGTGTCCCACGATCGCTCTCACGGGAGCAGCAGGAGCCGGCGGCCACCCCCTCGAGGGGGCTTCTCAAGAGGCCGAGTGCATGGGGCGGCTTCTCAGACCACCTCCGGCCCGAGTGCGCCAACCTGCCTTAGGCTTCCGCACTCACACGCTGGGGCCACTCTCTCGCTCTTCCGTGGAAGAGGCCTGCCCGCGAAAGGCAGCTCGACGTCGGGTGGTTTCTCGGCGGAGAGGCGCTGGTGCTCTCGCCAGTGATCCGGGTGACTCTGGGTGGGGGCTTCCTTCTCCGTGGAGCGACGTGAGCAGGGACGGTGCTGGCATGCCACCCGGACCCGTTTCTCACGGGGAGGCCCTGGGAACCGATCGGGGTCGTCCCCGCACACCGGGAGCCAGCAAACGGCTTCCCCGTGGACGACGCAGGGCGCTGAGGCGGGGAGAGGCCTGCGCCTCAGCCCGGCAGCTCCCCGTTCAGGGAGCGCGCGCCCGCGTCCTCTCTGTCCCACGCTTCACTCCTCGGCGGACCTTGTTCCAGGGAGGACGTGTGTCCCGCGAAGCTGTGTTGCTTTGCCTCCTGGCCCCCGCTGGCTCGCTCGGCTCGCAGGCTTCTGGGTGAAACGGCTCTGTCTCCCTCCAACACCCAGCCGCCCCAGCCGAGCTGGCTGCAGTCTCAGGTCCCCGGGGGAGCAGGACTGAGCGCCCCCGAAGGCTGCCCGGGCGGCAGCGTCTGAGAGAGGGCTTTCGGCTTCGGTGGACCCGGGAGCACACCGGGCGCCCTCTGTGAAGCCCGTTCGTTGAGGGGAGGCCCTGGGGCCTGGCCCTGCACTTCCATGTGTCCCCACTGCTTCTGTCCTCGCGGGGCCGAGTGTGGCGTGAGGGGCAGACTCGTCGGCGGCCGGCCATCACCCCGTGGCGCGTGCCATGCGCCGCCACCCCAGCCCCCGCTTCGGGCAGGCCTCCGTGCTGCTGCGCGCTTGGCACCGGGGACGGTGGCCAGAAGGAGGGCGACCCCATGCTGTCCTCTCCGCGAGACGGGTGTGCGGCACGCTGCTTGGCGAACGCTTCCTCCCGGGAGGCCGCCCAAGCGCCTGGGTTCTGCAGAGTGAAGCAGGGCTTCTGGCAGCAGGACTCCCACGCCCTCCAACCTGGAGGGCGTGTCTGCTGCGTGTCCCACGATCGCTCTCACGGGAGCAGCAGGAGCCGGCGGCCACCCCCTCGAGGGGGCTTCTCAAGAGGCCGAGTGCATGGGGCGGCTTCTCAGACCACCTCCGGCCCGAGTGCGCCAACCTGCCTTAGGCTTCCGCACTCACACGCTGGGGCCACTCTCTCGCTCTTCCGTGGAAGAGGCCTGCCCGCGAAAGGCAGCTCGACGTCGGGTGGTTTCTCGGCGGAGAGGCGCTGGTGCTCTCGCCAGTGATCCGGGTGACTCTGGGTGGGGGCTTCCTTCTCCGTGGAGCGACGTGAGCAGGGACGGTGCTGGCATGCCACCCGGACCCGTTTCTCACGGGGAGGCCCTGGGAACCGATCGGGGTCGTCCCCGCACACCGGGAGCCAGCAAACGGCTTCCCCGTGGACGACGCAGGGCGCTGAGGCGGGGAGAGGCCTGCGCCTCAGCCCGGCAGCTCCCCGTTCAGGGAGCGCGCGCCCGCGTCCTCTCTGTCCCACGCTTCACTCCTCGGCGGACCTTGTTCCAGGGAGGACGTGTGTCCCGCGAAGCTGTGTTGCTTTGCCTCCTGGCCCCCGCTGGCTCGCTCGGCTCGCAGGCTTCTGGGTGAAACGGCTCTGTCTCCCTCCAACACCCAGCCGCCCCAGCCGAGCTGGCTGCAGTCTCAGGTCCCCGGGGGAGCAGGACTGAGCGCCCCCGAAGGCTGCCCGGGCGGCAGCGTCTGAGAGAGGGCTTTCGGCTTCGGTGGACCCGGGAGCACACCGGGCGCCCTCTGTGAAGCCCGTTCGTTGAGGGGAGGCCCTGGGGCCTGGCCCTGCACTTCCATGTGTCCCCACTGCTTCTGTCCTCGCGGGGCCGAGTGTGGCGTGAGGGGCAGACTCGTCGGCGGCCGGCCATCACCCCGTGGCGCGTGCCATGCGCCGCCACCCCAGCCCCCGCTTCGGGCAGGCCTCCGTGCTGCTGCGCGCTTGGCACCGGGGACGGTGGCCAGAAGGAGGGCGACCCCATGCTGTCCTCTCCGCGAGACGGGTGTGCGGCACGCTGCTTGGCGAACGCTTCCTCCCGGGAGGCCGCCCAAGCGCCTGGGTTCTGCAGAGTGAAGCAGGGCTTCTGGCAGCAGGACTCCCACGCCCTCCAACCTGGAGGGCGTGTCTGCTGCGTGTCCCACGATCGCTCTCACGGGAGCAGCAGGAGCCGGCGGCCACCCCCTCGAGGGGGCTTCTCAAGAGGCCGAGTGCATGGGGCGGCTTCTCAGACCACCTCCGGCCCGAGTGCGCCAACCTGCCTTAGGCTTCCGCACTCACACGCTGGGGCCACTCTCTCGCTCTTCCGTGGAAGAGGCCTGCCCGCGAAAGGCAGCTCGACGTCGGGTGGTTTCTCGGCGGAGAGGCGCTGGTGCTCTCGCCAGTGATCCGGGTGACTCTGGGTGGGGGCTTCCTTCTCCGTGGAGCGACGTGAGCAGGGACGGTGCTGGCATGCCACCCGGACCCGTTTCTCACGGGGAGGCCCTGGGAACCGATCGGGGTCGTCCCCGCACACCGGGAGCCAGCAAACGGCTTCCCCGTGGATGACGCAGGGCGCTGAGGCGGGGAGAGGCCTGCGCCTCAGCCCGGCAGCTCCCCGTTCAGGGAGCGCGCGCCCGCGTCCTCTCTGTCCCACGCTTCACTCCTCGGCGGACCTTGTTCCAGGGAGGACGTGTGTCCCGCGAAGCTGTGTTGCTTTGCCTCCTGGCCCCCGCTGGCTCGCTCGGCTCGCAGGCTTCTGGGTGAAACGGCTCTGTCTCCCTCCAACACCCAGCCGCCCCAGCCGGGCTGGCTGCAGTCTCAGGTCCCCGGGGGAGCAGGACTGAGCGCCCCCGAAGGCTGCCCGGGCGGCAGCGTCTGAGAGAGGGCTTTCGGCTTCGGTGGACCCGGGAGCACACCGGGCGCCCTCTGTGAAGCCCGTTCGTTGAGGGGAGGCCCTGGGGCCTGGCCCTGCACTTCCATGTGTCCCCACTGCTTCTGTCCTCGCGGGGCCGAGTGTGGCGTGAGGGGCAGACTCGTCGGCGGCCGGCCATCACCCCGTGGCGCGTGCCATGCGCCGCCACCCCAGCCCCCGCTTCGGGCAGGCCTCCGTGCTGCTGCGCGCGTGCCACCGGGGACGGTGGCCAGAAGGAGGGCGACCCCATGCTGTCCTCTCCGCGAGACGGGTGTGCGGCACGCTGCTTGGCGAACGCTTCCTCCCGGGAGGCCGCCCAAGCGCCTGGGTTCTGCAGAGTGAAGCAGGGCTTCTGGCAGCAGGACTCCCACGCCCTCCAACCTGGAGGGCGTGTCTGCTGCGTGTCCCACGATCGCTCTCACGGGAGCAGCAGGAGCCGGCGGCCACCCCCTCGAGGGGGCTTCTCAAGAGGCCGAGTGCATGGGGCGGCTTCTCAGACCACCTCCGGCCCGAGTGCGCCAACCTGCCTTAGGCTTCCGCACTCACACGCTGGGGCCACTCTCTCGCTCTTCCGTGGAAGAGGCCTGCCCGCGAAAGGCAGCTCGACGTCGGGTGGTTTCTCGGCGGAGAGGCGCTGGTGCTCTCGCCAGTGATCCGGGTGACTCTGGGTGGGGGCTTCCTTCTCCGTGGAGCGACGTGAGCAGGGACGGTGCTGGCATGCCACCCGGACCCGTTTCTCACGGGGAGGCCCTGGGAACCGATCGGGGTCGTCCCCGCACACCGGGAGCCAGCAAACGGCTTCCCCGTGGACGACGCAGGGCGCTGAGGCGGGGAGAGGCCTGCGCCTCAGCCCGGCAGCTCCCCGTTCAGGGAGCGCGCGCCCGCGTCCTCTCTGTCCCACGCTTCACTCCTCGGCGGACCTTGTTCCAGGGAGGACGTGTGTCCCGCGAAGCTGTGTTGCTTTGCCTCCTGGCCCCCGCTGGCTCGCTCGGCTCGCAGGCTTCTGGGTGAAACGGCTCTGTCTCCCTCCAACACCCAGCCGCCCCAGCCGAGCTGGCTGCAGTCTCAGGTCCCCGGGGGAGCAGGACTGAGCGCCCCCGAAGGCTGCCCGGGCGGCAGCGTCTGAGAGAGGGCTTTCGGCTTCGGTGGACCCGGGAGCACACCGGGCGCCCTCTGTGAAGCCCGTTCGTTGAGGGGAGGCCCTGGGGCCTGGCCCTGCACTTCCATGTGTCCCCACTGCTTCTGTCCTCGCGGGGCCGAGTGTGGCGTGAGGGGCAGACTCGTCGGCGGCCGGCCATCACCCCGTGGCGCGTGCCATGCGCCGCCACCCCAGCCCCCGCTTCGGGCAGGCCTCCGTGCTGTTGCGCGCTTGGCACCGGGGACGGTGGCCAGAAGGAGGGCGACCCCATGCTGTCCTCTCCGCGAGACGGGTGTGCGGCACGCTGCTTGGCGAACGCTTCCTCCCGGGAGGCCGCCCAAGCGCCTGGGTTCTGCAGAGTGAAGCAGGGCTTCTGGCAGCAGGACTCCCACGCCCTCCAACCTGGAGGGCGTGTCTGCTGCGTGTCCCACGATCGCTCTCACGGGAGCAGCAGGAGCCGGCGGCCACCCCCTCGAGGGGGCTTCTCAAGAGGCCGAGTGCATGGGGCGGCTTCTCAGACCACCTCCGGCCCGAGTGCGCCAACCTGCCTTAGGCTTCCGCACTCACACGCTGGGGCCACTCTCTCGCTCTTCCGTGGAAGAGGCCTGCCCGCGAAAGGCAGCTCGACGTCGGGTGGTTTCTCGGCGGAGAGGCGCTGGTGCTCTCGCCAGTGATCCGGGTGACTCTGGGTGGGGGCTTCCTTCTCCGTGGAGCGACGTGAGCAGGGACGGTGCTGGCATGCCACCCGGACCCGTTTCTCACGGGGAGGCCCTGGGAACCGATCGGGGTCGTCCCCGCACACCGGGAGCCAGCAAACGGCTTCCCCGTGGACGACGCAGGGCGCTGAGGCGGGGAGAGGCCTGCGCCTCAGCCCGGCAGCTCCCCGTTCAGGGAGCGCGCGCCCGCGTCCTCTCTGTCCCACGCTTCACTCCTCGGCGGACCTTGTTCCAGGGAGGACGTGTGTCCCGCGAAGCTGTGTTGCTTTGCCTCCTGGCCCCCGCTGGCTCGCTCGGCTCGCAGGCTTCTGGGTGAAACGGCTCTGTCTCCCTCCAACACCCAGCCGCCCCAGCCGGGCTGGCTGCAGTCTCAGGTCCCCGGGGGAGCAGGACTGAGCGCCCCCGAAGGCTGCCCGGGCGGCAGCGTCTGAGAGAGGGCTTTCGGCTTCGGTGGACCCGGGAGCACACCGGGCGCCCTCTGTGAAGCCCGTTCGTTGAGGGGAGGCCCTGGGGCCTGGCCCTGCACTTCCATGTGTCCCCACTGCTTCTGTCCTCGCGGGGCCGAGTGTGGCGTGAGGGGCAGACTCGTCGTCGGCCGGCCATCACCCCGTGGCGCGTGCCATGTGCCGCCACCCCAGCCCCCCCTTCGGGCAGGCCTCCGTGCTGCGCGCGTGCCACCGGGGACGGTGGCCAGAAGGAGGGCGACCCCATGCTGTCCTCTCCGCGAGACGTGTGTGCGGCACGCTGCTTGGCGAACGCTTCCTCCCGGGAGGCCGCCCAAGCGCCTGGGTTCTGCAGAGTGAAGCAGGGCTTCTGGCAGCAGGACTCCCACGCCCTCCAACCTGGAGGGCGTGTCTGCTGCGTGTCCCACGATCGCTCTCACGGGAGCAGCAGGAGCCGGCGGCCACCCCCTCGAGGGGGCTTCTCAAGAGGCCGAGTGCATGGGGCGGCTTCTCAGACCACCTCCGGCCCGAGTGCGCGAACCTGCCTTAGGCTTCCGCACTCACACGCTGGGGCCACTCTCTCGCTCTTCCGTGGAAGAGGCCTGCCCGCGAAAGGCAGCTCGACGTCGGGTGGTTTCTCGGCGGAGAGGCGCTGGTGCTCTCGCCAGTGATCCGGGTGACTCTGGGTGGGGGCTTCCTTCTCCGTGGAGCGACGTGAGCAGGGACGGTGCTGGCATGCCACCCGGACCCGTTTCTCACGGGGAGGCCCTGGGAACCGATCGGGGTCGTCCCCGCACACCGGGAGCCAGCAAACGGCTTCCCCGTGGACGACGCAGGGCGCTGAGGCGGGGAGAGGCCTGCGCCTCAGCCCGGCAGCTCCCCGTTCAGGGAGCGCGCGCCCGCGTCCTCTCTGTCCCACGCTTCACTCCTCGGCGGACCTTGTTCCAGGGAGGACGTGTGTCCCGCGAAGCTGTGTTGCTTTGCCTCCTGGCCCCCGCTGGCTCGCTCGGCTCGCAGGCTTCTGGGTGAAACGGCTCTGTCTCCCTCCAACACCCAGCCGCCCCAGCCGAGCTGGCTGCAGTCTCAGGTCCCCGGGGGAGCAGGACTGAGCGCCCCCGAAGGCTGCCCGGGCGGCAGCGTCTGAGAGAGGGCTTTCGGCTTCGGTGGACCCGGGAGCACACCGGGCGCCCTCTGTGAAGCCCGTTCGTTGAGGGGAGGCCCTGGGGCCTGGCCCTGCACTTCCATGTGTCCCCACTGCTTCTGTCCTCGCGGGGCCGAGTGTGGCGTGAGGGGCAGACTCGTCGGCGGCCGGCCATCACCCCGTGGCGCGTGCCATGCGCCGCCACCCCAGCCCCCGCTTCGGGCAGGCCTCCGTGCTGCGCGCGCGTGCCACCGGGGACGGTGGCCAGAAGGAGGGCGACCCCATACTGTCCTCTCCGAGAGACGGGTGTGCGGCACGCTGCTTGGCGAACGCTTCCTCCCGGGAGGCCGCCCAAGCGCCTGGGTTCTGCAGAGTGAAGCAGGGCTTCTGGCAGCGGGACTCCCACGCCCTCCAACCTGGAGGGCGTGTCTGCTGCGTGTCCCACGATCGCTCTCACGGGAGCAGCAGGAGCCGGCGGCCACCCCCTCGAGGGGGCTTCTCAAGAGGCCGAGTGCATGGGGCGGCTTCTCAGACCACCTCCGGCCCGAGTGCGCGAACCTGCCTTAGGCTTCCGCACTCACACGCTGGGGCCACTCTCTCGCTCTTCCGCGGAAGAGGCCTGCCCGCGAAAGGCAGCTCGACGTAGAGTGGTTTCTCGGCGGAGAGGCGCTGGTGCTCTCGCCAGTGATCCGGGTGACTCTGGGTGGGGGCTTCCTTCTCCGTGGAGCGACGTGAGCAGGGACGGTGCTGGCATGCCACCCGGACCCGTTTCTCACGGGGAGGCCCTGGGAACCGATCGGGGTCGTCCCCGCACACCGGGAGCCAGCAAACGGCTTCCCCGTGGACGACGCAGGGCGCTGAGGCGGGGAGAGGCCTGCGCCTCAGCCCGGCAGCTCCCCGTTCAGGGAGCGCGCGCCCGCGTCCTCTCTGTCCCACGCTTCACTCCTCGGCGGACCTTGTTCCAGGGAGGACGTGTGTCCCGCGAAGCTGTGTTGCTTTGCCTCCTGGCCCCCGCTGGCTCGCTCGGCTCGCAGGCTTCTGGGTGAAACGGCTCTGTCTCCCTCCAACACCCAGCCGCCCCAGCCGAGCTGGCTGCAGTCTCAGGCCCCGGTGGAGCAGGACTGAGCGCCCCCGAAGGCTGCCCGGGCGTCAGCGTCTGAGAGAGGGCTTTCAGCTTCGGTGGAACCGGGAGCACAGCGGGCGCCCTCTGTGAAGCCCGTTCGTTGAGGGGAGGCCCTGGGGCCTGGCCCTGCACTTCCATGTGTCCCCACTGCTTCTGTCCTCGCGGGGCCGAGTGTGGCGTGAGGGGCAGACTCGTCGGCGGCCGGCCATCACCCCGTGGCGCGTGCCATGCGCCGCCACCCCAGCCCCCGCTTCGGGCAGGCCTCCGTGCTGCTGCGCGCTTGGCACCGGGGACGGTGGCCAGAAGGAGGGCGACCCCATGCTGTCCTCTCCGCGAGACGGGTGTGCGGCACGCTGCTTGGCGAACGCTTCCTCCCGGGAGGCCGCCCAAGCGCCTGGGTTCTGCAGAGTGAAGCAGGGCTTCTGGCAGCGGGACTCCCACGCCCTCCAACCTGGAGGGCGTGTCTGCTGCGTGTCCCACGATCGCTCTCACGGGAGCAGCAGGAGCCGGCGGCCACCCCCTCGAGGGGGCTTCTCAAGAGGCCGAGTGCATGGGGCGGCTTCTCAGACCACCTCCGGCCCGAGTGCGCGAACCTGCCTTAGGCTTCCGCACTCACACGCTGGGGCCACTCTCTCGCTCTTCCGTGGAAGAGGCCTGCCCGCGAAAGGCAGCTCGACGTCGGGTGGTTTCTCGGCGGAGAGGCGCTGGTGCTCTCGCCAGTGATCCGGGTGACTCTGGGTGGGGGCTTCCTTCTCCGTGGAGCGACGTGAGCAGGGACGGTGCTGGCATGCCACCCGGACCCGTTTCTCACGGGGAGGCCCTGGGAACCGATCGGGGTCGTCCCCGCACACCGGGAGCCAGCAAACGGCTTCCCCGTGGACGACGCAGGGCGCTGAGGCGGGGAGAGGCCTGCGCCTCAGCCCGGCAGCTCCCCGTTCAGGGAGCGCGCGCCCGCGTCCTCTCTGTCCCACGCTTCACTCCTCGGCGGACCTTGTTCCAGGGAGGACGTGTGTCCCGCGAAGCTGTGTTGCTTTGCCTCCTGGCCCCCGCTGGCTCGCTCGGCTCGCAGGCTTCTGGGTGAAACGGCTCTGTCTCCCTCCAACACCCAGCCGCCCCAGCCGAGCTGGCTGCAGTCTCAGGTCCCCGGGGGAGCAGGACTGAGCGCCCCCGAAGGCTGCCCGGGCGGCAGCGTCTGAGAGAGGGCTTTCGGCTTCGGTGGACCCGGGAGCACACCGGGCGCCCTCTGTGAAGCCCGTTCGTTGAGGGGAGGCCCTGGGGCCTGGCCCTGCACTTCCATGTGTCCCCACTGCTTCTGTCCTCGCGGGGCCGAGTGTGGCGTGAGGGGCAGACTCGTCGGCGGCCGGCCATCACCCCGTGGCGCGTGCCATGCGCCGCCACCCCAGCCCCCGCTTCGGGCAGGCCTCCGTGCTGCTGCGCGCGTGCCACCGGGGACGGTGGCCAGAAGGAGGGCGACCCCATGCTGTCCTCTCCGCGAGACGGGTGTGCGGCACGCTGCTTGGCGAACGCTTCCTCCCGGGAGGCCGCCCAAGCGCCTGGGTTCTGCAGAGTGAAGCAGGGCTTCTGGCAGCAGGACTCCCACGCCCTCCAACCTGGAGGGCGTGTCTGCTGCGTGTCCCACGATCGCTCTCACGGGAGCAGCAGGAGCCGGCGGCCACCCCCTCGAGGGGGCTTCTCAAGAGGCCGAGTGCATGGGGCGGCTTCTCAGACCACCTCCGGCCCGAGTGCGCGAACCTGCCTTAGGCTTCCGCACTCACACGCTGGGGCCACTCTCTCGCTCTTCCGTGGAAGAGGCCTGCCCGCGAAAGGCAGCTCGACGTCGGGTGGTTTCTCGGCGGAGAGGCGCTGGTGCTCTCGCCAGTGATCCGGGTGACTCTGGGTGGGGGCTTCCTTCTCCGTGGAGCGACGTGAGCAGGGACGGTGCTGGCATGCCACCCGGACCCGTTTCTCACGGGGAGGCCCTGGGAACCGATCGGGGTCGTCCCCGCACACCGGGAGCCAGCAAACGGCTTCCCCGTGGACGACGCAGGGCGCTGAGGCGGGGAGAGGCCTGCGCCTCAGCCCGGCAGCTCCCCGTTCAGGGAGCGCGCGCCCGCGTCCTCTCTGTCCCACGCTTCACTCCTCGGCGGACCTTGTTCCAGGGAGGACGTGTGTCCCGCGAAGCTGTGTTGCTTTGCCTCCTGGCCCCCGCTGGCTCGCTCGGCTCGCAGGCTTCTGGGTGAAACGGCTCTGTCTCCCTCCAACACCCAGCCGCCCCAGCCGGGCTGGCTGCAGTCTCAGGTCCCCGGGGGAGCAGGACTGAGCGCCCCCGAAGGCTGCCCGGGCGGCAGCGTCTGAGAGAGGGCTTTCGGCTTCGGTGGACCCGGGAGCACACCGGGCGCCCTCTGTGAAGCCCGTTCGTTGAGGGGAGGCCCTGGGGCCTGGCCCTGCACTTCCATGTGTCCCCACTGCTTCTGTCCTCGCGGGGCCGAGTGTGGCGTGAGGGGCAGACTCGTCGGCGGCCGGCCATCACCCCGTGGCGCGTGCCATGCGCCGCCACCCCAGCCCCCGCTTCGGGCAGGCCTCCGTGCTGCTGCGCGCTTGGCACCGGGGACGGTGGCCAGAAGGAGGGCGACCCCATGCTGTCCTCTCCGCGAGACGGGTGTGCGGCACGCTGCTTGGCGAACGCTTCCTCCCGGGAGGCCGCCCAAGCGCCTGGGTTCTGCAGAGTGAAGCAGGGCTTCTGGCAGCGGGACTCCCACGCCCTCCAACCTGGAGGGCGTGTCTGCTGCGTGTCCCACGATCGCTCTCACGGGAGCAGCAGGAGCCGGCGGCCACCCCCTCGAGGGGGCTTCTCAAGAGGCCGAGTGCATGGGGCGGCTTCTCAGACCACCTCCGGCCCGAGTGCGCCAACCTGCCTTAGGCTTCCGCACTCACACGCTGGGGCCACTCTCTCGCTCTTCCGTGGAAGAGGCCTGCCCGCGAAAGGCAGCTCGACGTCGGGTGGTTTCTCGGCGGAGAGGCGCTGGTGCTCTCGCCAGTGATCCGGGTGACTCTGGGTGGGGGCTTCCTTCTCCGTGGAGCGACGTGAGCAGGGACGGTGCTGGCATGCCACCCGGACCCGTTTCTCACGGGGAGGCCCTGGGAACCGATCGGGGTCGTCCCCGCACACCGGGAGCCAGCAAACGGCTTCCCCGTGGACGACGCAGGGCGCTGAGGCGGGGAGAGGCCTGCGCCTCAGCCCGGCAGCTCCCCGTTCAGGGAGCGCGCGCCCGCGTCCTCTCTGTCCCACGCTTCACTCCTCGGCGGACCTTGTTCCAGGGAGGACGTGTGTCCCGCGAAGCTGTGTTGCTTTGCCTCCTGGCCCCCGCTGGCTCGCTCGGCTCGCAGGCTTCTGGGTGAAACGGCTCTGTCTCCCTCCAACACCCAGCCGCCCCAGCCGAGCTGGCTGCAGTCTCAGGTCCCCGGGGGAGCAGGACTGAGCGCCCCCGAAGGCTGCCCGGGCGGCAGCGTCTGAGAGAGGGCTTTCGGCTTCGGTGGACCCGGGAGCACACCGGGCGCCCTCTGTGAAGCCCGTTCGTTGAGGGGAGGCCCTGGGGCCTGGCCCTGCACTTCCATGTGTCCCCACTGCTTCTGTCCTCGCGGGGCCGAGTGTGGCGTGAGGGGCAGACTCGTCGGCGGCCGGCCATCACCCCGTGGCGCGTGCCATGCGCCGCCACCCCAGCCCCCGCTTCGGGCAGGCCTCCGTGCTGCTGCGCGCTTGGCACCGGGGACGGTGGCCAGAAGGAGGGCGACCCCATGCTGTCCTCTCCGCGAGACGGGTGTGCGGCACGCTGCTTGGCGAACGCTTCCTCCCGGGAGGCCGCCCAAGCGCCTGGGTTCTGCAGAGTGAAGCAGGGCTTCTGGCAGCAGGACTCCCACGCCCTCCAACCTGGAGGGCGTGTCTGCTGCGTGTCCCACGATCGCTCTCACGGGAGCAGCAGGAGCCGGCGGCCACCCCCTCGAGGGGGCTTCTCAAGAGGCCGAGTGCATGGGGCGGCTTCTCAGACCACCTCCGGCCCGAGTGCGCGAACCTGCCTTAGGCTTCCGCACTCACACGCTGGGGCCACTCTCTCGCTCTTCCGTGGAAGAGGCCTGCCCGCGAAAGGCAGCTCGACGTCGGGTGGTTTCTCGGCGGAGAGGCGCTGGTGCTCTCGCCAGTGATCCGGGTGACTCTGGGTGGGGGCTTCCTTCTCCGTGGAGCGACGTGAGCAGGGACGGTGCTGGCATGCCACCCGGACCCGTTTCTCACGGGGAGGCCCTGGGAACCGATCGGGGTCGTCCCCGCACACCGGGAGCCAGCAAACGGCTTCCCCGTGGACGACGCAGGGCGCTGAGGCGGGGAGAGGCCTGCGCCTCAGCCCGGCAGCTCCCCGTTCAGGGAGCGCGCGCCCGCGTCCTCTCTGTCCCACGCTTCACTCCTCGGCGGACCTTGTTCCAGGGAGGACGTGTGTCCCGCGAAGCTGTGTTGCTTTGCCTCCTGGCCCCCGCTGGCTCGCTCGGCTCGCAGGCTTCTGGGTGAAACGGCTCTGTCTCCCTCCAACACCCAGCCGCCCCAGCCGGGCTGGCTGCAGTCTCAGGTCCCCGGGGGAGCAGGACTGAGCGCCCCCGAAGGCTGCCCGGGCGGCAGCGTCTGAGAGAGGGCTTTCGGCTTCGGTGGACCCGGGAGCACACCGGGCGCCCTCTGTGAAGCCCGTTCGTTGAGGGGAGGCCCTGGGGCCTGGCCCTGCACTTCCATGTGTCCCCACTGCTTCTGTCCTCGCGGGGCCGAGTGTGGCGTGAGGGGCAGACTCGTCGTCGGCCGGCCATCACCCCGTGGCGCGTGCCATGCGCCGCCACCCCAGCCCCCGCTTCGGGCAGGCCTCCGTGCTGCTGCGCGCTTGGCACCGGGGACGGTGGCCAGAAGGAGGGCGACCCCATGCTGTCCTCTCCGCGAGACGGGTGTGCGGCACGCTGCTTGGCGAACGCTTCCTCCCGGGAGGCCGCCCAAGCGCCTGGGTTCTGCAGAGTGAAGCAGGGCTTCTGGCAGCAGGACTCCCACGCCCTCCAACCTGGAGGGCGTGTCTGCTGCGTGTCCCACGATCGCTCTCACGGGAGCAGCAGGAGCCGGCGGCCACCCCCTCGAGGGGGCTTCTCAAGAGGCCGAGTGCATGGGGCGGCTTCTCAGACCACCTCCGGCCCGAGTGCGCCAACCTGCCTTAGGCTTCCGCACTCACACGCTGGGGCCACTCTCTCGCTCTTCCGTGGAAGAGGCCTGCCCGCGAAAGGCAGCTCGACGTCGGGTGGTTTCTCGGCGGAGAGGCGCTGGTGCTCTCGCCAGTGATCCGGGTGACTCTGGGTGGGGGCTTCCTTCTCCGTGGAGCGACGTGAGCAGGGACGGTGCTGGCATGCCACCCGGACCCGTTTCTCACGGGGAGGCCCTGGGAACCGATCGGGGTCGTCCCCGCACACCGGGAGCCAGCAAACGGCTTCCCCGTGGACGACGCAGGGCGCTGAGGCGGGGAGAGGCCTGCGCCTCAGCCCGGCAGCTCCCCGTTCAGGGAGCGCGCGCCCGCGTCCTCTCTGTCCCACGCTTCACTCCTCGGCGGACCTTGTTCCAGGGAGGACGTGTGTCCCGCGAAGCTGTGTTGCTTTGCCTCCTGGCCCCCGCTGGCTCGCTCGGCTCGCAGGCTTCTGGGTGAAACGGCTCTGTCTCCCTCCAACACCCAGCCGCCCCAGCCGAGCTGGCTGCAGTCTCAGGTCCCCGGGGGAGCAGGACTGAGCGCCCCCGAAGGCTGCCCGGGCGGCAGCGTCTGAGAGAGGGCTTTCGGCTTCGGTGGACCCGGGAGCACACCGGGCGCCCTCTGTGAAGCCCGTTCGTTGAGGGGAGGCCCTGGGGCCTGGCCCTGCACTTCCATGTGTCCCCACTGCTTCTGTCCTCGCGGGGCCGAGTGTGGCGTGAGGGGCAGACTCGTCGGCGGCCGGCCATCACCCCGTGGCGCGTGCCATGCGCCGCCACCCCAGCCCCCGCTTCGGGCAGGCCTCCGTGCTGCTGCGCGCTTGGCACCGGGGACGGTGGCCAGAAGGAGGGCGACCCCATGCTGTCCTCTCCGCGAGACGGGTGTGCGGCACGCTGCTTGGCGAACGCTTCCTCCCGGGAGGCCGCCCAAGCGCCTGGGTTCTGCAGAGTGAAGCAGGGCTTCTGGCAGCAGGACTCCCACGCCCTCCAACCTGGAGGGCGTGTCTGCTGCGTGTCCCACGATCGCTCTCACGGGAGCAGCAGGAGCCGGCGGCCACCCCCTCGAGGGGGCTTCTCAAGAGGCCGAGTGCATGGGGCGGCTTCTCAGACCACCTCCGGCCCGAGTGCGCCAACCTGCCTTAGGCTTCCGCACTCACACGCTGGGGCCACTCTCTCGCTCTTCCGTGGAAGAGGCCTGCCCGCGAAAGGCAGCTCGACGTCGGGTGGTTTCTCGGCGGAGAGGCGCTGGTGCTCTCGCCAGTGATCCGGGTGACTCTGGGTGGGGGCTTCCTTCTCCGTGGAGCGACGTGAGCAGGGACGGTGCTGGCATGCCACCCGGACCCGTTTCTCACGGGGAGGCCCTGGGAACCGATCGGGGTCGTCCCCGCACACCGGGAGCCAGCAAACGGCTTCCCCGTGGACGACGCAGGGCGCTGAGGCGGGGAGAGGCCTGCGCCTCAGCCCGGCAGCTCCCCGTTCAGGGAGCGCGCGCCCGCGTCCTCTCTGTCCCACGCTTCACTCCTCGGCGGACCTTGTTCCAGGGAGGACGTGTGTCCCGCGAAGCTGTGTTGCTTTGCCTCCTGGCCCCCGCTGGCTCGCTCGGCTCGCAGGCTTCTGGGTGAAACGGCTCTGTCTCCCTCCAACACCCAGCCGCCCCAGCCGGGCTGGCTGCAGTCTCAGGTCCCCGGGGGAGCAGGACTGAGCGCCCCCGAAGGCTGCCCGGGCGGCAGCGTCTGAGAGAGGGCTTTCGGCTTCGGTGGACCCGGGAGCACACCGGGCGCCCTCTGTGAAGCCCGTTCGTTGAGGGGAGGCCCTGGGGCCTGGCCCTGCACTTCCATGTGTCCCCACTGCTTCTGTCCTCGCGGGGCCGAGTGTGGCGTGAGGGGCAGACTCGTCGGCGGCCGGCCATCACCCCGTGGCGCGTGCCATGCGCCGCCACCCCAGCCCCCGCTTCGGGCAGGCCTCCGTGCTGCTGCGCGCGTGCCACCGGGGACGGTGGCCAGAAGGAGGGCGACCCCATGCTGTCCTCTCCGCGAGACGGGTGTGCGGCACGCTGCTTGGCGAACGCTTCCTCCCGGGAGGCCGCCCAAGCGCCTGGGTTCTGCAGAGTGAAGCAGGGCTTCTGGCAGCAGGACTCCCACGCCCTCCAACCTGGAGGGCGTGTCTGCTGCGTGTCCCACGATCGCTCTCACGGGAGCAGCAGGAGCCGGCGGCCACCCCCTCGAGGGGGCTTCTCAAGAGGCCGAGTGCATGGGGCGGCTTCTCAGACCACCTCCGGCCCGAGTGCGCCAACCTGCCTTAGGCTTCCGCACTCACACGCTGGGGCCACTCTCTCGCTCTTCCGCGGAAGAGGCCTGCCCGCGAAAGGCAGCTCGACGTCGGGTGGTTTCTCGGCGGAGAGGCGCTGGTGCTCTCGCCAGTGATCCGGGTGACACTGGGTGGGGGCTTCCTTCTCCGTGGAGCGACGTGAGCAGGGACGGTGCTGGCATGCCACCCGGACCCGTTTCTCACGGGGAGGCCCTGGGAACCGATCGGGGTCGTCCCCGCACACCGGGAGCCAGCAAACGGCTTCCCCGTGGACGACGCAGGGCGCTGAGGCGGGGAGAGGCCTGCGCCTCAGCCCGGCAGCTCCCCGTTCAGGGAGCGCGCGCCCGCGTCCTCTCTGTCCCACGCTTCACTCCTCGGCGGACCTTGTTCCAGGGAGGACGTGTGTCCCGCGAAGCTGTGTTGCTTTGCCTCCTGGCCCCCGCTGGCTCGCTCGGCTCGCAGGCTTCTGGGTGAAACGGCTCTGTCTCCCTCCAACACCCAGCCGCCCCAGCCGAGCTGGCTGCAGTCTCAGGCCCCGGTGGAGCAGGACTGAGCGCCCCCGAAGGCTGCCCGGGCGTCAGCGTCTGAGAGAGGGCTTTCAGCTTCGGTGGAACCGGGAGTACAGCGGGCGCCCTCTGTGAAGCCCGTTCGTTGAGGGGAGGCCCTGGGGCCTGGCCCTGCACTTCCATGTGTCCCCACTGCTTCTGTCCTCGCGGGGCCGAGTGTGGCGTGAGGGGCAGACTCGTCGGCGGCCGGCCATCACCCCGTGGCGCGTGCCATGCGCCGCCACCCCAGCCCCCGCTTCGGGCAGGCCTCCGTGCTGCTGCGCGCTTGGCACCGGGGACGGTGGCCAGAAGGAGGGCGACCCCATGCTGTCCTCTCCGCGAGACGGGTGTGCGGCACGCTGCTTGGCGAATGCTTCCTCCCGGGAGGCCGCCCAAGCGCCTGGGTTCTGCAGAGTGAAGCAGGGCTTCTGGCAGCAGGACTCCCACGCCCTCCAACCTGGAGGGCGTGTCTGCTGCGTGTCCCACGATCGCTCTCACGGGAGCAGCAGGAGCCGGCGGCCACCCCCTCGAGGGGGCTTCTCAAGAGGCCGAGTGCATGGGGCGGCTTCTCAGACCACCTCCGGCCCGAGTGCGCCAACCTGCCTTAGGCTTCCGCACTCACACGCTGGGGCCACTCTCTCGCTCTTCCGTGGAAGAGGCCTGCCCGCGAAAGGCAGCTCGACGTCGGGTGGTTTCTCGGCGGAGAGGCGCTGGTGCTCTCGCCAGTGATCCGGGTGACTCTGGGTGGGGGCTTCCTTCTCCGTGGAGCGACGTGAGCAGGGACGGTGCTGGCATGCCACCCGGACCCGTTTCTCACGGGGAGGCCCTGGGAACCGATCGGGGTCGTCCCCGCACACCGGGAGCCAGCAAACGGCTTCCCCGTGGACGACGCAGGGCGCTGAGGCGGGGAGAGGCCTGCGCCTCAGCCCGGCAGCTCCCCGTTCAGGGAGCGCGCGCCCGCGTCCTCTCTGTCCCACGCTTCACTCCTCGGCGGACCTTGTTCCAGGGAGGACGTGTGTCCCGCGAAGCTGTGTTGCTTTGCCTCCTGGCCCCCGCTGGCTCGCTCGGCTCGCAGGCTTCTGGGTGAAACGGCTCTGTCTCCCTCCAACACCCAGCCGCCCCAGCCGAGCTGGCTGCAGTCTCAGGTCCCCGGGGGAGCAGGACTGAGCGCCCCCGAAGGCTGCCCGGGCGGCAGCGTCTGAGAGAGGGCTTTCGGCTTCGGTGGACCCGGGAGCACACCGGGCGCCCTCTGTGAAGCCCGTTCGTTGAGGGGAGGCCCTGGGGCCTGGCCCTGCACTTCCATGTGTCCCCACTGCTTCTGTCCTCGCGGGGCCGAGTGTGGCGTGAGGGGCAGACTCGTCGTCGGCCGGCCATCACCCCGTGGCGCGTGCCATGTGCCGCCACCCCAGCCCCCCCTTCGGGCAGGCCTCCGTGCTGCGCGCGTGCCACCGGGGACGGTGGCCAGAAGGAGGGCGACCCCATGCTGTCCTCTCCGAGAGACGGGTGTGCGGCACGCTGCTTGGCGAACGCTTCCTCCCGGGAGGCCGCCCAAGCGCCTGGGTTCTGCAGAGTGAAGCAGGGCTTCTGGCAGCAGGACTCCCACGCCCTCCAACCTGGAGGGCGTGTCTGCTGCGTGTCCCACGATCGCTCTCACGGGAGCAGCAGGAGCCGGCGGCCACCCCCTCGAGGGGGCTTCTCAAGAGGCCGAGTGCATGGGGCGGCTTCTCAGACCACCTCCGGCCCGAGTGCGCCAACCTGCCTTAGGCTTCCGCACTCACACGCTGGGGCCACTCTCTCGCTCTTCCGTGGAAGAGGCCTGCCCGCGAAAGGCAGCTCGACGTCGGGTGGTTTCTCGGCGGAGAGGCGCTGGTGCTCTCGCCAGTGATCCGGGTGACTCTGGGTGGGGGCTTCCTTCTCCGTGGAGCGACGTGAGCAGGGACGGTGCTGGCATGCCACCCGGACCCGTTTCTCACGGGTAGGCCCTGGGAACCGATCGGGGTCGTCCCCGCACACCGGGAGCCAGCAAACGGCTTCCCCGTGGACGACGCAGGGCGCTGAGGCGGGGAGAGGCCTGCGCCTCAGCCCGGCAGCTCCCCGTTCAGGGAGCGTGCGCCCGCGTCCTCTCTGTCCCACGCTTCACTCCTCGGCGGACCTTGTTCCAGGGAGGACGTGTGTCCCGCGAAGCTGTGTTGCTTTGCCTCCTGGCCCCCGCTGGCTCGCTCGGCTCGCAGGCTTCTGGGTGAAACGGCTCTGTCTCCCTCCAACACCCAGCCGCCCCAGCCGAGCTGGCTGCAGTCTCAGGTCCCCGGGGGAGCAGGACTGAGCGCCCCCGAAGGCTGCCCGGGCGGCAGCGTCTGAGAGAGGGCTTTCGGCTTCGGTGGACCCGGGAGCACACCGGGCGCCCTCTGTGAAGCCCGTTCGTTGAGGGGAGGCCCTGGGGCCTGGCCCTGCACTTCCATGTGTCCCCACTGCTTCTGTCCTCGCGGGGCCGAGTGTGGCGTGAGGGGCAGACTCGTCGTCGGCCGGCCATCACCCCGTGGCGCGTGCCATGCGCCGCCACCCCAGCCCCCGCTTCGGGCAGGCCTCCGTGCTGCTGCGCGCTTGGAACCGGGGACGGTGGCCAGAAGGAGGGCGACCCCATGCTGTCCTCTCCGAGAGACGGGTGTGCGGCACGCTGCTTGGCGAACGCTTCCTCCCGGGAGGCCGCCCAAGCGCCTGGGTTCTGCAGAGTGAAGCAGGGCTTCTGGCAGCGGGACTCCCACGCCCTCCAACCTGGAGGGCGTGTCTGCTGCGTGTCCCACGATCGCTCTCACGGGAGCAGCAGGAGCCGGCGGCCACCCCCTCGAGGGGGCTTCTCAAGAGGCCGAGTGCATGGGGCGGCTTCTCAGACCACCTCCGGCCCGAGTGCGCCAACCTGCCTTAGGCTTCCGCACTCACACGCTGGGGCCACTCTCTCGCTCTTCCGCGGAAGAGGCCTGCCCGCGAAAGGCAGCTCGACGTAGAGTGGTTTCTCGGCGGAGAGGCGCTGGTGCTCTCGCCAGTGATCCGGGTGACTCTGGGTGGGGGCTTCCTTCTCCGTGGAGCGACGTGAGCAGGGACGGTGCTGGCATGCCACCCGGACCCGTTTCTCACGGGGAGGCCCTGGGAACCGATCGGGGTCGTCCCCGCACACCGGGAGCCAGCAAACGGCTTCCCCGTGGACGACGCAGGGCGCTGAGGCGGGGAGAGGCCTGCGCCTCAGCCCGGCAGCTCCCCGTTCAGGGAGCGCGCGCCCGCGTCCTCTCTGTCCCACGCTTCACTCCTCGGCGGACCTTGTTCCAGGGAGGACGTGTGTCCCGCGAAGCTGTGTTGCTTTGCCTCCTGGCCCCCGCTGGCTCGCTCGGCTCGCAGGCTTCTGGGTGAAACGGCTCTGTCTCCCTCCAACACCCAGCCGCCCCAGCCGGGCTGGCTGCAGTCTCAGGTCCCCGGGGGAGCAGGACTGAGCGCCCCCGAAGGCTGCCCGGGCGGCAGCGTCTGAGAGAGGGCTTTCGGCTTCGGTGGACCCGGGAGCACACCGGGCGCCCTCTGTGAAGCCCGTTCGTTGAGGGGAGGCCCTGGGGCCTGGCCCTGCACTTCCATGTGTCCCCACTGCTTCTGTCCTCGCGGGGCCGAGTGTGGCGTGAGGGGCAGACTCGTCGGCGGCCGGCCATCACCCCGTGGCGCGTGCCATGCGCCGCCACCCCAGCCCCCGCTTCGGGCAGGCCTCCGTGCTGCTGCGCGCTTGGCACCGGGGACGGTGGCCAGAAGGAGGGCGACCCCATGCTGTCCTCTCCGCGAGACGGGTGTGCGGCACGCTGCTTGGCGAACGCTTCCTCCCGGGAGGCCGCCCAAGCGCCTGGGTTCTGCAGAGTGAAGCAGGGCTTCTGGCAGCAGGACTCCCACGCCCTCCAACCTGGAGGGCGTGTCTGCTGCGTGTCCCACGATCGCTCTCACGGGAGCAGCAGGAGCCGGCGGCCACCCCCTCGAGGGGGCTTCTCAAGAGGCCGAGTGCATGGGGCGGCTTCTCAGACCACCTCCGGCCCGAGTGCGCGAACCTGCCTTAGGCTTCCGCACTCACACGCTGGGGCCACTCTCTCGCTCTTCCGTGGAAGAGGCCTGCCCGCGAAAGGCAGCTCGACGTCGGGTGGTTTCTCGGCGGAGAGGCGCTGGTGCTCTCGCCAGTGATCCGGGTGACTCTGGGTGGGGGCTTCCTTCTCCGTGGAGCGACGTGAGCAGGGACGGTGCTGGCATGCCACCCGGACCCGTTTCTCACGGGGAGGCCCTGGGAACCGATCGGGGTCGTCCCCGCACACCGGGAGCCAGCAAACGGCTTCCCCGTGGACGACGCAGGGCGCTGAGGCGGGGAGAGGCCTGCGCCTCAGCCCGGCAGCTCCCCGTTCAGGGAGCGCGCGCCCGCGTCCTCTCTGTCCCACGCTTCACTCCTCGGCGGACCTTGTTCCAGGGAGGACGTGTGTCCCGCGAAGCTGTGTTGCTTTGCCTCCTGGCCCCCGCTGGCTCGCTCGGCTCGCAGGCTTCTGGGTGAAACGGCTCTGTCTCCCTCCAACACCCAGCCGCCCCAGCCGAGCTGGCTGCAGTCTCAGGTCCCCGGGGGAGCAGGACTGAGCGCCCCCGAAGGCTGCCCGGGCGGCAGCGTCTGAGAGAGGGCTTTCGGCTTCGGTGGACCCGGGAGCACACCGGGCGCCCTCTGTGAAGCCCGTTCGTTGAGGGGAGGCCCTGGGGCCTGGCCCTGCACTTCCATGTGTCCCCACTGCTTCTGTCCTCGCGGGGCCGAGTGTGGCGTGAGGGGCAGACTCGTCGGCGGCCGGCCATCACCCCGTGGCGCGTGCCATGCGCCGCCACCCCAGCCCCCGCTTCGGGCAGGCCTCCGTGCTGCTGCGCGCTTGGCACCGGGGACGGTGGCCAGAAGGAGGGCGACCCCATGCTGTCCTCTCCGCGAGACGGGTGTGCGGCACGCTGCTTGGCGAACGCTTCCTCCCGGGAGGCCGCCCAAGCGCCTGGGTTCTGCAGAGTGAAGCAGGGCTTCTGGCAGCAGGAATCCCACGCCCTCCAACCTGGAGGGCGTGTCTGCTGCGTGTCCCACGATCGCTCTCACGGGAGCAGCAGGAGCCGGCGGCCACCCCCTCGAGGGGGCTTCTCAAGAGGCCGAGTGCATGGGGCGGCTTCTCAGACCACCTCCGGCCCGAGTGCGCCAACCTGCCTTAGGCTTCCGCACTCACACGCTGGGGCCACTCTCTCGCTCTTCCGTGGAAGAGGCCTGCCCGCGAAAGGCAGCTCGACGTCGGGTGGTTTCTCGGCGGAGAGGCGCTGGTGCTCTCGCCAGTGATCCGGGTGACTCTGGGTGGGGGCTTCCTTCTCCGTGGAGCGACGTGAGCAGGGACGGTGCTGGCATGCCACCCGGACCCGTTTCTCACGGGGAGGCCCTGGGAACCGATCGGGGTCGTCCCCGCACACCGGGAGCCAGCAAACGGCTTCCCCGTGGACGACGCAGGGCGCTGAGGCGGGGAGAGGCCTGCGCCTCAGCCCGGCAGCTCCCCGTTCAGGGAGCGCGCGCCCGCGTCCTCTCTGTCCCACGCTTCACTCCTCGGCGGACCTTGTTCCAGGGAGGACGTGTGTCCCGCGAAGCTGTGTTGCTTTGCCTCCTGGCCCCCGCTGGCTCGCTCGGCTCGCAGGCTTCTGGGTGAAACGGCTCTGTCTCCCTCCAACACCCAGCCGCCCCAGCCGGGCTGGCTGCAGTCTCAGGTCCCCGGGGGAGCAGGACTGAGCGCCCCCGAAGGCTGCCCGGGCGGCAGCGTCTGAGAGAGGGCTTTCGGCTTCGGTGGACCCGGGAGCACACCGGGCGCCCTCTGTGAAGCCCGTTCGTTGAGGGGAGGCCCTGGGGCCTGGCCCTGCACTTCCATGTGTCCCCACTGCTTCTGTCCTCGCGGGGCCGAGTGTGGCGTGAGGGGCAGACTCGTCGGCGGCCGGCCATCACCCCGTGGCGCGTGCCATGCGCCGCCACCCCAGCCCCCGCTTCGGGCAGGCCTCCGTGCTGCTGCGCGCGTGCCACCGGGGACGGTGGCCAGAAGGAGGGCGACCCCATGCTGTCCTCTCCGCGAGACGGGTGTGCGGCACGCTGCTTGGCGAACACTTCCTCCCGGGAGGCCGCCCAAGCGCCTGGGTTCTGCAGAGTGAAGCAGGGCTTCTGGCAGCAGGACTCCCACGCCCTCCAACCTGGAGGGCGTGTCTGCTGCGTGTCCCACGATCGCTCTCACGGGAGCAGCAGGAGCCGGCGGCCACCCCCTCGAGGGGGCTTCTCAAGAGGCCGAGTGCATGGGGCGGCTTCTCAGACCACCTCCGGCCCGAGTGCGCCAACCTGCCTTAGGCTTCCGCACTCACACGCTGGGGCCACTCTCTCGCTCTTCCGCGGAAGAGGCCTGCCCGCGAAAGGCAGCTCGACGTCGGGTGGTTTCTCGGCGGAGAGGCGCTGGTGCTCTCGCCAGTGATCCGGGTGACACTGGGTGGGGGCTTCCTTCTCCGTGGAGCGACGTGAGCAGGGACGGTGCTGGCATGCCACCCGGACCCGTTTCTCACGGGGAGGCCCTGGGAACCGATCGGGGTCGTCCCCGCACACCGGGAGCCAGCAAACGGCTTCCCCGTGGACGACGCAGGGCGCTGAGGCGGGGAGAGGCCTGCGCCTCAGCCCGGCAGCTCCCCGTTCAGGGAGCGCGCGCCCGCGTCCTCTCTGTCCCACGCTTCACTCCTCGGCGGACCTTGTTCCAGGGAGGACGTGTGTCCCGCGAAGCTGTGTTGCTTTGCCTCCTGGCCCCCGCTGGCTCGCTCGGCTCGCAGGCTTCTGGGTGAAACGGCTCTGTCTCCCTCCAACACCCAGCCGCCCCAGCCGAGCTGGCTGCAGTCTCAGGCCCCGGTGGAGCAGGACTGAGCGCCCCCGAAGGCTGCCCGGGCGTCAGCGTCTGAGAGAGGGCTTTCAGCTTCGGTGGAACCGGGAGTACAGCGGGCGCCCTCTGTGAAGCCCGTTCGTTGAGGGGAGGCCCTGGGGCCTGGCCCTGCACTTCCATGTGTCCCCACTGCTTCTGTCCTCGCGGGGCCGAGTGTGGCGTGAGGGGCAGACTCGTCGGCGGCCGGCCATCACCCCGTGGCGCGTGCCATGCGCCGCCACCCCAGCCCCCGCTTCGGGCAGGCCTCCGTGCTGCTGCGCGCTTGGCACCGGGGACGGTGGCCAGAAGGAGGGCGACCCCATGCTGTCCTCTCCGCGAGACGGGTGTGCGGCACGCTGCTTGGCGAATGCTTCCTCCCGGGAGGCCGCCCAAGCGCCTGGGTTCTGCAGAGTGAAGCAGGGCTTCTGGCAGCAGGACTCCCACGCCCTCCAACCTGGAGGGCGTGTCTGCTGCGTGTCCCACGATCGCTCTCACGGGAGCAGCAGGAGCCGGCGGCCACCCCCTCGAGGGGGCTTCTCAAGAGGCCGAGTGCATGGGGCGGCTTCTCAGACCACCTCCGGCCCGAGTGCGCCAACCTGCCTTAGGCTTCCGCACTCACACGCTGGGGCCACTCTCTCGCTCTTCCGTGGAAGAGGCCTGCCCGCGAAAGGCAGCTCGACGTCGGGTGGTTTCTCGGCGGAGAGGCGCTGGTGCTCTCGCCAGTGATCCGGGTGACTCTGGGTGGGGGCTTCCTTCTCCGTGGAGCGACGTGAGCAGGGACGGTGCTGGCATGCCACCCGGACCCGTTTCTCACGGGGAGGCCCTGGGAACCGATCGGGGTCGTCCCCGCACACCGGGAGCCAGCAAACGGCTTCCCCGTGGACGACGCAGGGCGCTGAGGCGGGGAGAGGCCTGCGCCTCAGCCCGGCAGCTCCCCGTTCAGGGAGCGCGCGCCCGCGTCCTCTCTGTCCCACGCTTCACTCCTCGGCGGACCTTGTTCCAGGGAGGACGTGTGTCCCGCGAAGCTGTGTTGCTTTGCCTCCTGGCCCCCGCTGGCTCGCTCGGCTCGCAGGCTTCTGGGTGAAACGGCTCTGTCTCCCTCCAACACCCAGCCGCCCCAGCCGAGCTGGCTGCAGTCTCAGGTCCCCGGGGGAGCAGGACTGAGCGCCCCCGAAGGCTGCCCGGGCGGCAGCGTCTGAGAGAGGGCTTTCGGCTTCGGTGGACCCGGGAGCACACCGGGCGCCCTCTGTGAAGCCCGTTCGTTGAGGGGAGGCCCTGGGGCCTGGCCCTGCACTTCCATGTGTCCCCACTGCTTCTGTCCTCGCGGGGCCGAGTGTGGCGTGAGGGGCAGACTCGTCGTCGGCCGGCCATCACCCCGTGGCGCGTGCCATGTGCCGCCACCCCAGCCCCCCCTTCGGGCAGGCCTCCGTGCTGCGCGCGTGCCACCGGGGACGGTGGCCAGAAGGAGGGCGACCCCATGCTGTCCTCTCCGAGAGACGGGTGTGCGGCACGCTGCTTGGCGAACGCTTCCTCCCGGGAGGCCGCCCAAGCGCCTGGGTTCTGCAGAGTGAAGCAGGGCTTCTGGCAGCAGGACTCCCACGCCCTCCAACCTGGAGGGCGTGTCTGCTGCGTGTCCCACGATCGCTCTCACGGGAGCAGCAGGAGCCGGCGGCCACCCCCTCGAGGGGGCTTCTCAAGAGGCCGAGTGCATGGGGCGGCTTCTCAGACCACCTCCGGCCCGAGTGCGCCAACCTGCCTTAGGCTTCCGCACTCACACGCTGGGGCCACTCTCTCGCTCTTCCGTGGAAGAGGCCTGCCCGCGAAAGGCAGCTCGACGTCGGGTGGTTTCTCGGCGGAGAGGCGCTGGTGCTCTCGCCAGTGATCCGGGTGACTCTGGGTGGGGGCTTCCTTCTCCGTGGAGCGACGTGAGCAGGGACGGTGCTGGCATGCCACCCGGACCCGTTTCTCACGGGGAGGCCCTGGGAACCGATCGGGGTCGTCCCCGCACACCGGGAGCCAGCAAACGGCTTCCCCGTGGACGACGCAGGGCGCTGAGGCGGGGAGAGGCCTGCGCCTCAGCCCGGCAGCTCCCCGTTCAGGGAGCGCGCGCCCGCGTCCTCTCTGTCCCACGCTTCACTCCTCGGCGGACCTTGTTCCAGGGAGGACGTGTGTCCCGCGAAGCTGTGTTGCTTTGCCTCCTGGCCCCCGCTGGCTCGCTCGGCTCGCAGGCTTCTGGGTGAAACGGCTCTGTCTCCCTCCAACACCCAGCCGCCCCAGCCGAGCTGGCTGCAGTCTCAGGTCCCCGGGGGAGCAGGACTGAGCGCCCCCGAAGGCTGCCCGGGCGGCAGCGTCTGAGAGAGGGCTTTCGGCTTCGGTGGACCCGGGAGCACACCGGGCGCCCTCTGTGAAGCCCGTTCGTTGAGGGGAGGCCCTGGGGCCTGGCCCTGCACTTCCATGTGTCCCCACTGCTTCTGTCCTCGCGGGGCCGAGTGTGGCGTGAGGGGCAGACTCGTCGTCGGCCGGCCATCACCCCGTGGCGCGTGCCATGCGCCGCCACCCCAGCCCCCGCTTCGGGCAGGCCTCCGTGCTGCTGCGCGCTTGGCACCGGGGACGGTGGCCAGAAGGAGGGCGACCCCATACTGTCCTCTCCGAGAGACGGGTGTGCGGCACGCTGCTTGGCGAACGCTTCCTCCCGGGAGGCCGCCCAAGCGCCTGGGTTCTGCAGAGTGAAGCAGGGCTTCTGGCAGCGGGACTCCCACGCCCTCCAACCTGGAGGGCGTGTCTGCTGCGTGTCCCACGATCGCTCTCACGGGAGCAGCAGGAGCCGGCGGCCACCCCCTCGAGGGGGCTTCTCAAGAGGCCGAGTGCATGGGGCGGCTTCTCAGACCACCTCCGGCCCGAGTGCGCCAACCTGCCTTAGGCTTCCGCACTCACACGCTGGGGCCACTCTCTCGCTCTTCCGCGGAAGAGGCCTGCCCGCGAAAGGCAGCTCGACGTAGAGTGGTTTCTCGGCGGAGAGGCGCTGGTGCTCTCGCCAGTGATCCGGGTGACTCTGGGTGGGGGCTTCCTTCTCCGTGGAGCGACGTGAGCAGGGACGGTGCTGGCATGCCACCCGGACCCGTTTCTCACGGGGAGGCCCTGGGAACCGATCGGGGTCGTCCCCGCACACCGGGAGCCAGCAAACGGCTTCCCCGTGGACGACGCAGGGCGCTGAGGCGGGGAGAGGCCTGCGCCTCAGCCCGGCAGCTCCCCGTTCAGGGAGCGCGCGCCCGCGTCCTCTCTGTCCCACGCTTCACTCCTCGGCGGACCTTGTTCCAGGGAGGACGTGTGTCCCGCGAAGCTGTGTTGCTTTGCCTCCTGGCCCCCGCTGGCTCGCTCGGCTCGCAGGCTTCTGGGTGAAACGGCTCTGTCTCCCTCCAACACCCAGCCGCCCCAGCCGGGCTGGCGGCAGTCTCAGGTCCCCGGGGGAGCAGGACTGAGCGCCCCCGAAGGCTGCCCGGGCGGCAGCGTCTGAGAGAGGGCTTTCGGCTTCGGTGGACCCGGGAGCACACCGGGCGCCCTCTGTGAAGCCCGTTCGTTGAGGGGAGGCCCTGGGGCCTGGCCCTGCACTTCCATGTGTCCCCACTGCTTCTGTCCTCGCGGGGCCGAGTGTGGCGTGAGGGGCAGACTCGTCGTCGGCCGGCCATCACCCCGTGGCGCGTGCCATGCGCCGCCACCCCAGCCCCCGCTTCGGGCAGGCCTCCGTGCTGCGCGCGCGTGCCACCGGGGACGGTGGCCAGAAGGAGGGCGACCCCATGCTGTCCTCTCCGCGAGACGGGTGTGCGGCACGCTGCTTGGCGAACGCTTCCTCCCGGGAGGCCGCCCAAGCGCCTGGGTTCTGCAGAGTGAAGCAGGGCTTCTGGCAGCAGGACTCCCACGCCCTCCAACCTGGAGGGCGTGTCTGCTGCGTGTCCCACGATCGCTCTCACGGGAGCAGCAGGAGCCGGCGGCCACCCCCTCGAGGGGGCTTCTCAAGAGGCCGAGTGCATGGGGCGGCTTCTCAGACCACCTCCGGCCCGAGTGCGCCAACCTGCCCTAGGCTTCCGCACTCACACGCTGGGGCCACTCTCTCGCTCTTCCGTGGAAGAGGCCTGCCCGCGAAAGGCAGCTCGACGTCGGGTGGTTTCTCGGCGGAGAGGCGCTGCTGCTCTCGCCAGTGATCCGGGTGACTCTGGGTGGGGGCTTCCTTCTCCGTGGAGCGACGTGAGCAGGGACGGTGCTGGCATGCCACCCGGACCCGTTTCTCACGGGGAGGCCCTGGGAACCGATCGGGGTCGTCCCCGCACACCGGGAGCCAGCAAACGGCTTCCCCGTGGACGACGCAGGGCGCTGAGGCGGGGAGAGGCCTGCGCCTCAGCCCGGCAGCTCCCCGTTCAGGGAGCGCGCGCCCGCGTCCTCTCTGTCCCACGCTTCACTCCTCGGCGGACCTTGTTCCAGGGAGGACGTGTGTCCCGCGAAGCTGTGTTGCTTTGCCTCCTGGCCCCCGCTGGCTCGCTCGGCTCGCAGGCTTCTGGGTGAAACGGCTCTGTCTCCCTCCAACACCCAGCCGCCCCAGCCGGGCTGGCGGCAGTCTCAGGTCCCCGGGGGAGCAGGACTGAGCGCCCCCGAAGGCTGCCCGGGCGGCAGCGTCTGAGAGAGGGCTTTCGGCTTCGGTGGACCCGGGAGCACACCGGGCGCCCTCTGTGAAGCCCGTTCGTTGAGGGGAGGCCCTGGGGCCTGGCCCTGCACTTCCATGTGTCCCCACTGCTTCTGTCCTCGCGGGGCCGAGTGTGGCGTGAGGGGCAGACTCGTCGTCGGCCGGCCATCACCCCGTGGCGCGTGCCATGCGCCGCCACCCCAGCCCCCGCTTCGGGCAGGCCTCCGTGCTGCGCGCGCGTGCCACCGGGGACGGTGGCCAGAAGGAGGGCGACCCCATGCTGTCCTCTCCGCGAGACGGGTGTGCGGCACCCTGCTTGGCGAACGCTTCCTCCCGGGAGGCCGCCCAAGCGCCTGGGTTCTGCAGAGTGAAGCAGGGCTTCTGGCAGCGGGACTCCCACGCCCTCCAACCTGGAGGGCGTGTCTGCTGCGTGTCCCACGATCGCTCTCACGGGAGCAGCAGGAGCCGGCGGCCACCCCCTCGAGGGGGCTTCTCAAGAGGCCGAGTGCATGGGGCGGCTTCTCAGACCACCTCCGGCCCGAGTGCGCCAACCTGCCTTAGGCTTCCGCACTCACACGCTGGGGCCACTCTCTCGCTCTTCCGTGGAAGAGGCCTGCCCGCGAAAGGCAGCTCGACGTCGGGTGGTTTCTCGGCGGAGAGGCGCTGGTGCTCTCGCCAGTGATCCGGGTGACTCTGGGTGGGGGCTTCCTTCTCCGTGGAGCGACGTGAGCAGGGACGGTGCTGGCATGCCACCCGGACCCGTTTCTCACGGGGAGGCCCTGGGAACCGATCGGGGTCGTCCCCGCACACCGGGAGCCAGCAAACGGCTTCCCCGTGGACGACGCAGGGCGCTGAGGCGGGGAGAGGCCTGCACCTCAGCCCGGCAGCTCCCCGTTCAGGGAGCGCGCGCCCACGTCCTCTCTGTCCCACGCTTCACTCCTCGGCGGACCTTGTTCCAGGGAGGACGTGTGTCCCGCGAAGCTGTGTTGCTTTGCCTCCTGGCCCCCGCTGGCTCGCTCGGCTCGCAGGCTTCTGGGTGAAACGGCTCTGTCTCCCTCCAACACCCAGCCGCCCCAGCCGAGCTGGCTGCAGTCTCAGGTCCCCGGGGGAGCAGGACTGAGCGCCCCCGAAGGCTGCCCGGGCGGCAGCGTCTGAGAGAGGGCTTTCGGCTTCGGTGGACCCGGGAGCACACCGGGCGCCCTCTGTGAAGCCCGTTCGTTGAGGGGAGGCCCTGGGGCCTGGCCCTGCACTTCCATGTGTCCCCACTGCTTCTGTCCTCGCGGGGCCGAGTGTGGCGTGAGGGGCAGACTCGTCGGCGGCCGGCCATCACCCCGTGGCGCGTGCCATGCGCCGCCACCCCAGCCCCCGCTTCGGGCAGGCCTCCGTGCTGCTGCGCGCGTGCCACCGGGGACGGTGGCCAGAAGGAGGGCGACCCCATGCTGTCCTCTCCGCGAGACGGGTGTGCGGCACGCTGCTTGGCGAACGCTTCCTCCCGGGAGGCCGCCCAAGCGCCTGGGTTCTGCAGAGTGAAGCAGGGCTTCTGGCAGCAGGACTCCCACGCCCTCCAACCTGGAGGGCGTGTCTGCTGCGTGTCCCACGATCGCTCTCACGGGAGCAGCAGGAGCCGGCGGCCACCCCCTCGAGGGGGCTTCTCAAGAGGCCGAGTGCATGGGGCGGCTTCTCAGACCACCTCCGGCCCGAGTGCGCCAACCTGCCTTAGGCTTCCGCACTCACACGCTGGGGCCACTCTCTCGCTCTTCCGCGGAAGAGGCCTGCCCGCGAAAGGCAGCTCGACGTCGGGTGGTTTCTCGGCGGAGAGGCGCTGGTGCTCTCGCCAGTGATCCGGGTGACACTGGGTGGGGGCTTCCTTCTCCGTGGAGCGACGTGAGCAGGGACGGTGCTGGCATGCCACCCGGACCCGTTTCTCACGGGGAGGCCCTGGGAACCGATCGGGGTCGTCCCCGCACACCGGGAGCCAGCAAACGGCTTCCCCGTGGACGACGCAGGGCGCTGAGGCGGGGAGAGGCCTGCGCCTCAGCCCGGCAGCTCCCCGTTCAGGGAGCGCGCGCCCGCGTCCTCTCTGTCCCACGCTTCACTCCTCGGCGGACCTTGTTCCAGGGAGGACGTGTGTCCCGCGAAGCTGTGTTGCTTTGCCTCCTGGCCCCCGCTGGCTCGCTCGGCTCGCAGGCTTCTGGGTGAAACGGCTCTGTCTCCCTCCAACACCCAGCCGCCCCAGCCGAGCTGGCTGCAGTCTCAGGCCCCGGTGGAGCAGGACTGAGCGCCCCCGAAGGCTGCCCGGGCGTCAGCGTCTGAGAGAGGGCTTTCAGCTTCGGTGGAACCGGGAGTACAGCGGGCGCCCTCTGTGAAGCCCGTTCGTTGAGGGGAGGCCCTGGGGCCTGGCCCTGCACTTCCATGTGTCCCCACTGCTTCTGTCCTCGCGGGGCCGAGTGTGGCGTGAGGGGCAGACTCGTCGGCGGCCGGCCATCACCCCGTGGCGCGTGCCATGCGCTGCCACCCCAGCCCCCGCTTCGGGCAGGCCTCCGTGCTGCTGCGCGCTTGGCACCGGGGACGGTGGCCAGAAGGAGGGCGACCCCATGCTGTCCTCTCCGCGAGACGGGTGTGCGGCACGCTGCTTGGCGAATGCTTCCTCCCGGGAGGCCGCCCAAGCGCCTGGGTTCTGCAGAGTGAAGCAGGGCTTCTGGCAGCAGGACTCCCACGCCCTCCAACCTGGAGGGCGTGTCTGCTGCGTGTCCCACGATCGCTCTCACGGGAGCAGCAGGAGCCGGCGGCCACCCCCTCGAGGGGGCTTCTCAAGAGGCCGAGTGCATGGGGCGGCTTCTCAGACCACCTCCGGCCCGAGTGCGCCAACCTGCCTTAGGCTTCCGCACTCACACGCTGGGGCCACTCTCTCGCTCTTCCGTGGAAGAGGCCTGCCCGCGAAAGGCAGCTCGACGTCGGGTGGTTTCTCGGCGGAGAGGCGCTGGTGCTCTCGCCAGTGATCCGGGTGACTCTGGGTGGGGGCTTCCTTCTCCGTGGAGCGACGTGAGCAGGGACGGTGCTGGCATGCCACCCGGACCCGTTTCTCACGGGGAGGCCCTGGGAACCGATCGGGGTCGTCCCCGCACACCGGGAGCCAGCAAACGGCTTCCCCGTGGACGACGCAGGGCGCTGAGGCGGGGAGAGGCCTGCGCCTCAGCCCGGCAGCTCCCCGTTCAGGGAGCGCGCGCCCGCGTCCTCTCTGTCCCACGCTTCACTCCTCGGCGGACCTTGTTCCAGGGAGGACGTGTGTCCCGCGAAGCTGTGTTGCTTTGCCTCCTGGCCCCCGCTGGCTCGCTCGGCTCGCAGGCTTCTGGGTGAAACGGCTCTGTCTCCCTCCAACACCCAGCCGCCCCAGCCGAGCTGGCTGCAGTCTCAGGTCCCCGGGGGAGCAGGACTGAGCGCCCCCGAAGGCTGCCCGGGCGGCAGCGTCTGAGAGAGGGCTTTCGGCTTCGGTGGACCCGGGAGCACACCGGGCGCCCTCTGTGAAGCCCGTTCGTTGAGGGGAGGCCCTGGGGCCTGGCCCTGCACTTCCATGTGTCCCCACTGCTTCTGTCCTCGCGGGGCCGAGTGTGGCGTGAGGGGCAGACTCGTCGTCGGCCGGCCATCACCCCGTGGCGCGTGCCATGTGCCGCCACCCCAGCCCCCCCTTCGGGCAGGCCTCCGTGCTGCGCGCGTGCCACCGGGGACGGTGGCCAGAAGGAGGGCGACCCCATGCTGTCCTCTCCGAGAGACGGGTGTGCGGCACGCTGCTTGGCGAACGCTTCCTCCCGGGAGGCCGCCCAAGCGCCTGGGTTCTGCAGAGTGAAGCAGGGCTTCTGGCAGCAGGACTCCCACGCCCTCCAACCTGGAGGGCGTGTCTGCTGCGTGTCCCACGATCGCTCTCACGGGAGCAGCAGGAGCCGGCGGCCACCCCCTCGAGGGGGCTTCTCAAGAGGCCGAGTGCATGGGGCGGCTTCTCAGACCACCTCCGGCCCGAGTGCGCCAACCTGCCCTAGGCTTCCGCACTCACACGCTGGGGCCACTCTCTCGCTCTTCCGTGGAAGAGGCCTGCCCGCGAAAGGCAGCTCGACGTCGGGTGGTTTCTCGGCGGAGAGGCGCTGGTGCTCTCGCCAGTGATCCGGGTGACTCTGGGTGGGGGCTTCCTTCTCCGTGGAGCGACGTGAGCAGGGACGGTGCTGGCATGCCACCCGGACCCGTTTCTCACGGGGAGGCCCTGGGAACCGATCGGGGTCGTCCCCGCACACCGGGAGCCAGCAAACGGCTTCCCCGTGGACGACGCAGGGCGCTGAGGCGGGGAGAGGCCTGCGCCTCAGCCCGGCAGCTCCCCGTTCAGGGAGCGCGCGCCCGCGTCCTCTCTGTCCCACGCTTCACTCCTCGGCGGACCTTGTTCCAGGGAGGACGTGTGTCCCGCGAAGCTGTGTTGCTTTGCCTCCTGGCCCCCGCTGGCTCGCTCGGCTCGCAGGCTTCTGGGTGAAACGGCTCTGTCTCCCTCCAACACCCAGCCGCCCCAGCCGAGCTGGCTGCAGTCTCAGGTCCCCGGGGGAGCAGGACTGAGCGCCCCCGAAGGCTGCCCGGGCGGCAGCGTCTGAGAGAGGGCTTTCGGCTTCGGTGGACCCGGGAGCACACCGGGCGCCCTCTGTGAAGCCCGTTCGTTGAGGGGAGGCCCTGGGGCCTGGCCCTGCACTTCCATGTGTCCCCACTGCTTCTGTCCTCGCGGGGCCGAGTGTGGCGTGAGGGGCAGACTCGTCGTCGGCCGGCCATCACCCCGTGGCGCGTGCCATGCGCCGCCACCCCAGCCCCCGCTTCGGGCAGGCCTCCGTGCTGCTGCGCGCTTGGCACCGGGGACGGTGGCCAGAAGGAGGGCGACCCCATACTGTCCTCTCCGAGAGACGGGTGTGCGGCACGCTGCTTGGCGAACGCTTCCTCCCGGGAGGCCGCCCAAGCGCCTGGGTTCTGCAGAGTGAAGCAGGGCTTCTGGCAGCGGGACTCCCACGCCCTCCAACCTGGAGGGCGTGTCTGCTGCGTGTCCCACGATCGCTCTCACGGGAGCAGCAGGAGCCGGCGGCCACCCCCTCGAGGGGGCTTCTCAAGAGGCCGAGTGCATGGGGCGGCTTCTCAGACCACCTCCGGCCCGAGTGCGCCAACCTGCCTTAGGCTTCCGCACTCACACGCTGGGGCCACTCTCTCGCTCTTCCGCGGAAGAGGCCTGCCCGCGAAAGGCAGCTCGACGTAGAGTGGTTTCTCGGCGGAGAGGCGCTGGTGCTCTCGCCAGTGATCCGGGTGACTCTGGGTGGGGGCTTCCTTCTCCGTGGAGCGACGTGAGCAGGGACGGTGCTGGCATGCCACCCGGACCCGTTTCTCACGGGGAGGCCCTGGGAACCGATCGGGGTCGTCCCCGCACACCGGGAGCCAGCAAACGGCTTCCCCGTGGACGACGCAGGGCGCTGAGGCGGGGAGAGGCCTGCGCCTCAGCCCGGCAGCTCCCCGTTCAGGGAGCGCGCGCCCGCGTCCTCTCTGTCCCACGCTTCACTCCTCGGCGGACCTTGTTCCAGGGAGGACGTGTGTCCCGCGAAGCTGTGTTGCTTTGCCTCCTGGCCCCCGCTGGCTCGCTCGGCTCGCAGGCTTCTGGGTGAAACGGCTCTGTCTCCCTCCAACACCCAGCCGCCCCAGCCGAGCTGGCTGCAGTCTCAGGCCCCGGTGGAGCAGGACTGAGCGCCCCCGAAGGCTGCCCGGGCGTCAGCGTCTGAGAGAGGGCTTTCAGCTTCGGTGGAACCGGGAGCACAGCGGGCGCCCTCTGTGAAGCCCGTTCGTTGAGGGGAGGCCCTGGGGCCTGGCCCTGCACTTCCATGTGTCCCCACTGCTTCTGTCCTCGCGGGGCCGAGTGTGGCGTGAGGGGCAGACTCGTCGTCGGCCGGCCATCACCCCGTGGCGCGTGCCATGCGCCGCCACCCCAGCCCCCGCTTCGGGCAGGCCTCCGTGCTGCTGCGCGCTTGGCACCGGGGACGGTGGCCAGAAGGAGGGCGACCCCATGCTGTCCTCTCCGCGAGACGGGTGTGCGGCACGCTGCTTGGCGAACGCTTCCTCCTGGGAGGCCGCCCAAGCGCCTGGGTTCTGCAGAGTGAAGCAGGGCTTCTGGCAGCAGGACTCCCACGCCCTCCAACCTGGAGGGCGTGTCTGCTGCGTGTCCCACGATCGCTCTCACGGGAGCAGCAGGAGCCGGCGGCCACCCCCTCGAGGGGGCTTCTCAAGAGGCCGAGTGCATGGGGCGGCTTCTCAGACCACCTCCGGCCCGAGTGCGCCAACCTGCCCTAGGCTTCCGCACTCACACGCTGGGGCCACTCTCTCGCTCTTCCGTGGAAGAGGCCTGCCCGCGAAAGGCAGCTCGACGTCGGGTGGTTTCTCGGCGGAGAGGCGCTGCTGCTCTCGCCAGTGATCCGGGTGACTCTGGGTGGGGGCTTCCTTCTCCGTGGAGCGACGTGAGCAGGGACGGTGCTGGCATGCCACCCGGACCCGTTTCTCACGGGGAGGCCCTGGGAACCGATCGGGGTCGTCCCCGCACACCGGGAGCCAGCAAACGGCTTCCCCGTGGACGACGCAGGGCGCTGAGGCGGGGAGAGGCCTGCGCCTCAGCCCGGCAGCTCCCCGTTCAGGGAGCGCGCGCCCGCGTCCTCTCTGTCCCACGCTTCACTCCTCGGCGGACCTTGTTCCAGGGAGGACGTGTGTCCCGCGAAGCTGTGTTGCTTTGCCTCCTGGCCCCCGCTGGCTCGCTCGGCTCGCAGGCTTCTGGGTGAAACGGCTCTGTCTCCCTCCAACACCCAGCCGCCCCAGCCGGGCTGGCGGCAGTCTCAGGTCCCCGGGGGAGCAGGACTGAGCGCCCCCGAAGGCTGCCCTGGCGGCAGCGTCTGAGAGAGGGCTTTCGGCTTCGGTGGACCCGGGAGCACACCGGGCGCCCTCTGTGAAGCCCGTTCGTTGAGGGGAGGCCCTGGGGCCTGGCCCTGCACTTCCATGTGTCCCCACTGCTTCTGTCCTCGCGGGGCCGAGTGTGGCGTGAGGGGCAGACTCGTCGTCGGCCGGCCATCACCCCGTGGCGCGTGCCATGCGCCGCCACCCCAGCCCCCGCTTCGGGCAGGCCTCCGTGCTGCGCGCGCGTGCCACCGGGGACGGTGGCCAGAAGGAGGGCGACCCCATGCTGTCCTCTCCGCGAGACGGGTGTGCGGCACGCTGCTTGGCGAACGCTTCCTCCTGGGAGGCCGCCCAAGCGCCTGGGTTCTGCAGAGTGAAGCAGGGCTTCTGGCAGCAGGACTCCCACGCCCTCCAACCTGGAGGGCGTGTCTGCTGCGTGTCCCACGATCGCTCTCACGGGAGCAGCAGGAGCCGGCGGCCACCCCCTCGAGGGGGCTTCTCAAGAGGCCGAGTGCATGGGGCGGCTTCTCAGACCACCTCCGGCCCGAGTGCGCCAACCTGCCCTAGGCTTCCGCACTCACACGCTGGGGCCACTCTCTCGCTCTTCCGTGGAAGAGGCCTGCCCGCGAAAGGCAGCTCGACGTCGGGTGGTTTCTCGGCGGAGAGGCGCTGCTGCTCTCGCCAGTGATCCGGGTGACTCTGGGTGGGGGCTTCCTTCTCCGTGGAGCGACGTGAGCAGGGACGGTGCTGGCATGCCACCCGGACCCGTTTCTCACGGGGAGGCCCTGGGAACCGATCGGGGTCGTCCCCGCACACCGGGAGCCAGCAAACGGCTTCCCCGTGGACGACGCAGGGCGCTGAGGCGGGGAGAGGCCTGCGCCTCAGCCCGGCAGCTCCCCGTTCAGGGAGCGCGCGCCCGCGTCCTCTCTGTCCCACGCTTCACTCCTCGGCGGACCTTGTTCCAGGGAGGACGTGTGTCCCGCGAAGCTGTGTTGCTTTGCCTCCTGGCCCCCGCTGGCTCGCTCGGCTCGCAGGCTTCTGGGTGAAACGGCTCTGTCTCCCTCCAACACCCAGCCGCCCCAGCCGGGCTGGCGGCAGTCTCAGGTCCCCGGGGGAGCAGGACTGAGCGCCCCCGAAGGCTGCCCGGGCGGCAGCGTCTGAGAGAGGGCTTTCGGCTTCGGTGGACCCGGGAGCACACCGGGCGCCCTCTGTGAAGCCCGTTCGTTGAGGGGAGGCCCTGGGGCCTGGCCCTGCACTTCCATGTGTCCCCACTGCTTCTGTCCTCGCGGGGCCGAGTGTGGCGTGAGGGGCAGACTCGTCGTCGGCCGGCCATCACCCCGTGGCGCGTGCCATGCGCCGCCACCCCAGCCCCCGCTTCGGGCAGGCCTCCGTGCTGCGCGCGCGTGCCACCGGGGACGGTGGCCAGAAGGAGGGCGACCCCATGCTGTCCTCTCCGCGAGACGGGTGTGCGGCACCCTGCTTGGCGAACGCTTCCTCCCGGGAGGCCGCCCAAGCGCCTGGGTTCTGCAGAGTGAAGCAGGGCTTCTGGCAGCGGGACTCCCACGCCCTCCAACCTGGAGGGCGTGTCTGCTGCGTGTCCCACGATCGCTCTCACGGGAGCAGCAGGAGCCGGCGGCCACCCCCTCGAGGGGGCTTCTCAAGAGGCCGAGTGCATGGGGCGGCTTCTCAGACCACCTCCGGCCCGAGTGCGCCAACCTGCCTTAGGCTTCCGCACTCACACGCTGGGGCCACTCTCTCGCTCTTCCGTGGAAGAGGCCTGCCCGCGAAAGGCAGCTCGACGTCGGGTGGTTTCTCGGCGGAGAGGCGCTGGTGCTCTCGCCAGTGATCCGGGTGACTCTGGGTGGGGGCTTCCTTCTCCGTGGAGCGACGTGAGCAGGGACGGTGCTGGCATGCCACCCGGACCCGTTTCTCACGGGGAGGCCCTGGGAACCGATCGGGGTCGTCCCCGCACACCGGGAGCCAGCAAACGGCTTCCCCGTGGACGACGCAGGGCGCTGAGGCGGGGAGAGGCCTGCACCTCAGCCCGGCAGCTCCCCGTTCAGGGAGCGCGCACCCACGTCCTCTCTGTCCCACGCTTCACTCCTCGGCGGACCTTGTTCCAGGGAGGACGTGTGTCCCGCGAAGCTGTGTTGCTTTGCCTCCTGGCCCCCGCTGGCTCGCTCGGCTCGCAGGCTTCTGGGTGAAACGGCTCTGTCTCCCTCCAACACCCAGCCGCCCCAGCCGAGCTGGCTGCAGTCTCAGGTCCCCGGGGGAGCAGGACTGAGCGCCCCCGAAGGCTGCCCGGGCGTCAGCGTCTGAGAGAGGGCTTTCGGCTTCGGTGGACCCGGGAGCACACCGGGCGCCCTCTGTGAAGCCCGTTCGTTGAGGGGAGGCCCTGGGGCCTGGCCCTGCACTTCCATGTGTCCCCACTGCTTCTGTCCTCGCGGGGCCGAGTGTGGCGTGAGGGGCAGACTCGTCGTCGGCCGGCCATCACCCCGTGGCGCGTGCCATGTGCCGCCACCCCAGCCCCCGCTTCGGGCAGGCCTCCGTGCTGCTGCGCGCTTGGCACCGGGGACGGTGGCCAGAAGGAGGGCGACCCCATGCTGTCCTCTCCGAGAGACGGGTGTGCGGCACGCTGCTTGGCGAACGCTTCCTCCCGGGAGGCCGCCCAAGCGCCTGGGTTCTGCAGAGTGAAGCAGGGCTTCTGGCAGCGGGACTCCCACGCCCTCCAACCTGGAGGGCGTGTCTGCTGCGTGTCCCACGATCGCTCTCACGGGAGCAGCAGGAGCCGGCGGCCACCCCCTCGAGGGGGCTTCTCAAGAGGCCGAGTGCATGGGGCGGCTTCTCAGACCACCTCCGGCCCGAGTGCGCCAACCTGCCTTAGGCTTCCGCACTCACACGCTGGGGCCACTCTCTCGCTCTTCCGTGGAAGAGGCCTGCCCGCGAAAGGCAGCTCGACGTCGGGTGGTTTCTCGGCGGAGAGGCGCTGGTGCTCTCGCCAGTGATCCGGGTGACTCTGGGTGGGGGCTTCCTTCTCCGTGGAGCGACGTGAGCAGGGACGGTGCTGGCATGCCACCCGGACCCGTTTCTCACGGGGAGGCCCTGGGAACCGATCGGGGTCGTCCCCGCACACCGGGAGCCAGCAAACGGCTTCCCCGTGGACGACGCAGGGCGCTGAGGCGGGGAGAGGCCTGCGCCTCAGCCCGGCAGCTCCCCGTTCAGGGAGCGCGCGCCCGCGTCCTCTCTGTCCCACGCTTCACTCCTCGGCGGACCTTGTTCCAGGGAGGACGTGTGTCCCGCGAAGCTGTGTTGCTTTGCCTCCTGGCCCCCGCTGGCTCGCTCGGCTCGCAGGCTTCTGGGTGAAACGGCTCTGTCTCCCTCCAACACCCAGCCGCCCCAGCCGGGCTGGCGGCAGTCTCAGGTCCCCGGGGGAGCAGGACTGAGCGCCCCCGAAGGCTGCCCGGGCGGCAGCGTCTGAGAGAGGGCTTTCGGCTTCGGTGGACCCGGGAGCACACCGGGCGCCCTCTGTGAAGCCCGTTCGTTGAGGGGAGGCCCTGGGGCCTGGCCCTGCACTTCCATGTGTCCCCACTGCTTCTGTCCTCGCGGGGCCGAGTGTGGCGTGAGGGGCAGACTCGTCGTCGGCCGGCCATCACCCCGTGGCGCGTGCCATGCGCCGCCACCCCAGCCCCCGCTTCGGGCAGGCCTCCGTGCTGCGCGCGCGTGCCACCGGGGACGGTGGCCAGAAGGAGGGCGACCCCATGCTGTCCTCTCCGCGAGACGGGTGTGCGGCACGCTGCTTGGCGAACGCTTCCTCCCGGGAGGCCGCCCAAGCGCCTGGGTTCTGCAGAGTGAAGCAGGGCTTCTGGCAGCGGGACTCCCACGCCCTCCAACCTGGAGGGCGTGTCTGCTGCGTGTCCCACGATCGCTCTCACGGGAGCAGCAGGAGCCGGCGGCCACCCCCTCGAGGGGGCTTCTCAAGAGGCCGAGTGCATGGGGCGGCTTCTCAGACCACCTCCGGCCCGAGTGCGCCAACCTGCCTTAGGCTTCCGCACTCACACGCTGGGGCCACTCTCTCGCTCTTCCGTGGAAGAGGCCTGCCCGCGAAAGGCAGCTCGACGTCGGGTGGTTTCTCGGCGGAGAGGCGCTGGTGCTCTCGCCAGTGATCCGGGTGACTCTGGGTGGGGGCTTCCTTCTCCGTGGAGCGACGTGAGCAGGGACGGTGCTGGCATGCCACCCGGACCCGTTTCTCACGGGGAGGCCCTGGGAACCGATCGGGGTCGTCCCCGCACACCGGGAGCCAGCAAACGGCTTCCCCGTGGACGACGCAGGGCGCTGAGGCGGGGAGAGGCCTGCGCCTCAGCCCGGCAGCTCCCCGTTCAGGGAGCGCGCGCCCGCGTCCTCTCTGTCCCACGCTTCACTCCTCGGCGGACCTTGTTCCAGGGAGGACGTGTGTCCCGCGAAGCTGTGTTGCTTTGCCTCCTGGCCCCCGCTGGCTCGCTCGGCTCGCAGGCTTCTGGGTGAAACGGCTCTGTCTCCCTCCAACACCCAGCCGCCCCAGCCGAGCTGGCTGCAGTCTCAGGTCCCCGGGGGAGCAGGACTGAGCGCCCCCGAAGGCTGCCCGGGCGGCAGCGTCTGAGAGAGGGCTTTCGGCTTCGGTGGACCCGGGAGCACACCGGGCGCCCTCTGTGAAGCCCGTTCGTTGAGGGGAGGCCCTGGGGCCTGGCCCTGCACTTCCATGTGTCCCCACTGCTTCTGTCCTCGCGGGGCCGAGTGTGGCGTGAGGGGCAGACTCGTCGGCGGCCGGCCATCACCCCGTGGCGCGTGCCATGCGCCGCCACCCCAGCCCCCGCTTCGGGCAGGCCTCCGTGCTGCTGCGCGCTTGGCACCGGGGACGGTGGCCAGAAGGAGGGCGACCCCATGCTGTCCTCTCCGCGAGACGGGTGTGCGGCACGCTGCTTGGCGAACGCTTCCTCCCGGGAGGCCGCCCAAGCGCCTGGGTTCTGCAGAGTGAAGCAGGGCTTCTGGCAGCGGGACTCCCACGCCCTCCAACCTGGAGGGCGTGTCTGCTGCGTGTCCCACGATCGCTCTCACGGGAGCAGCAGGAGCCGGCGGCCACCCCCTCGAGGGGGCTTCTCAAGAGGCCGAGTGCATGGGGCGGCTTCTCAGACCACCTCCGGCCCGAGTGCGCCAACCTGCCTTAGGCTTCCGCACTCACACGCTGGGGCCACTCTCTCGCTCTTCCGTGGAAGAGGCCTGCCCGCGAAAGGCAGCTCGACGTCGGGTGGTTTCTCGGCGGAGAGGCGCTGGTGCTCTCGCCAGTGATCCGGGTGACTCTGGGTGGGGGCTTCCTTCTCCGTGGAGCGACGTGAGCAGGGACGGTGCTGGCATGCCACCCGGACCCGTTTCTCACGGGGAGGCCCTGGGAACCGATCGGGGTCGTCCCCGCACACCGGGAGCCAGCAAACGGCTTCCCCGTGGACGACGCAGGGCGCTGAGGCGGGGAGAGGCCTGCGCCTCAGCCCGGCAGCTCCCCGTTCAGGGAGCGCGCGCCCGCGTCCTCTCTGTCCCACGCTTCACTCCTCGGCGGACCTTGTTCCAGGGAGGACGTGTGTCCCGCGAAGCTGTGTTGCTTTGCCTCCTGGCCCCCGCTGGCTCGCTCGGCTCGCAGGCTTCTGGGTGAAACGGCTCTGTCTCCCTCCAACACCCAGCCGCCCCAGCCGGGCTGGCTGCAGTCTCAGGTCCCCGGGGGAGCAGGACTGAGCGCCCCCGAAGGCTGCCCGGGCGGCAGCGTCTGAGAGAGGGCTTTCGGCTTCGGTGGACCCGGGAGCACACCGGGCGCCCTCTGTGAAGCCCGTTCGTTGAGGGGAGGCCCTGGGGCCTGGCCCTGCACTTCCATGTGTCCCCACTGCTTCTGTCCTCGCGGGGCCGAGTGTGGCGTGAGGGGCAGACTCGTCGTCGGCCGGCCATCACCCCGTGGCGCGTGCCATGCGCCGCCACCCCAGCCCCCGCTTCGGGCAGGCCTCCGTGCTGCTGCGCGCTTGGCACCGGGGACGGTGGCCAGAAGGAGGGCGACCCCATGCTGTCCTCTCCGCGAGACGGGTGTGCGGCACGCTGCTTGGCGAACGCTTCCTCCCGGGAGGCCGCCCAAGCGCCTGGGTTCTGCAGAGTGAAGCAGGGCTTCTGGCAGCAGGACTCCCACGCCCTCCAACCTGGAGGGCGTGTCTGCTGCGTGTCCCACGATCGCTCTCACGGGAGCAGCAGGAGCCGGCGGCCACCCCCTCGAGGGGGCTTCTCAAGAGGCCGAGTGCATGGGGTGGCTTCTCAGACCACCTCCGGCCCGAGTGCGCCAACCTGCCTTAGGCTTCCGCACTCACACGCTGGGGCCACTCTCTCGCTCTTCCGTGGAAGAGGCCTGCCCGCGAAAGGCAGCTCGACGTCGGGTGGTTTCTCGGCGGAGAGGCGCTGGTGCTCTCGCCAGTGATCCGGGTGACTCTGGGTGGGGGCTTCCTTCTCCGTGGAGCGACGTGAGCAGGGACGGTGCTGGCATGCCACCCGGACCCGTTTCTCACGGGGAGGCCCTGGGAACCGATCGGGGTCGTCCCCGCACACCGGGAGCCAGCAAACGGCTTCCCCGTGGACGACGCAGGGCGCTGAGGCGGGGAGAGGCCTGCGCCTCAGCCCGGCAGCTCCCCGTTCAGGGAGCGCGCGCCCGCGTCCTCTCTGTCCCACGCTTCACTCCTCGGCGGACCTTGTTCCAGGGAGGACGTGTGTCCCGCGAAGCTGTGTTGCTTTGCCTCCTGGCCCCCGCTGGCTCGCTCGGCTCGCAGGCTTCTGGGTGAAACGGCTCTGTCTCCCTCCAACACCCAGCCGCCCCAGCCGAGCTGGCTGCAGTCTCAGGTCCCCGGGGGAGCAGGACTGAGCGCCCCCGAAGGCTGCCCGGGCGGCAGCGTCTGAGAGAGGGCTTTCGGCTTCGGTGGACCCGGGAGCACACCGGGCGCCCTCTGTGAAGCCCGTTCGTTGAGGGGAGGCCCTGGGGCCTGGCCCTGCACTTCCATGTGTCCCCACTGCTTCTGTCCTCGCGGGGCCGAGTGTGGCGTGAGGGGCAGACTCGTCGGCGGCCGGCCATCACCCCGTGGCGCGTGCCATGCGCCGCCACCCCAGCCCCCGCTTCGGGCAGGCCTCCGTGCTGCTGCGCGCTTGGCACCGGGGACGGTGGCCAGAAGGAGGGCGACCCCATGCTGTCCTCTCCGCGAGACGGGTGTGCGGCACGCTGCTTGGCGAACGCTTCCTCCCGGGAGGCCGCCCAAGCGCCTGGGTTCTGCAGAGTGAAGCAGGGCTTCTGGCAGCAGGACTCCCACGCCCTCCAACCTGGAGGGCGTGTCTGCTGCGTGTCCCACGATCGCTCTCACGGGAGCAGCAGGAGCCGGCGGCCACCCCCTCGAGGGGGCTTCTCAAGAGGCCGAGTGCATGGGGCGGCTTCTCAGACCACCTCCGGCCCGAGTGCGCCAACCTGCCTTAGGCTTCCGCACTCACACGCTGGGGCCACTCTCTCGCTCTTCCGTGGAAGAGGCCTGCCCGCGAAAGGCAGCTCGACGTCGGGTGGTTTCTCGGCGGAGAGGCGCTGGTGCTCTCGCCAGTGATCCGGGTGACTCTGGGTGGGGGCTTCCTTCTCCGTGGAGCGACGTGAGCAGGGACGGTGCTGGCATGCCACCCGGACCCGTTTCTCACGGGGAGGCCCTGGGAACCGATCGGGGTCGTCCCCGCACACCGGGAGCCAGCAAACGGCTTCCCCGTGGACGACGCAGGGCGCTGAGGCGGGGAGAGGCCTGCGCCTCAGCCCGGCAGCTCCCCGTTCAGGGAGCGCGCGCCCGCGTCCTCTCTGTCCCACGCTTCACTCCTCGGCGGACCTTGTTCCAGGGAGGACGTGTGTCCCGCGAAGCTGTGTTGCTTTGCCTCCTGGCCCCCGCTGGCTCGCTCGGCTCGCAGGCTTCTGGGTGAAACGGCTCTGTCTCCCTCCAACACCCAGCCGCCCCAGCCGGGCTGGCTGCAGTCTCAGGTCCCCGGGGGAGCAGGACTGAGCGCCCCCGAAGGCTGCCCGGGCGGCAGCGTCTGAGAGAGGGCTTTCGGCTTCGGTGGACCCGGGAGCACACCGGGCGCCCTCTGTGAAGCCCGTTCGTTGAGGGGAGGCCCTGGGGCCTGGCCCTGCACTTCCATGTGTCCCCACTGCTTCTGTCCTCGCGGGGCCGAGTGTGGCGTGAGGGGCAGACTCGTCGGCGGCCGGCCATCACCCCGTGGCGCGTGCCATGCGCCGCCACCCCAGCCCCCGCTTCGGGCAGGCCTCCGTGCTGCTGCGCGCGTGCCACCGGGGACGGTGGCCAGAAGGAGGGCGACCCCATGCTGTCCTCTCCGCGAGACGGGTGTGCGGCACGCTGCTTGGCGAACGCTTCCTCCCGGGAGGCCGCCCAAGCGCCTGGGTTCTGCAGAGTGAAGCAGGGCTTCTGGCAGCAGGACTCCCACGCCCTCCAACCTGGAGGGCGTGTCTGCTGCGTGTCCCACGATCGCTCTCACGGGAGCAGCAGGAGCCGGCGGCCACCCCCTCGAGGGGGCTTCTCAAGAGGCCGAGTGCATGGGGCGGCTTCTCAGACCACCTCCGGCCCGAGTGCGCCAACCTGCCTTAGGCTTCCGCACTCACACGCTGGGGCCACTCTCTCGCTCTTCCGCGGAAGAGGCCTGCCCGCGAAAGGCAGCTCGACGTCGGGTGGTTTCTCGGCGGAGAGGCGCTGGTGCTCTCGCCAGTGATCCGGGTGACACTGGGTGGGGGCTTCCTTCTCCGTGGAGCGACGTGAGCAGGGACGGTGCTGGCATGCCACCCGGACCCGTTTCTCACGGGGAGGCCCTGGGAACCGATCGGGGTCGTCCCCGCACACTGGGAGCCAGCAAACGGCTTCCCCGTGGACGACGCAGGGCGCTGAGGCGGGGAGAGGCCTGCGCCTCAGCCCGGCAGCTCCCCGTTCAGGGAGCGCGCGCCCGCGTCCTCTCTGTCCCACGCTTCACTCCTCGGCGGACCTTGTTCCAGGGAGGACGTGTGTCCCGCGAAGCTGTGTTGCTTTGCCTCCTGGCCCCCGCTGGCTCGCTCGGCTCGCAGGCTTCTGGGTGAAACGGCTCTGTCTCCCTCCAACACCCAGCCGCCCCAGCCGAGCTGGCTGCAGTCTCAGGCCCCGGTGGAGCAGGACTGAGCGCCCCCGAAGGCTGCCCGGGCGTCAGCGTCTGAGAGAGGGCTTTCAGCTTCGGTGGAACCGGGAGTACAGCGGGCGCCCTCTGTGAAGCCCGTTCGTTGAGGGGAGGCCCTGGGGCCTGGCCCTGCACTTCCATGTGTCCCCACTGCTTCTGTCCTCGCGGGGCCGAGTGTGGCGTGAGGGGCAGACTCGTCGGCGGCCGGCCATCACCCCGTGGCGCGTGCCATGCGCCGCCACCCCAGCCCCCGCTTCGGGCAGGCCTCCGTGCTGCTGCGCGCTTGGCACCGGGGACGGTGGCCAGAAGGAGGGCGACCCCATGCTGTCCTCTCCGCGAGACGGGTGTGCGGCACGCTGCTTGGCGAATGCTTCCTCCCGGGAGGCCGCCCAAGCGCCTGGGTTCTGCAGAGTGAAGCAGGGCTTCTGGCAGCAGGACTCCCACGCCCTCCAACCTGGAGGGCGTGTCTGCTGCGTGTCCCACGATCGCTCTCACGGGAGCAGCAGGAGCCGGCGGCCACCCCCTCGAGGGGGCTTCTCAAGAGGCCGAGTGCATGGGGCGGCTTCTCAGACCACCTCCGGCCCGAGTGCGCCAACCTGCCTTAGGCTTCCGCACTCACACGCTGGGGCCACTCTCTCGCTCTTCCGTGGAAGAGGCCTGCCCGCGAAAGGCAGCTCGACGTCGGGTGGTTTCTCGGCGGAGAGGCGCTGGTGCTCTCGCCAGTGATCCGGGTGACTCTGGGTGGGGGCTTCCTTCTCCGTGGAGCGACGTGAGCAGGGACGGTGCTGGCATGCCACCCGGACCCGTTTCTCACGGGGAGGCCCTGGGAACCGATCGGGGTCGTCCCCGCACACCGGGAGCCAGCAAACGGCTTCCCCGTGGACGACGCAGGGCGCTGAGGCGGGGAGAGGCCTGCGCCTCAGCCCGGCAGCTCCCCGTTCAGGGAGCGCGCGCCCGCGTCCTCTCTGTCCCACGCTTCACTCCTCGGCGGACCTTGTTCCAGGGAGGACGTGTGTCCCGCGAAGCTGTGTTGCTTTGCCTCCTGGCCCCCGCTGGCTCGCTCGGCTCGCAGGCTTCTGGGTGAAACGGCTCTGTCTCCCTCCAACACCCAGCCGCCCCAGCCGAGCTGGCTGCAGTCTCAGGTCCCCGGGGGAGCAGGACTGAGCGCCCCCGAAGGCTGCCCGGGCGGCAGCGTCTGAGAGAGGGCTTTCGGCTTCGGTGGACCCGGGAGCACACCGGGCGCCCTCTGTGAAGCCCGTTCGTTGAGGGGAGGCCCTGGGGCCTGGCCCTGCACTTCCATGTGTCCCCACTGCTTCTGTCCTCGCGGGGCCGAGTGTGGCGTGAGGGGCAGACTCGTCGTCGGCCGGCCATCACCCCGTGGCGCGTGCCATGTGCCGCCACCCCAGCCCCCCCTTCGGGCAGGCCTCCGTGCTGCGCGCGTGCCACCGGGGACGGTGGCCAGAAGGAGGGCGACCCCATGCTGTCCTCTCCGAGAGACGGGTGTGCGGCACGCTGCTTGGCGAACGCTTCCTCCCGGGAGGCCGCCCAAGCGCCTGGGTTCTGCAGAGTGAAGCAGGGCTTCTGGCAGCAGGACTCCCACGCCCTCCAACCTGGAGGGCGTGTCTGCTGCGTGTCCCACGATCGCTCTCACGGGAGCAGCAGGAGCCGGCGGCCACCCCCTCGAGGGGGCTTCTCAAGAGGCCGAGTGCATGGGGCGGCTTCTCAGACCACCTCCGGCCCGAGTGCGCCAACCTGCCTTAGGCTTCCGCACTCACACGCTGGGGCCACTCTCTCGCTCTTCCGTGGAAGAGGCCTGCCCGCGAAAGGCAGCTCGACGTCGGGTGGTTTCTCGGCGGAGAGGCGCTGGTGCTCTCGCCAGTGATCCGGGTGACTCTGGGTGGGGGCTTCCTTCTCCGTGGAGCGACGTGAGCAGGGACGGTGCTGGCATGCCACCCGGACCCGTTTCTCACGGGGAGGCCCTGGGAACCGATCGGGGTCGTCCCCGCACACCGGGAGCCAGCAAACGGCTTCCCCGTGGACGACGCAGGGCGCTGAGGCGGGGAGAGGCCTGCGCCTCAGCCCGGCAGCTCCCCGTTCAGGGAGCGCGCGCCCGCGTCCTCTCTGTCCCACGCTTCACTCCTCGGCGGACCTTGTTCCAGGGAGGACGTGTGTCCCGCGAAGCTGTGTTGCTTTGCCTCCTGGCCCCCGCTGGCTCGCTCGGCTCGCAGGCTTCTGGGTGAAACGGCTCTGTCTCCCTCCAACACCCAGCCGCCCCAGCCGAGCTGGCTGCAGTCTCAGGTCCCCGGGGGAGCAGGACTGAGCGCCCCCGAAGGCTGCCCGGGCGGCAGCGTCTGAGAGAGGGCTTTCGGCTTCGGTGGACCCGGGAGCACACCGGGCGCCCTCTGTGAAGCCCGTTCGTTGAGGGGAGGCCCTGGGGCCTGGCCCTGCACTTCCATGTGTCCCCACTGCTTCTGTCCTCGCGGGGCCGAGTGTGGCGTGAGGGGCAGACTCGTCGTCGGCCGGCCATCACCCCGTGGCGCGTGCCATGCGCCGCCACCCCAGCCCCCGCTTCGGGCAGGCCTCCGTGCTGCGCGCGCGTGCCACCGGGGACGGTGGCCAGAAGGAGGGCGACCCCATACTGTCCTCTCCGAGAGACGGGTGTGCGGCACGCTGCTTGGCGAACGCTTCCTCCCGGGAGGCCGCCCAAGCGCCTGGGTTCTGCAGAGTGAAGCAGGGCTTCTGGCAGCGGGACTCCCACGCCCTCCAACCTGGAGGGCGTGTCTGCTGCGTGTCCCACGATCGCTCTCACGGGAGCAGCAGGAGCCGGCGGCCACCCCCTCGAGGGGGCTTCTCAAGAGGCCGAGTGCATGGGGCGGCTTCTCAGACCACCTCCGGCCCGAGTGCGCCAACCTGCCTTAGGCTTCCGCACTCACACGCTGGGGCCACTCTCTCGCTCTTCCGCGGAAGAGGCCTGCCCGCGAAAGGCAGCTCGACGTAGAGTGGTTTCTCGGCGGAGAGGCGCTGGTGCTCTCGCCAGTGATCCGGGTGACTCTGGGTGGGGGCTTCCTTCTCCGTGGAGCGACGTGAGCAGGGACGGTGCTGGCATGCCACCCGGACCCGTTTCTCACGGGGAGGCCCTGGGAACCGATCGGGGTCGTCCCCGCACACCGGGAGCCAGCAAACGGCTTCCCCGTGGACGACGCAGGGCGCTGAGGCGGGGAGAGGCCTGCGCCTCAGCCCGGCAGCTCCCCGTTCAGGGAGCGCGCGCCCGCGTCCTCTCTGTCCCACGCTTCACTCCTCGGCGGACCTTGTTCCAGGGAGGACGTGTGTCCCGCGAAGCTGTGTTGCTTTGCCTCCTGGCCCCCGCTGGCTCGCTCGGCTCGCAGGCTTCTGGGTGAAACGGCTCTGTCTCCCTCCAACACCCAGCCGCCCCAGCCGAGCTGGCTGCAGTCTCAGGCCCCGGTGGAGCAGGACTGAGCGCCCCCGAAGGCTGCCCGGGCGTCAGCGTCTGAGAGAGGGCTTTCAGCTTCGGTGGAACCGGGAGCACAGCGGGCGCCCTCTGTGAAGCCCGTTCGTTGAGGGGAGGCCCTGGGGCCTGGCCCTGCACTTCCATGTGTCCCCACTGCTTCTGTCCTCGCGGGGCCGAGTGTGGCGTGAGGGGCAGACTCGTCGTCGGCCGGCCATCACCCCGTGGCGCGTGCCATGCGCCGCCACCCCAGCCCCCGCTTCGGGCAGGCCTCCGTGCTGCTGCGCGCTTGGCACCGGGGACGGTGGCCAGAAGGAGGGCGACCCCATGCTGTCCTCTCCGCGAGACGGGTGTGCGGCACGCTGCTTGGCGAACGCTTCCTCCTGGGAGGCCGCCCAAGCGCCTGGGTTCTGCAGAGTGAAGCAGGGCTTCTGGCAGCAGGACTCCCACGCCCTCCAACCTGGAGGGCGTGTCTGCTGCGTGTCCCACGATCGCTCTCACGGGAGCAGCAGGAGCCGGCGGCCACCCCCTCGAGGGGGCTTCTCAAGAGGCCGAGTGCATGGGGCGGCTTCTCAGACCACCTCCGGCCCGAGTGCGCCAACCTGCCCTAGGCTTCCGCACTCACACGCTGGGGCCACTCTCTCGCTCTTCCGTGGAAGAGGCCTGCCCGCGAAAGGCAGCTCGACGTCGGGTGGTTTCTCGGCGGAGAGGCGCTGCTGCTCTCGCCAGTGATCCGGGTGACTCTGGGTGGGGGCTTCCTTCTCCGTGGAGCGACGTGAGCAGGGACGGTGCTGGCATGCCACCCGGACCCGTTTCTCACGGGGAGGCCCTGGGAACCGATCGGGGTCGTCCCCGCACACCGGGAGCCAGCAAACGGCTTCCCCGTGGACGACGCAGGGCGCTGAGGCGGGGAGAGGCCTGCGCCTCAGCCCGGCAGCTCCCCGTTCAGGGAGCGCGCGCCCGCGTCCTCTCTGTCCCACGCTTCACTCCTCGGCGGACCTTGTTCCAGGGAGGACGTGTGTCCCGCGAAGCTGTGTTGCTTTGCCTCCTGGCCCCCGCTGGCTCGCTCGGCTCGCAGGCTTCTGGGTGAAACGGCTCTGTCTCCCTCCAACACCCAGCCGCCCCAGCCGGGCTGGCGGCAGTCTCAGGTCCCCGGGGGAGCAGGACTGAGCGACCCCGAAGGCTGCCCGGGCGGCAGCGTCTGAGAGAGGGCTTTCGGCTTCGGTGGACCCGGGAGCACACCGGGCGCCCTCTGTGAAGCCCGTTCGTTGAGGGGAGGCCCTGGGGCCTGGCCCTGCACTTCCATGTGTCCCCACTGCTTCTGTCCTCGCGGGGCCGAGTGTGGCGTGAGGGGCAGACTCGTCGTCGGCCGGCCATCACCCCGTGGCGCGTGCCATGCGCCGCCACCCCAGCCCCCGCTTCGGGCAGGCCTCCGTGCTGCGCGCGCGTGCCACCGGGGACGGTGGCCAGAAGGAGGGCGACCCCATGCTGTCCTCTCCGCGAGACGGGTGTGCGGCACCCTGCTTGGCGAACGCTTCCTCCCGGGAGGCCGCCCAAGCGCCTGGGTTCTGCAGAGTGAAGCAGGGCTTCTGGCAGCGGGACTCCCACGCCCTCCAACCTGGAGGGCGTGTCTGCTGCGTGTCCCACGATCGCTCTCACGGGAGCAGCAGGAGCCGGCGGCCACCCCCTCGAGGGGGCTTCTCAAGAGGCCGAGTGCATGGGGCGGCTTCTCAGACCACCTCCGGCCCGAGTGCGCCAACCTGCCTTAGGCTTCCGCACTCACACGCTGGGGCCACTCTCTCGCTCTTCCGTGGAAGAGGCCTGCCCGCGAAAGGCAGCTCGACGTCGGGTGGTTTCTCGGCGGAGAGGCGCTGGTGCTCTCGCCAGTGATCCGGGTGACTCTGGGTGGGGGCTTCCTTCTCCGTGGAGCGACGTGAGCAGGGACGGTGCTGGCATGCCACCCGGACCCGTTTCTCACGGGGAGGCCCTGGGAACCGATCGGGGTCGTCCCCGCACACCGGGAGCCAGCAAACGGCTTCCCCGTGGACGACGCAGGGCGCTGAGGCGGGGAGAGGCCTGCACCTCAGCCCGGCAGCTCCCCGTTCAGGGAGCGCGCGCCCACGTCCTCTCTGTCCCACGCTTCACTCCTCGGCGGACCTTGTTCCAGGGAGGACGTGTGTCCCGCGAAGCTGTGTTGCTTTGCCTCCTGGCCCCCGCTGGCTCGCTCGGCTCGCAGGCTTCTGGGTGAAACGGCTCTGTCTCCCTCCAACACCCAGCCGCCCCAGCCGAGCTGGCTGCAGTCTCAGGTCCCCGGGGGAGCAGGACTGAGCGCCCCCGAAGGCTGCCCGGGCGTCAGCGTCTGAGAGAGGGCTTTCGGCTTCGGTGGACCCGGGAGCACACCGGGCGCCCTCTGTGAAGCCCGTTCGTTGAGGGGAGGCCCTGGGGCCTGGCCCTGCACTTCCATGTGTCCCCACTGCTTCTGTCCTCGCGGGGCCGAGTGTGGCGTGAGGGGCAGACTCGTCGTCGGCCGGCCATCACCCCGTGGCGCGTGCCATGTGCCGCCACCCCAGCCCCCGCTTCGGGCAGGCCTCCGTGCTGCTGCGCGCTTGGCACCGGGGACGGTGGCCAGAAGGAGGGCGACCCCATGCTGTCCTCTCCGAGAGACGGGTGTGCGGCACGCTGCTTGGCGAACGCTTCCTCCCGGGAGGCCGCCCAAGCGCCTGGGTTCTGCAGAGTGAAGCAGGGCTTCTGGCAGCGGGACTCCCACGCCCTCCAACCTGGAGGGCGTGTCTGCTGCGTGTCCCACGATCGCTCTCACGGGAGCAGCAGGAGCCGGCGGCCACCCCCTCGAGGGGGCTTCTCAAGAGGCCGAGTGCATGGGGCGGCTTCTCAGACCACCTCCGGCCCGAGTGCGCCAACCTGCCTTAGGCTTCCGCACTCACACGCTGGGGCCACTCTCTCGCTCTTCCGTGGAAGAGGCCTGCCCGCGAAAGGCAGCTCGACGTCGGGTGGTTTCTCGGCGGAGAGGCGCTGGTGCTCTCGCCAGTGATCCGGGTGACTCTGGGTGGGGGCTTCCTTCTCCGTGGAGCGACGTGAGCAGGGACGGTGCTGGCATGCCACCCGGACCCGTTTCTCACGGGGAGGCCCTGGGAACCGATCGGGGTCGTCCCCGCACACCGGGAGCCAGCAAACGGCTTCCCCGTGGACGACGCAGGGCGCTGAGGCGGGGAGAGGCCTGCGCCTCAGCCCGGCAGCTCCCCGTTCAGGGAGCGCGCGCCCGCGTCCTCTCTGTCCCACGCTTCACTCCTCGGCGGACCTTGTTCCAGGGAGGACGTGTGTCCCGCGAAGCTGTGTTGCTTTGCCTCCTGGCCCCCGCTGGCTCGCTCGGCTCGCAGGCTTCTGGGTGAAACGGCTCTGTCTCCCTCCAACACCCAGCCGCCCCAGCCGGGCTGGCGGCAGTCTCAGGTCCCCGGGGGAGCAGGACTGAGCGCCCCCGAAGGCTGCCCGGGCGGCAGCGTCTGAGAGAGGGCTTTCGGCTTCGGTGGACCCGGGAGCACACCGGGCGCCCTCTGTGAAGCCCGTTCGTTGAGGGGAGGCCCTGGGGCCTGGCCCTGCACTTCCATGTGTCCCCACTGCTTCTGTCCTCGCGGGGCCGAGTGTGGCGTGAGGGGCAGACTCGTCGTCGGCCGGCCATCACCCCGTGGCGCGTGCCATGCGCCGCCACCCCAGCCCCCGCTTCGGGCAGGCCTCCGTGCTGCGCGCGCGTGCCACCGGGGACGGTGGCCAGAAGGAGGGCGACCCCATGCTGTCCTCTCCGCGAGACGGGTGTGCGGCACGCTGCTTGGCGAACGCTTCCTCCCGGGAGGCCGCCCAAGCGCCTGGGTTCTGCAGAGTGAAGCAGGGCTTCTGGCAGCGGGACTCCCACGCCCTCCAACCTGGAGGGCGTGTCTGCTGCGTGTCCCACGATCGCTCTCACGGGAGCAGCAGGAGCCGGCGGCCACCCCCTCGAGGGGGCTTCTCAAGAGGCCGAGTGCATGGGGCGGCTTCTCAGACCACCTCCGGCCCGAGTGCGCCAACCTGCCTTAGGCTTCCGCACTCACACGCTGGGGCCACTCTCTCGCTCTTCCGTGGAAGAGGCCTGCCCGCGAAAGGCAGCTCGACGTCGGGTGGTTTCTCGGCGGAGAGGCGCTGGTGCTCTCGCCAGTGATCCGGGTGACTCTGGGTGGGGGCTTCCTTCTCCGTGGAGCGACGTGAGCAGGGACGGTGCTGGCATGCCACCCGGACCCGTTTCTCACGGGGAGGCCCTGGGAACCGATCGGGGTCGTCCCCGCACACCGGGAGCCAGCAAACGGCTTCCCCGTGGACGACGCAGGGCGCTGAGGCGGGGAGAGGCCTGCGCCTCAGCCCGGCAGCTCCCCGTTCAGGGAGCGCGCGCCCGCGTCCTCTCTGTCCCACGCTTCACTCCTCGGCGGACCTTGTTCCAGGGAGGACGTGTGTCCCGCGAAGCTGTGTTGCTTTGCCTCCTGGCCCCCGCTGGCTCGCTCGGCTCGCAGGCTTCTGGGTGAAACGGCTCTGTCTCCCTCCAACACCCAGCCGCCCCAGCCGAGCTGGCTGCAGTCTCAGGTCCCCGGGGGAGCAGGACTGAGCGCCCCCGAAGGCTGCCCGGGCGGCAGCGTCTGAGAGAGGGCTTTCGGCTTCGGTGGACCCGGGAGCACACCGGGCGCCCTCTGTGAAGCCCGTTCGTTGAGGGGAGGCCCTGGGGCCTGGCCCTGCACTTCCATGTGTCCCCACTGCTTCTGTCCTCGCGGGGCCGAGTGTGGCGTGAGGGGCAGACTCGTCGGCGGCCGGCCATCACCCCGTGGCGCGTGCCATGCGCCGCCACCCCAGCCCCCGCTTCGGGCAGGCCTCCGTGCTGCTGCGCGCTTGGCACCGGGGACGGTGGCCAGAAGGAGGGCGACCCCATGCTGTCCTCTCCGCGAGACGGGTGTGCGGCACGCTGCTTGGCGAACGCTTCCTCCCGGGAGGCCGCCCAAGCGCCTGGGTTCTGCAGAGTGAAGCAGGGCTTCTGGCAGCAGGACTCCCACGCCCTCCAACCTGGAGGGCGTGTCTGCTGCGTGTCCCACGATCGCTCTCACGGGAGCAGCAGGAGCCGGCGGCCACCCCCTCGAGGGGGCTTCTCAAGAGGCCGAGTGCATGGGGCGGCTTCTCAGACCACCTCCGGCCCGAGTGCGCCAACCTGCCTTAGGCTTCCGCACTCACACGCTGGGGCCACTCTCTCGCTCTTCCGTGGAAGAGGCCTGCCCGCGAAAGGCAGCTCGACGTCGGGTGGTTTCTCGGCGGAGAGGCGCTGGTGCTCTCGCCAGTGATCCGGGTGACTCTGGGTGGGGGCTTCCTTCTCCGTGGAGCGACGTGAGCAGGGACGGTGCTGGCATGCCACCCGGACCCGTTTCTCACGGGGAGGCCCTGGGAACCGATCGGGGTCGTCCCCGCACACCGGGAGCCAGCAAACGGCTTCCCCGTGGACGACGCAGGGCGCTGAGGCGGGGAGAGGCCTGCGCCTCAGCCCGGCAGCTCCCCGTTCAGGGAGCGCGCGCCCGCGTCCTCTCTGTCCCACGCTTCACTCCTCGGCGGACCTTGTTCCAGGGAGGACGTGTGTCCCGCGAAGCTGTGTTGCTTTGCCTCCTGGCCCCCGCTGGCTCGCTCGGCTCGCAGGCTTCTGGGTGAAACGGCTCTGTCTCCCTCCAACACCCAGCCGCCCCAGCCGAGCTGGCTGCAGTCTCAGGTCCCCGGGGGAGCAGGACTGAGCGCCCCCGAAGGCTGCCCGGGCGGCAGCGTCTGAGAGAGGGCTTTCGGCTTCGGTGGACCCGGGAGCACACCGGGCGCCCTCTGTGAAGCCCGTTCGTTGAGGGGAGGCCCTGGGGCCTGGCCCTGCACTTCCATGTGTCCCCACTGCTTCTGTCCTCGCGGGGCCGAGTGTGGCGTGAGGGGCAGACTCGTCGGCGGCCGGCCATCACCCCGTGGCGCGTGCCATGCGCCGCCACCCCAGCCCCCGCTTCGGGCAGGCCTCCGTGCTGCTGCGCGCTTGGCACCGGGGACGGTGGCCAGAAGGAGGGCGACCCCATGCTGTCCTCTCCGCGAGACGGGTGTGCGGCACGCTGCTTGGCGAACGCTTCCTCCCGGGAGGCCGCCCAAGCGCCTGGGTTCTGCAGAGTGAAGCAGGGCTTCTGGCAGCAGGACTCCCACGCCCTCCAACCTGGAGGGCGTGTCTGCTGCGTGTCCCACGATCGCTCTCACGGGAGCAGCAGGAGCCGGCGGCCACCCCCTCGAGGGGGCTTCTCAAGAGGCCGAGTGCATGGGGCGGCTTCTCAGACCACCTCCGGCCCGAGTGCGCCAACCTGCCTTAGGCTTCCGCACTCACACGCTGGGGCCACTCTCTCGCTCTTCCGTGGAAGAGGCCTGCCCGCGAAAGGCAGCTCGACGTCGGGTGGTTTCTCGGCGGAGAGGCGCTGGTGCTCTCGCCAGTGATCCGGGTGACTCTGGGTGGGGGCTTCCTTCTCCGTGGAGCGACGTGAGCAGGGACGGTGCTGGCATGCCACCCGGACCCGTTTCTCACGGGGAGGCCCTGGGAACCGATCGGGGTCGTCCCCGCACACCGGGAGCCAGCAAACGGCTTCCCCGTGGACGACGCAGGGCGCTGAGGCGGGGAGAGGCCTGCGCCTCAGCCCGGCAGCTCCCCGTTCAGGGAGCGCGCGCCCGCGTCCTCTCTGTCCCACGCTTCACTCCTCGGCGGACCTTGTTCCAGGGAGGACGTGTGTCCCGCGAAGCTGTGTTGCTTTGCCTCCTGGCCCCCGCTGGCTCGCTCGGCTCGCAGGCTTCTGGGTGAAACGGCTCTGTCTCCCTCCAACACCCAGCCGCCCCAGCCGAGCTGGCTGCAGTCTCAGGTCCCCGGGGGAGCAGGACTGAGCGCCCCCGAAGGCTGCCCGGGCGGCAGCGTCTGAGAGAGGGCTTTCGGCTTCGGTGGACCCGGGAGCACAGCGGGCGCCCTCTGTGAAGCCCGTTCGTTGAGGGGAGGCCCTGGGGCCTGGCCCTGCACTTCCATGTGTCCCCACTGCTTCTGTCCTCGCGGGGCCGAGTGTGGCGTGAGGGGCAGACTCGTCGGCGGCCGGCCATCACCCCGTGGCGCGTGCCATGCGCCGCCACCCCAGCCCCCGCTTCGGGCAGGCCTCCGTGCTGCTGCGCGCTTGGCACCGGGGACGGTGGCCAGAAGGAGGGCGACCCCATGCTGTCCTCTCCGCGAGACGGGTGTGCGGCACGCTGCTTGGCGAACGCTTCCTCCCGGGAGGCCGCCCAAGCGCCTGGGTTCTGCAGAGTGAAGCAGGGCTTCTGGCAGCAGGACTCCCACGCCCTCCAACCTGGAGGGCGTGTCTGCTGCGTGTCCCACGATCGCTCTCACGGGAGCAGCAGGAGCCGGCGGCCACCCCCTCGAGGGGGCTTCTCAAGAGGCCGAGTGCATGGGGCGGCTTCTCAGACCACCTCCGGCCCGAGTGCGCCAACCTGCCTTAGGCTTCCGCACTCACACGCTGGGGCCACTCTCTCGCTCTTCCGCGGAAGAGGCCTGCCGCGAAAGGCAGCTCGACGTCGGGTGGTTTCTCGGCGGAGAGGCGCTGGTGCTCTCGCCAGTGATCCGGGTGACTCTGGGTGGGGGCTTCCTTCTCCGTGGAGCGACGTGAGCAGGGACGGTGCTGGCATGCCACCCGGACCCGTTTCTCACGGGGAGGCCCTGGGAACCGATCGGGGTCGTCCCCGCACACCGGGAGCCAGCAAACGGCTTCCCCGTGGACGACGCAGGGCGCTGAGGCGGGGAGAGGCCTGCGCCTCAGCCCGGCAGCTCCCCGTTCAGGGAGCGCGCGCCCGCGTCCTCTCTGTCCCACGCTTCACTCCTCGGCGGACCTTGTTCCAGGGAGGACGTGTGTCCCGCGAAGCTGTGTTGCTTTGCCTCCTGGCCCCCGCTGGCTCGCTCGGCTCGCAGGCTTCTGGGTGAAACGGCTCTGTCTCCCTCCAACACCCAGCCGCCCCAGCCGTGCTTGCGGCACTCTCAGGCCCCGGGGGAGCAGGACTGAGCGCCCCCGAAGGCTGCCCGGGCGTCAGCATCTGAGAGAGGGCTTTCGGCTTCGGTGGAACCGGGAGCACAGCGGGCGCCCTCTGTGAAGCCCGTTCGTTGAGGGGAGGCCCTGGGGCCTGGCCCTGCACTTCCATGTGTCCCCACTGCTTCTGTCCTCGCGGGGCCGAGTGTGGCGTGAGGGGCAGACTCGTCGGCGGCCGGCCATCACCCCGTGGCGCGTGCCATGCGCCGCCACCCCAGCCCCCGCTTCGGGCAGGCCTCCGTGCTGCTGCGCGCTTGGCACCGGGGACGGTGGCCAGAAGGAGGGCGACCCCATGCTGTCCTCTCCGCGAGACGGGTGTGCGGCACGCTGCTTGGCGAACGCTTCCTCCCGGGAGGCCGCCCAAGCGCCTGGGTTCTGCAGAGTGAAGCAGGGCTTCTGGCAGCAGGACTCCCACGCCCTCCAACCTGGAGGGCGTGTCTGCTGCGTGTCCCACGATCGCTCTCACGGGAGCAGCAGGAGCCGGCGGCCACCCCCTCGAGGGGGCTTCTCAAGAGGCCGAGTGCATGGGGCGGCTTCTCAGACCACCTCCGGCCCGAGTGCGCGAACCTGCCTTAGGCTTCCGCACTCACACGCTGGGGCCACTCTCTCGCTCTTCCGTGGAAGAGGCCTGCCCGCGAAAGGCAGCTCGACGTCGGGTGGTTTCTCGGCGGAGAGGCGCTGGTGCTCTCGCCAGTGATCCGGGTGACTCTGGGTGGGGGCTTCCTTCTCCGTGGAGCGACGTGAGCAGGGACGGTGCTGGCATGCCACCCGGACCCGTTTCTCACGGGGAGGCCCTGGGAACCGATCGGGGTCGTCCCCGCACACCGGGAGCCAGCAAACGGCTTCCCCGTGGACGACGCAGGGCGCTGAGGCGGGGAGAGGCCTGCGCCTCAGCCCGGCAGCTCCCCGTTCAGGGAGCGCGCGCCCGCGTCCTCTCTGTCCCACGCTTCACTCCTCGGCGGACCTTGTTCCAGGGAGGACGTGTGTCCCGCGAAGCTGTGTTGCTTTGCCTCCTGGCCCCCGCTGGCTCGCTCGGCTCGCAGGCTTCTGGGTGAAACGGCTCTGTCTCCCTCCAACACCCAGCCGCCCCAGCCGAGCTGGCTGCAGTCTCAGGTCCCCGGGGGAGCAGGACTGAGCGCCCCCGAAGGCTGCCCGGGCGGCAGCGTCTGAGAGAGGGCTTTCGGCTTCGGTGGACCCGGGAGCACACCGGGCGCCCTCTGTGAAGCCCGTTCGTTGAGGGGAGGCCCTGGGGCCTGGCCCTGCACTTCCATGTGTCCCCACTGCTTCTGTCCTCGCGGGGCCGAGTGTGGCGTGAGGGGCAGACTCGTCGGCGGCCGGCCATCACCCCGTGGCGCGTGCCATGCGCCGCCACCCCAGCCCCCGCTTCGGGCAGGCCTCCGTGCTGCTGCGCGCGTGCCACCGGGGACGGTGGCCAGAAGGAGGGCGACCCCATGCTGTCCTCTCCGCGAGACGGGTGTGCGGCACGCTGCTTGGCGAACGCTTCCTCCCGGGAGGCCGCCCAAGCGCCTGGGTTCTGCAGAGTGAAGCAGGGCTTCTGGCAGCAGGACTCCCACGCCCTCCAACCTGGAGGGCGTGTCTGCTGCGTGTCCCACGATCGCTCTCACGGGAGCAGCAGGAGCCGGCGGCCACCCCCTCGAGGGGGCTTCTCAAGAGGCCGAGTGCATGGGGCGGCTTCTCAGACCACCTCCGGCCCGAGTGCGCCAACCTGCCTTAGGCTTCCGCACTCACACGCTGGGGCCACTCTCTCGCTCTTCCGTGGAAGAGGCCTGCCCGCGAAAGGCAGCTCGACGTCGGGTGGTTTCTCGGCGGAGAGGCGCTGGTGCTCTCGCCAGTGATCCGGGTGACTCTGGGTGGGGGCTTCCTTCTCCGTGGAGCGACGTGAGCAGGGACGGTGCTGGCATGCCACCCGGACCCGTTTCTCACGGGGAGGCCCTGGGAACCGATCGGGGTCGTCCCCGCACACCGGGAGCCAGCAAACGGCTTCCCCGTGGACGACGCAGGGCGCTGAGGCGGGGAGAGGCCTGCGCCTCAGCCCGGCAGCTCCCCGTTCAGGGAGCGCGCGCCCGCGTCCTCTCTGTCCCACGCTTCACTCCTCGGCGGACCTTGTTCCAGGGAGGACGTGTGTCCCGCGAAGCTGTGTTGCTTTGCCTCCTGGCCCCCGCTGGCTCGCTCGGCTCGCAGGCTTCTGGGTGAAACGGCTCTGTCTCCCTCCAACACCCAGCCGCCCCAGCCGGGCTGGCTGCAGTCTCAGGTCCCCGGGGGAGCAGGACTGAGCGCCCCCGAAGGCTGCCCGGGCGGCAGCGTCTGAGAGAGGGCTTTCGGCTTCGGTGGACCCGGGAGCACACCGGGCGCCCTCTGTGAAGCCCGTTCGTTGAGGGGAGGCCCTGGGGCCTGGCCCTGCACTTCCATGTGTCCCCACTGCTTCTGTCCTCGCGGGGCCGAGTGTGGCGTGAGGGGCAGACTCGTCGTCGGCCGGCCATCACCCCGTGGCGCGTGCCATGCGCCGCCACCCCAGCCCCCGCTTCGGGCAGGCCTCCGTGCTGCTGCGCGCTTGGCACCGGGGACGGTGGCCAGAAGGAGGGCGACCCCATGCTGTCCTCTCCGCGAGACGGGTGTGCGGCACGCTGCTTGGCGAACGCTTCCTCCCGGGAGGCCGCCCAAGCGCCTGGGTTCTGCAGAGTGAAGCAGGGCTTCTGGCAGCAGGACTCCCACGCCCTCCAACCTGGAGGGCGTGTCTGCTGCGTGTCCCACGATCGCTCTCACGGGAGCAGCAGGAGCCGGCGGCCACCCCCTCGAGGGGGCTTCTCAAGAGGCCGAGTGCATGGGGCGGCTTCTCAGACCACCTCCGGCCCGAGTGCGCCAACCTGCCTTAGGCTTCCGCACTCACACGCTGGGGCCACTCTCTCGCTCTTCCGTGGAAGAGGCCTGCCCGCGAAAGGCAGCTCGACGTCGGGTGGTTTCTCGGCGGAGAGGCGCTGGTGCTCTCGCCAGTGATCCGGGTGACTCTGGGTGGGGGCTTCCTTCTCCGTGGAGCGACGTGAGCAGGGACGGTGCTGGCATGCCACCCGGACCCGTTTCTCACGGGGAGGCCCTGGGAACCGATCGGGGTCGTCCCCGCACACCGGGAGCCAGCAAACGGCTTCCCCGTGGACGACGCAGGGCGCTGAGGCGGGGAGAGGCCTGCGCCTCAGCCCGGCAGCTCCCCGTTCAGGGAGCGCGCGCCCGCGTCCTCTCTGTCCCACGCTTCACTCCTCGGCGGACCTTGTTCCAGGGAGGACGTGTGTCCCGCGAAGCTGTGTTGCTTTGCCTCCTGGCCCCCGCTGGCTCGCTCGGCTCGCAGGCTTCTGGGTGAAACGGCTCTGTCTCCCTCCAACACCCAGCCGCCCCAGCCGAGCTGGCTGCAGTCTCAGGTCCCCGGGGGAGCAGGACTGAGCGCCCCCGAAGGCTGCCCGGGCGGCAGCGTCTGAGAGAGGGCTTTCGGCTTCGGTGGACCCGGGAGCACACCGGGCGCCCTCTGTGAAGCCCGTTCGTTGAGGGGAGGCCCTGGGGCCTGGCCCTGCACTTCCATGTGTCCCCACTGCTTCTGTCCTCGCGGGGCCGAGTGTGGCGTGAGGGGCAGACTCGTCGGCGGCCGGCCATCACCCCGTGGCGCGTGCCATGCGCCGCCACCCCAGCCCCCGCTTCGGGCAGGCCTCCGTGCTGCTGCGCGCTTGGCACCGGGGACGGTGGCCAGAAGGAGGGCGACCCCATGCTGTCCTCTCCGCGAGACGGGTGTGCGGCACGCTGCTTGGCGAACGCTTCCTCCCGGGAGGCCGCCCAAGCGCCTGGGTTCTGCAGAGTGAAGCAGGGCTTCTGGCAGCAGGACTCCCACGCCCTCCAACCTGGAGGGCGTGTCTGCTGCGTGTCCCACGATCGCTCTCACGGGAGCAGCAGGAGCCGGCGGCCACCCCCTCGAGGGGGCTTCTCAAGAGGCCGAGTGCATGGGGCGGCTTCTCAGACCACCTCCGGCCCGAGTGCGCCAACCTGCCTTAGGCTTCCGCACTCACACGCTGGGGCCACTCTCTCGCTCTTCCGTGGAAGAGGCCTGCCCGCGAAAGGCAGCTCGACGTCGGGTGGTTTCTCGGCGGAGAGGCGCTGGTGCTCTCGCCAGTGATCCGGGTGACTCTGGGTGGGGGCTTCCTTCTCCGTGGAGCGACGTGAGCAGGGACGGTGCTGGCATGCCACCCGGACCCGTTTCTCACGGGGAGGCCCTGGGAACCGATCGGGGTCGTCCCCGCACACCGGGAGCCAGCAAACGGCTTCCCCGTGGACGACGCAGGGCGCTGAGGCGGGGAGAGGCCTGCGCCTCAGCCCGGCAGCTCCCCGTTCAGGGAGCGCGCGCCCGCGTCCTCTCTGTCCCACGCTTCACTCCTCGGCGGACCTTGTTCCAGGGAGGACGTGTGTCCCGCGAAGCTGTGTTGCTTTGCCTCCTGGCCCCCGCTGGCTCGCTCGGCTCGCAGGCTTCTGGGTGAAACGGCTCTGTCTCCCTCCAACACCCAGCCGCCCCAGCCGGGCTGGCTGCAGTCTCAGGTCCCCGGGGGAGCAGGACTGAGCGCCCCCGAAGGCTGCCCGGGCGGCAGCGTCTGAGAGAGGGCTTTCGGCTTCGGTGGACCCGGGAGCACACCGGGCGCCCTCTGTGAAGCCCGTTCGTTGAGGGGAGGCCCTGGGGCCTGGCCCTGCACTTCCATGTGTCCCCACTGCTTCTGTCCTCGCGGGGCCGAGTGTGGCGTGAGGGGCAGACTCGTCGGCGGCCGGCCATCACCCCGTGGCGTGTGCCATGCGCCGCCACCCCAGCCCCCGCTTCGGGCAGGCCTCCGTGCTGCTGCGCGCGTGCCACCGGGGACGGTGGCCAGAAGGAGGGCGACCCCATGCTGTCCTCTCCGCGAGACGGGTGTGCGGCACGCTGCTTGGCGAACGCTTCCTCCCGGGAGGCCGCCCAAGCGCCTGGGTTCTGCAGAGTGAAGCAGGGCTTCTGGCAGCAGGACTCCCACGCCCTCCAACCTGGAGGGCGTGTCTGCTGCGTGTCCCACGATCGCTCTCACGGGAGCAGCAGGAGCCGGCGGCCACCCCCTCGAGGGGGCTTCTCAAGAGGCCGAGTGCATGGGGCGGCTTCTCAGACCACCTCCGGCCCGAGTGCGCCAACCTGCCTTAGGCTTCCGCACTCACACGCTGGGGCCACTCTCTCGCTCTTCCGCGGAAGAGGCCTGCCCGCGAAAGGCAGCTCGACGTCGGGTGGTTTCTCGGCGGAGAGGCGCTGGTGCTCTCGCCAGTGATCCGGGTGACACTGGGTGGGGGCTTCCTTCTCCGTGGAGCGACGTGAGCAGGGACGGTGCTGGCATGCCACCCGGACCCGTTTCTCACGGGGAGGCCCTGGGAACCGATCGGGGTCGTCCCCGCACACTGGGAGCCAGCAAACGGCTTCCCCGTGGACGACGCAGGGCGCTGAGGCGGGGAGAGGCCTGCGCCTCAGCCCGGCAGCTCCCCGTTCAGGGAGCGCGCGCCCGCGTCCTCTCTGTCCCACGCTTCACTCCTCGGCGGACCTTGTTCCAGGGAGGACGTGTGTCCCGCGAAGCTGTGTTGCTTTGCCTCCTGGCCCCCGCTGGCTCGCTCGGCTCGCAGGCTTCTGGGTGAAACGGCTCTGTCTCCCTCCAACACCCAGCCGCCCCAGCCGAGCTGGCTGCAGTCTCAGGCCCCGGTGGAGCAGGACTGAGCGCCCCCGAAGGCTGCCCGGGCGTCAGCGTCTGAGAGAGGGCTTTCAGCTTCGGTGGAACCGGGAGTACAGCGGGCGCCCTCTGTGAAGCCCGTTCGTTGAGGGGAGGCCCTGGGGCCTGGCCCTGCACTTCCATGTGTCCCCACTGCTTCTGTCCTCGCGGGGCCGAGTGTGGCGTGAGGGGCAGACTCGTCGGCGGCCGGCCATCACCCCGTGGCGCGTGCCATGCGCCGCCACCCCAGCCCCCGCTTCGGGCAGGCCTCCGTGCTGCTGCGCGCTTGGCACCGGGGACGGTGGCCAGAAGGAGGGCGACCCCATGCTGTCCTCTCCGCGAGACGGGTGTGCGGCACGCTGCTTGGCGAATGCTTCCTCCCGGGAGGCCGCCCAAGCGCCTGGGTTCTGCAGAGTGAAGCAGGGCTTCTGGCAGCAGGACTCCCACGCCCTCCAACCTGGAGGGCGTGTCTGCTGCGTGTCCCACGATCGCTCTCACGGGAGCAGCAGGAGCCGGCGGCCACCCCCTCGAGGGGGCTTCTCAAGAGGCCGAGTGCATGGGGCGGCTTCTCAGACCACCTCCGGCCCGAGTGCGCCAACCTGCCTTAGGCTTCCGCACTCACACGCTGGGGCCACTCTCTCGCTCTTCCGTGGAAGAGGCCTGCCCGCGAAAGGCAGCTCGACGTCGGGTGGTTTCTCGGCGGAGAGGCGCTGGTGCTCTCGCCAGTGATCCGGGTGACTCTGGGTGGGGGCTTCCTTCTCCGTGGAGCGACGTGAGCAGGGACGGTGCTGGCATGCCACCCGGACCCGTTTCTCACGGGGAGGCCCTGGGAACCGATCGGGGTCGTCCCCGCACACCGGGAGCCAGCAAACGGCTTCCCCGTGGACGACGCAGGGCGCTGAGGCGGGGAGAGGCCTGCGCCTCAGCCCGGCAGCTCCCCGTTCAGGGAGCGCGCGCCCGCGTCCTCTCTGTCCCACGCTTCACTCCTCGGCGGACCTTGTTCCAGGGAGGACGTGTGTCCCGCGAAGCTGTGTTGCTTTGCCTCCTGGCCCCCGCTGGCTCGCTCGGCTCGCAGGCTTCTGGGTGAAACGGCTCTGTCTCCCTCCAACACCCAGCCGCCCCAGCCGAGCTGGCTGCAGTCTCAGGTCCCCGGGGGAGCAGGACTGAGCGCCCCCGAAGGCTGCCCGGGCGGCAGCGTCTGAGAGAGGGCTTTCGGCTTCGGTGGACCCGGGAGCACACCGGGCGCCCTCTGTGAAGCCCGTTCGTTGAGGGGAGGCCCTGGGGCCTGGCCCTGCACTTCCATGTGTCCCCACTGCTTCTGTCCTCGCGGGGCCGAGTGTGGCGTGAGGGGCAGACTCGTCGGCGGCCGGCCATCACCCCGTGGCGCGTGCCATGCGCCGCCACCCCAGCCCCCGCTTCGGGCAGGCCTCCGTGCTGCTGCGCGCGTGCCACCGGGGACGGTGGCCAGAAGGAGGGCGACCCCATGCTGTCCTCTCCGCGAGACGGGTGTGCGGCACGCTGCTTGGCGAACGCTTCCTCCCGGGAGGCCGCCCAAGCGCCTGGGTTCTGCAGAGTGAAGCAGGGCTTCTGGCAGCAGGACTCCCACGCCCTCCAACCTGGAGGGCGTGTCTGCTGCGTGTCCCACGATCGCTCTCACGGGAGCAGCAGGAGCCGGCGGCCACCCCCTCGAGGGGGCTTCTCAAGAGGCCGAGTGCATGGGGCGGCTTCTCAGACCACCTCCGGCCCGAGTGCGCGAACCTGCCTTAGGCTTCCGCACTCACACGCTGGGGCCACTCTCTCGCTCTTCCGTGGAAGAGGCCTGCCCGCGAAAGGCAGCTCGACGTCGGGTGGTTTCTCGGCGGAGAGGCGCTGGTGCTCTCGCCAGTGATCCGGGTGACTCTGGGTGGGGGCTTCCTTCTCCGTGGAGCGACGTGAGCAGGGACGGTGCTGGCATGCCACCCGGACCCGTTTCTCACGGGGAGGCCCTGGGAACCGATCGGGGTCGTCCCCGCACACCGGGAGCCAGCAAACGGCTTCCCCGTGGACGACGCAGGGCGCTGAGGCGGGGAGAGGCCTGCGCCTCAGCCCGGCAGCTCCCCGTTCAGGGAGCGCGCGCCCGCGTCCTCTCTGTCCCACGCTTCACTCCTCGGCGGACCTTGTTCCAGGGAGGACGTGTGTCCCGCGAAGCTGTGTTGCTTTGCCTCCTGGCCCCCGCTGGCTCGCTCGGCTCGCAGGCTTCTGGGTGAAACGGCTCTGTCTCCCTCCAACACCCAGCCGCCCCAGCCGAGCTGGCTGCAGTCTCAGGCCCCGGTGGAGCAGGACTGAGCGCCCCCGAAGGCTGCCCGGGCGTCAGCGTCTGAGAGAGGGCTTTCAGCTTCGGTGGAACCGGGAGCACAGCGGGCGCCCTCTGTGAAGCCCGTTCGTTGAGGGGAGGCCCTGGGGCCTGGCCCTGCACTTCCATGTGTCCCCACTGCTTCTGTCCTCGCGGGGCCGAGTGTGGCGTGAGGGGCAGACTCGTCGTCGGCCGGCCATCACCCCGTGGCGCGTGCCATGCGCCGCCACCCCAGCCCCCGCTTCGGGCAGGCCTCCGTGCTGCTGCGCGCTTGGCACCGGGGACGGTGGCCAGAAGGAGGGCGACCCCATGCTGTCCTCTCCGCGAGACGGGTGTGCGGCACGCTGCTTGGCGAACGCTTCCTCCTGGGAGGCCGCCCAAGCGCCTGGGTTCTGCAGAGTGAAGCAGGGCTTCTGGCAGCAGGACTCCCACGCCCTCCAACCTGGAGGGCGTGTCTGCTGCGTGTCCCACGATCGCTCTCACGGGAGCAGCAGGAGCCGGCGGCCACCCCCTCGAGGGGGCTTCTCAAGAGGCCGAGTGCATGGGGCGGCTTCTCAGACCACCTCCGGCCCGAGTGCGCCAACCTGCCCTAGGCTTCCGCACTCACACGCTGGGGCCACTCTCTCGCTCTTCCGTGGAAGAGGCCTGCCCGCGAAAGGCAGCTCGACGTCGGGTGGTTTCTCGGCGGAGAGGCGCTGCTGCTCTCGCCAGTGATCCGGGTGACTCTGGGTGGGGGCTTCCTTCTCCGTGGAGCGACGTGAGCAGGGACGGTGCTGGCATGCCACCCGGACCCGTTTCTCACGGGGAGGCCCTGGGAACCGATCGGGGTCGTCCCCGCACACCGGGAGCCAGCAAACGGCTTCCCCGTGGACGACGCAGGGCGCTGAGGCGGGGAGAGGCCTGCGCCTCAGCCCGGCAGCTCCCCGTTCAGGGAGCGCGCGCCCGCGTCCTCTCTGTCCCACGCTTCACTCCTCGGCGGACCTTGTTCCAGGGAGGACGTGTGTCCCGCGAAGCTGTGTTGCTTTGCCTCCTGGCCCCCGCTGGCTCGCTCGGCTCGCAGGCTTCTGGGTGAAACGGCTCTGTCTCCCTCCAACACCCAGCCGCCCCAGCCGGGCTGGCGGCAGTCTCAGGTCCCCGGGGGAGCAGGACTGAGCGCCCCCGAAGGCTGCCCGGGCGGCAGCGTCTGAGAGAGGGCTTTCGGCTTCGGTGGACCCGGGAGCACACCGGGCGCCCTCTGTGAAGCCCGTTCGTTGAGGGGAGGCCCTGGGGCCTGGCCCTGCACTTCCATGTGTCCCCACTGCTTCTGTCCTCGCGGGGCCGAGTGTGGCGTGAGGGGCAGACTCGTCGTCGGCCGGCCATCACCCCGTGGCGCGTGCCATGCGCCGCCACCCCAGCCCCCGCTTCGGGCAGGCCTCCGTGCTGCGCGCGCGTGCCACCGGGGACGGTGGCCAGAAGGAGGGCGACCCCATGCTGTCCTCTCCGCGAGACGGGTGTGCGGCACGCTGCTTGGCGAACGCTTCCTCCCGGGAGGCCGCCCAAGCGCCTGGGTTCTGCAGAGTGAAGCAGGGCTTCTGGCAGCGGGACTCCCACGCCCTCCAACCTGGAGGGCGTGTCTGCTGCGTGTCCCACGATCGCTCTCACGGGAGCAGCAGGAGCCGGCGGCCACCCCCTCGAGGGGGCTTCTCAAGAGGCCGAGTGCATGGGGCGGCTTCTCAGACCACCTCCGGCCCGAGTGCGCCAACCTGCCTTAGGCTTCCGCACTCACACGCTGGGGCCACTCTCTCGCTCTTCCGTGGAAGAGGCCTGCCCGCGAAAGGCAGCTCGACGTCGGGTGGTTTCTCGGCGGAGAGGCGCTGGTGCTCTCGCCAGTGATCCGGGTGACTCTGGGTGGGGGCTTCCTTCTCCGTGGAGCGACGTGAGCAGGGACGGTGCTGGCATGCCACCCGGACCCGTTTCTCACGGGGAGGCCCTGGGAACCGATCGGGGTCGTCCCCGCACACCGGGAGCCAGCAAACGGCTTCCCCGTGGACGACGCAGGGCGCTGAGGCGGGGAGAGGCCTGCACCTCAGCCCGGCAGCTCCCCGTTCAGGGAGCGCGCGCCCACGTCCTCTCTGTCCCACGCTTCACTCCTCGGCGGACCTTGTTCCAGGGAGGACGTGTGTCCCGCGAAGCTGTGTTGCTTTGCCTCCTGGCCCCCGCTGGCTCGCTCGGCTCGCAGGCTTCTGGGTGAAACGGCTCTGTCTCCCTCCAACACCCAGCCGCCCCAGCCGAGCTGGCTGCAGTCTCAGGTCCCCGGGGGAGCAGGACTGAGCGCCCCCGAAGGCTGCCCGGGCGTCAGCGTCTGAGAGAGGGCTTTCGGCTTCGGTGGACCCGGGAGCACACCGGGCGCCCTCTGTGAAGCCCGTTCGTTGAGGGGAGGCCCTGGGGCCTGGCCCTGCACTTCCATGTGTCCCCACTGCTTCTGTCCTCGCGGGGCCGAGTGTGGCGTGAGGGGCAGACTCGTCGTCGGCCGGCCATCACCCCGTGGCGCGTGCCATGTGCCGCCACCCCAGCCCCCGCTTCGGGCAGGCCTCCGTGCTGCTGCGCGCTTGGCACCGGGGACGGTGGCCAGAAGGAGGGCGACCCCATGCTGTCCTCTCCGAGAGACGGGTGTGCGGCACGCTGCTTGGCGAACGCTTCCTCCCGGGAGGCCGCCCAAGCGCCTGGGTTCTGCAGAGTGAAGCAGGGCTTCTGGCAGCGGGACTCCCACGCCCTCCAACCTGGAGGGCGTGTCTGCTGCGTGTCCCACGATCGCTCTCACGGGAGCAGCAGGAGCCGGCGGCCACCCCCTCGAGGGGGCTTCTCAAGAGGCCGAGTGCATGGGGCGGCTTCTCAGACCACCTCCGGCCCGAGTGCGCCAACCTGCCTTAGGCTTCCGCACTCACACGCTGGGGCCACTCTCTCGCTCTTCCGTGGAAGAGGCCTGCCCGCGAAAGGCAGCTCGACGTCGGGTGGTTTCTCGGCGGAGAGGCGCTGGTGCTCTCGCCAGTGATCCGGGTGACTCTGGGTGGGGGCTTCCTTCTCCGTGGAGCGACGTGAGCAGGGACGGTGCTGGCATGCCACCCGGACCCGTTTCTCACGGGGAGGCCCTGGGAACCGATCGGGGTCGTCCCCGCACACTGGGAGCCAGCAAACGGCTTCCCCGTGGACGACGCAGGGCGCTGAGGCGGGGAGAGGCCTGCGCCTCAGCCCGGCAGCTCCCCGTTCAGGGAGCGCGCGCCCGCGTCCTCTCTGTCCCACGCTTCACTCCTCGGCGGACCTTGTTCCAGGGAGGACGTGTGTCCCGCGAAGCTGTGTTGCTTTGCCTCCTGGCCCCCGCTGGCTCGCTCGGCTCGCAGGCTTCTGGGTGAAACGGCTCTGTCTCCCTCCAACACCCAGCCGCCCCAGCCGAGCTGGCTGCAGTCTCAGGCCCCGGTGGAGCAGGACTGAGCGCCCCCGAAGGCTGCCCGGGCGTCAGCGTCTGAGAGAGGGCTTTCAGCTTCGGTGGAACTGGGAGTACAGCGGGCGCCCTCTGTGAAGCCCGTTCGTTGAGGGGAGGCCCTGGGGCCTGGCCCTGCACTTCCATGTGTCCCCACTGCTTCTGTCCTCGCGGGGCCGAGTGTGGCGTGAGGGGCAGACTCGTCGGCGGCCGGCCATCACCCCGTGGCGCGTGCCATGCGCCGCCACCCCAGCCCCCGCTTCGGGCAGGCCTCCGTGCTGCTGCGCGCTTGGCACCGGGGACGGTGGCCAGAAGGAGGGCGACCCCATGCTGTCCTCTCCGCGAGACGGGTGTGCGGCACGCTGCTTGGCGAATGCTTCCTCCCGGGAGGCCGCCCAAGCGCCTGGGTTCTGCAGAGTGAAGCAGGGCTTCTGGCAGCAGGACTCCCACGCCCTCCAACCTGGAGGGCGTGTCTGCTGCGTGTCCCACGATCGCTCTCACGGGAGCAGCAGGAGCCGGCGGCCACCCCCTCGAGGGGGCTTCTCAAGAGGCCGAGTGCATGGGGCGGCTTCTCAGACCACCTCCGGCCCGAGTGCGCCAACCTGCCTTAGGCTTCCGCACTCACACGCTGGGGCCACTCTCTCGCTCTTCCGTGGAAGAGGCCTGCCCGCGAAAGGCAGCTCGACGTCGGGTGGTTTCTCGGCGGAGAGGCGCTGGTGCTCTCGCCAGTGATCCGGGTGACTCTGGGTGGGGGCTTCCTTCTCCGTGGAGCGACGTGAGCAGGGACGGTGCTGGCATGCCACCCGGACCCGTTTCTCACGGGGAGGCCCTGGGAACCGATCGGGGTCGTCCCCGCACACCGGGAGCCAGCAAACGGCTTCCCCGTGGACGACGCAGGGCGCTGAGGCGGGGAGAGGCCTGCGCCTCAGCCCGGCAGCTCCCCGTTCAGGGAGCGCGCGCCCGCGTCCTCTCTGTCCCACGCTTCACTCCTCGGCGGACCTTGTTCCAGGGAGGACGTGTGTCCCGCGAAGCTGTGTTGCTTTGCCTCCTGGCCCCCGCTGGCTCGCTCGGCTCGCAGGCTTCTGGGTGAAACGGCTCTGTCTCCCTCCAACACCCAGCCGCCCCAGCCGAGCTGGCTGCAGTCTCAGGTCCCCGGGGGAGCAGGACTGAGCGCCCCCGAAGGCTGCCCGGGCGGCAGCGTCTGAGAGAGGGCTTTCGGCTTCGGTGGACCCGGGAGCACACCGGGCGCCCTCTGTGAAGCCCGTTCGTTGAGGGGAGGCCCTGGGGCCTGGCCCTGCACTTCCATGTGTCCCCACTGCTTCTGTCCTCGCGGGGCCGAGTGTGGCGTGAGGGGCAGACTCGTCGGCGGCCGGCCATCACCCCGTGGCGCGTGCCATGCGCCGCCACCCCAGCCCCCGCTTCGGGCAGGCCTCCGTGCTGCTGCGCGCGTGCCACCGGGGACGGTGGCCAGAAGGAGGGCGACCCCATGCTGTCCTCTCCGCGAGACGGGTGTGCGGCACGCTGCTTGGCGAACGCTTCCTCCCGGGAGGCCGCCCAAGCGCCTGGGTTCTGCAGAGTGAAGCAGGGCTTCTGGCAGCAGGACTCCCACGCCCTCCAACCTGGAGGGCGTGTCTGCTGCGTGTCCCACGATCGCTCTCACGGGAGCAGCAGGAGCCGGCGGCCACCCCCTCGAGGGGGCTTCTCAAGAGGCCGAGTGCATGGGGCGGCTTCTCAGACCACCTCCGGCCCGAGTGCGCGAACCTGCCTTAGGCTTCCGCACTCACACGCTGGGGCCACTCTCTCGCTCTTCCGTGGAAGAGGCCTGCCCGCGAAAGGCAGCTCGACGTCGGGTGGTTTCTCGGCGGAGAGGCGCTGGTGCTCTCGCCAGTGATCCGGGTGACTCTGGGTGGGGGCTTCCTTCTCCGTGGAGCGACGTGAGCAGGGACGGTGCTGGCATGCCACCCGGACCCGTTTCTCACGGGGAGGCCCTGGGAACCGATCGGGGTCGTCCCCGCACACCGGGAGCCAGCAAACGGCTTCCCCGTGGACGACGCAGGGCGCTGAGGCGGGGAGAGGCCTGCGCCTCAGCCCGGCAGCTCCCCGTTCAGGGAGCGCAAGCCCGCGTCCTCTCTGTCCCACGCTTCACTCCTCGGCGGACCTTGTTCCAGGGAGGACGTGTGTCCCGCGAAGCTGTGTTGCTTTGCCTCCTGGCCCCCGCTGGCTCGCTCGGCTCGCAGGCTTCTGGGTGAAACGGCTCTGTCTCCCTCCAACACCCAGCCGCCCCAGCCGAGCTGGCTGCAGTCTCAGGCCCCGGTGGAGCAGGACTGAGCGCCCCCGAAGGCTGCCCGGGCGTCAGCGTCTGAGAGAGGGCTTTCAGCTTCGGTGGAACCGGGAGCACAGCGGGCGCCCTCTGTGAAGCCCGTTCGTTGAGGGGAGGCCCTGGGGCCTGGCCCTGCACTTCCATGTGTCCCCACTGCTTCTGTCCTCGCGGGGCCGAGTGTGGCGTGAGGGGCAGACTCGTCGTCGGCCGGCCATCACCCCGTGGCGCGTGCCATGCGCCGCCACCCCAGCCCCCGCTTCGGGCAGGCCTCCGTGCTGCTGCGCGCTTGGCACCGGGGACGGTGGCCAGAAGGAGGGCGACCCCATGCTGTCCTCTCCGCGAGACGGGTGTGCGGCACGCTGCTTGGCGAACGCTTCCTCCTGGGAGGCCGCCCAAGCGCCTGGGTTCTGCAGAGTGAAGCAGGGCTTCTGGCAGCAGGACTCCCACGCCCTCCAACCTGGAGGGCGTGTCTGCTGCGTGTCCCACGATCGCTCTCACGGGAGCAGCAGGAGCCGGCGGCCACCCCCTCGAGGGGGCTTCTCAAGAGGCCGAGTGCATGGGGCGGCTTCTCAGACCACCTCCGGCCCGAGTGCGCCAACCTGCCCTAGGCTTCCGCACTCACACGCTGGGGCCACTCTCTCGCTCTTCCGTGGAAGAGGCCTGCCCGCGAAAGGCAGCTCGACGTCGGGTGGTTTCTCGGCGGAGAGGCGCTGCTGCTCTCGCCAGTGATCCGGGTGACTCTGGGTGGGGGCTTCCTTCTCCGTGGAGCGACGTGAGCAGGGACGGTGCTGGCATGCCACCCGGACCCGTTTCTCACGGGGAGGCCCTGGGAACCGATCGGGGTCGTCCCCGCACACCGGGAGCCAGCAAACGGCTTCCCCGTGGACGACGCAGGGCGCTGAGGCGGGGAGAGGCCTGCGCCTCAGCCCGGCAGCTCCCCGTTCAGGGAGCGCGCGCCCGCGTCCTCTCTGTCCCACGCTTCACTCCTCGGCGGACCTTGTTCCAGGGAGGACGTGTGTCCCGCGAAGCTGTGTTGCTTTGCCTCCTGGCCCCCGCTGGCTCGCTCGGCTCGCAGGCTTCTGGGTGAAACGGCTCTGTCTCCCTCCAACACCCAGCCGCCCCAGCCGGGCTGGCGGCAGTCTCAGGTCCCCGGGGGAGCAGGACTGAGCGCCCCCGAAGGCTGCCCGGGCGGCAGCGTCTGAGAGAGGGCTTTCGGCTTCGGTGGACCCGGGAGCACACCGGGCGCCCTCTGTGAAGCCCGTTCGTTGAGGGGAGGCCCTGGGGCCTGGCCCTGCACTTCCATGTGTCCCCACTGCTTCTGTCCTCGCGGGGCCGAGTGTGGCGTGAGGGGCAGACTCGTCGTCGGCCGGCCATCACCCCGTGGCGCGTGCCATGCGCCGCCACCCCAGCCCCCGCTTCGGGCAGGCCTCCGTGCTGCGCGCGCGTGCCACCGGGGACGGTGGCCAGAAGGAGGGCGACCCCATGCTGTCCTCTCCGCGAGACGGGTGTGCGGCACGCTGCTTGGCGAACGCTTCCTCCCGGGAGGCCGCCCAAGCGCCTGGGTTCTGCAGAGTGAAGCAGGGCTTCTGGCAGCGGGACTCCCACGCCCTCCAACCTGGAGGGCGTGTCTGCTGCGTGTCCCACGATCGCTCTCACGGGAGCAGCAGGAGCCGGCGGCCACCCCCTCGAGGGGGCTTCTCAAGAGGCCGAGTGCATGGGGCGGCTTCTCAGACCACCTCCGGCCCGAGTGCGCCAACCTGCCTTAGGCTTCCGCACTCACACGCTGGGGCCACTCTCTCGCTCTTCCGTGGAAGAGGCCTGCCCGCGAAAGGCAGCTCGACGTCGGGTGGTTTCTCGGCGGAGAGGCGCTGGTGCTCTCGCCAGTGATCCGGGTGACTCTGGGTGGGGGCTTCCTTCTCCGTGGAGCGACGTGAGCAGGGACGGTGCTGGCATGCCACCCGGACCCGTTTCTCACGGGGAGGCCCTGGGAACCGATCGGGGTCGTCCCCGCACACCGGGAGCCAGCAAACGGCTTCCCCGTGGACGACGCAGGGCGCTGAGGCGGGGAGAGGCCTGCACCTCAGCCCGGCAGCTCCCCGTTCAGGGAGCGCGCGCCCACGTCCTCTCTGTCCCACGCTTCACTCCTCGGCGGACCTTGTTCCAGGGAGGACGTGTGTCCCGCGAAGCTGTGTTGCTTTGCCTCCTGGCCCCCGCTGGCTCGCTCGGCTCGCAGGCTTCTGGGTGAAACGGCTCTGTCTCCCTCCAACACCCAGCCGCCCCAGCCGAGCTGGCTGCAGTCTCAGGTCCCCGGGGGAGCAGGACTGAGCGCCCCCGAAGGCTGCCCGGGCGTCAGCGTCTGAGAGAGGGCTTTCGGCTTCGGTGGACCCGGGAGCACACCGGGCGCCCTCTGTGAAGCCCGTTCGTTGAGGGGAGGCCCTGGGGCCTGGCCCTGCACTTCCATGTGTCCCCACTGCTTCTGTCCTCGCGGGGCCGAGTGTGGCGTGAGGGGCAGACTCGTCGTCGGCCGGCCATCACCCCGTGGCGCGTGCCATGTGCCGCCACCCCAGCCCCCGCTTCGGGCAGGCCTCCGTGCTGCTGCGCGCTTGGCACCGGGGACGGTGGCCAGAAGGAGGGCGACCCCATGCTGTCCTCTCCGAGAGACGGGTGTGCGGCACGCTGCTTGGCGAACGCTTCCTCCCGGGAGGCCGCCCAAGCGCCTGGGTTCTGCAGAGTGAAGCAGGGCTTCTGGCAGCGGGACTCCCACGCCCTCCAACCTGGAGGGCGTGTCTGCTGCGTGTCCCACGATCGCTCTCACGGGAGCAGCAGGAGCCGGCGGCCACCCCCTCGAGGGGGCTTCTCAAGAGGCCGAGTGCATGGGGCGGCTTCTCAGACCACCTCCGGCCCGAGTGCGCCAACCTGCCTTAGGCTTCCGCACTCACACGCTGGGGCCACTCTCTCGCTCTTCCGTGGAAGAGGCCTGCCCGCGAAAGGCAGCTCGACGTCGGGTGGTTTCTCGGCGGAGAGGCGCTGGTGCTCTCGCCAGTGATCCGGGTGACTCTGGGTGGGGGCTTCCTTCTCCGTGGAGCGACGTGAGCAGGGACGGTGCTGGCATGCCACCCGGACCCGTTTCTCACGGGGAGGCCCTGGGAACCGATCGGGGTCGTCCCCGCACACCGGGAGCCAGCAAACGGCTTCCCCGTGGACGACGCAGGGCGCTGAGGCGGGGAGAGGCCTGCGCCTCAGCCCGGCAGCTCCCCGTTCAGGGAGCGCGCGCCCGCGTCCTCTCTGTCCCACGCTTCACTCCTCGGCGGACCTTGTTCCAGGGAGGACGTGTGTCCCGCGAAGCTGTGTTGCTTTGCCTCCTGGCCCCCGCTGGCTCGCTCGGCTCGCAGGCTTCTGGGTGAAACGGCTCTGTCTCCCTCCAACACCCAGCCGCCCCAGCCGAGCTGGCTGCAGTCTCAGGTCCCCGGGGGAGCAGGACTGAGCGCCCCCGAAGGCTGCCCGGGCGGCAGCGTCTGAGAGAGGGCTTTCGGCTTCGGTGGACCCGGGAGCACACCGGGCGCCCTCTGTGAAGCCCGTTCGTTGAGGGGAGGCCCTGGGGCCTGGCCCTGCACTTCCATGTGTCCCCACTGCTTCTGTCCTCGCGGGGCCGAGTGTGGCGTGAGGGGCAGACTCGTCGTCGGCCGGCCATCACCCCGTGGCGCGTGCCATGCGCCGCCACCCCAGCCCCCGCTTCGGGCAGGCCTCCGTGCTGCGCGCGCGTGCCACCGGGGACGGTGGCCAGAAGGAGGGCGACCCCATACTGTCCTCTCCGAGAGACGGGTGTGCGGCACGCTGCTTGGCGAACGCTTCCTCCCGGGAGGCCGCCCAAGCGCCTGGGTTCTGCAGAGTGAAGCAGGGCTTCTGGCAGCGGGACTCCCACGCCCTCCAACCTGGAGGGCGTGTCTGCTGCGTGTCCCACGATCGCTCTCACGGGAGCAGCAGGAGCCGGCGGCCACCCCCTCGAGGGGGCTTCTCAAGAGGCCGAGTGCATGGGGCGGCTTCTCAGACCACCTCCGGCCCGAGTGCGCGAACCTGCCTTAGGCTTCCGCACTCACACGCTGGGGCCACTCTCTCGCTCTTCCGCGGAAGAGGCCTGCCCGCGAAAGGCAGCTCGACGTCGAGTGGTTTCTCGGCGGAGAGGCGCTGGTGCTCTCGCCAGTGATCCGGGTGACTCTGGGTGGGGGCTTCCTTCTCCGTGGAGCGACGTGAGCAGGGACGGTGCTGGCATGCCACCCGGACCCGATTCTCACGGGGAGGCCCTGGGAACCGATCGGGGTCGTCCCCGCACACCGGGAGCCAGCAAACGGCTTCCCCGTGGACGACGCAGGGCGCTGAGGCGGGGAGAGGCCTGCGCCTCAGCCCGGCAGCTCCCCGTTCAGGGAGCGCGCGCCCGCGTCCTCTCTGTCCCACGCTTCACTCCTCGGCGGACCTTGTTCCAGGGAGGACGTGTGTCCCGCGAAGCTGTGTTGCTTTGCCTCCTGGCCCCCGCTGGCTCGCTCGGCTCGCAGGCTTCTGGGTGAAACGGCTCTGTCTCCCTCCAACACCCAGCCGCCCCAGCCGTGCTGGCTGCAGTCTCAGGCCCCGGTGGAGCAGGACTGAGCGCCCCCGAAGGCTGCCCGGGCGTCAGCGTCTGAGAGAGGGCTTTCAGCTTCGGTGGAACCGGGAGCACAGCGGGCGGCCTCTGTGAAGCCCGTTCGTTGAGGGGAGGCCCTGGGGCCTGGCCCTGCACTTCCATGTGTCCCCACTGCTTCTGTCCTCGCGGGGCCGAGTGTGGCGTGAGGGGCAGACTCGTCGGCGGCCGGCCATCACCCCGTGGCGCGTGCCATGCGCCGCCACCCCAGCCCCCGCTTCGGGCAGGCCTCCGTGCTGCTGCGCGCTTGGCACCGGGGACGGTGGCCAGAAGGAGGGCGACCCCATGCTGTCCTCTCCGCGAGACGGGTGTGCGGCACGCTGCCTGGCGAACGCTTCCTCCCGGGAGGCCGCCCAAGCGCCTGGGTTCTGCAGAGTGAAGCAGGGCTTCTGGCAGCAGGACTCCCACGCCCTCCAACCTGGAGGGCGTGTCTGCTGCGTGTCCCACGATCGCTCTCACGGGAGCAGCAGGAGCCGGCGGCCACCCCCTCGAGGGGGCTTCTCAAGAGGCCGAGTGCATGGGGCGGCTTCTCAGACCACCTCCGGCCCGAGTGCGCCAACCTGCCTTAGGCTTCCGCACTCACACGCTGGGGCCACTCTCTCGCTCTTCCGTGGAAGAGGCCTGCCCGCGAAAGGCAGCTCGACGTCGGGTGGTTTCTCGGCGGAGAGGCGCTGGTGCTCTCGCCAGTGATCCGGGTGACTCTGGGTGGGGGCTTCCTTCTCCGTGGAGCGACGTGAGCAGGGACGGTGCTGGCATGCCACCCGGACCCGTTTCTCACGGGGAGGCCCTGGGAACCGATCGGGGTCGTCCCCGCACACCGGGAGCCAGCAAACGGCTTCCCCGTGGACGACGCAGGGCGCTGAGGCGGGGAGAGGCCTGCGCCTCAGCCCGGCAGCTCCCCGTTCAGGGAGCGCGCGCCCGCGTCCTCTCTGTCCCACGCTTCACTCCTCGGCGGACCTTGTTCCAGGGAGGACGTGTGTCCCGCGAAGCTGTGTTGCTTTGCCTCCTGGCCCCCGCTGGCTCGCTCGGCTCGCAGGCTTCTGGGTGAAACGGCTCTGTCTCCCTCCAACACCCAGCCGCCCCAGCCGGGCTGGCGGCAGTCTCAGGTCCCCGGGGGAGCAGGACTGAGCGCCCCCGAAGGCTGCCCGGGCGGCAGCGTCTGAGAGAGGGCTTTCGGCTTCGGTGGACCCGGGAGCACACCGGGCGCCCTCTGTGAAGCCCGTTCGTTGAGGGGAGGCCCTGGGGCCTGGCCCTGCACTTCCATGTGTCCCCACTGCTTCTGTCCTCGCGGGGCCGAGTGTGGCGTGAGGGGCAGACTCGTCGTCGGCCGGCCATCACCCCGTGGCGCGTGCCATGCGCCGCCACCCCAGCCCCCGCTTCGGGCAGGCCTCCGTGCTGCGCGCGCGTGCCACCGGGGACGGTGGCCAGAAGGAGGGCGACCCCATGCTGTCCTCTCCGCGAGACGGGTGTGCGGCACGCTGCTTGGCGAACGCTTCCTCCCGGGAGGCCGCCCAAGCGCCTGGGTTCTGCAGAGTGAAGCAGGGCTTCTGGCAGCGGGACTCCCACGCCCTCCAACCTGGAGGGCGTGTCTGCTGCGTGTCCCACGATCGCTCTCACGGGAGCAGCAGGAGCCGGCGGCCACCCCCTCGAGGGGGCTTCTCAAGAGGCCGAGTGCATGGGGCGGCTTCTCAGACCACCTCCGGCCCGAGTGCGCCAACCTGCCTTAGGCTTCCGCACTCACACGCTGGGGCCACTCTCTCGCTCTTCCGTGGAAGAGGCCTGCCCGCGAAAGGCAGCTCGACGTCGGGTGGTTTCTCGGCGGAGAGGCGCTGGTGCTCTCGCCAGTGATCCGGGTGACTCTGGGTGGGGGCTTCCTTCTCCGTGGAGCGACGTGAGCAGGGACGGTGCTGGCATGCCACCCGGACCCGTTTCTCACGGGGAGGCCCTGGGAACCGATCGGGGTCGTCCCCGCACACCGGGAGCCAGCAAACGGCTTCCCCGTGGACGACGCAGGGCGCTGAGGCGGGGAGAGGCCTGCACCTCAGCCCGGCAGCTCCCCGTTCAGGGAGCGCGCGCCCACGTCCTCTCTGTCCCACGCTTCACTCCTCGGCGGACCTTGTTCCAGGGAGGACGTGTGTCCCGCGAAGCTGTGTTGCTTTGCCTCCTGGCCCCCGCTGGCTCGCTCGGCTCGCAGGCTTCTGGGTGAAACGGCTCTGTCTCCCTCCAACACCCAGCCGCCCCAGCCGAGCTGGCTGCAGTCTCAGGTCCCCGGGGGAGCAGGACTGAGCGCCCCCGAAGGCTGCCCGGGCGGCAGCGTCTGAGAGAGGGCTTTCGGCTTCGGTGGACCCGGGAGCACACCGGGCGCCCTCTGTGAAGCCCGTTCGTTGAGGGGAGGCCCTGGGGCCTGGCCCTGCACTTCCATGTGTCCCCACTGCTTCTGTCCTCGCGGGGCCGAGTGTGGCGTGAGGGGCAGACTCGTCGTCGGCCGGCCATCACCCCGTGGCGCGTGCCATGTGCCGCCACCCCAGCCCCCCCTTCGGGCAGGCCTCCGTGCTGCGCGCGTGCCACCGGGGACGGTGGCCAGAAGGAGGGCGACCCCATGCTGTCCTCTCCGAGAGACGGGTGTGCGGCACGCTGCTTGGCGAACGCTTCCTCCCGGGAGGCCGCCCAAGCGCCTGGGTTCTGCAGAGTGAAGCAGGGCTTCTGGCAGCAGGACTCCCACGCCCTCCAACCTGGAGGGCGTGTCTGCTGCGTGTCCCACGATCGCTCTCACGGGAGCAGCAGGAGCCGGCGGCCACCCCCTCGAGGGGGCTTCTCAAGAGGCCGAGTGCATGGGGCGGCTTCTCAGACCACCTCCGGCCCGAGTGCGCGAACCTGCCTTAGGCTTCCGCACTCACACGCTGGGGCCACTCTCTCGCTCTTCCGCGGAAGAGGCCTGCCGCGAAAGGCAGCTCGACGTCGGGTGGTTTCTCGGCGGAGAGGCGCTGGTGCTCTCGCCAGTGATCCGGGTGACTCTGGGTGGGGGCTTCCTTCTCCGTGGAGCGACGTGAGCAGGGACGGTGCTGGCATGCCACCCGGACCCGTTTCTCACGGGGAGGCCCTGGGAACCGATCGGGGTCGTCCCCGCACACCGGGAGCCAGCAAACGGCTTCCCCGTGGACGACGCAGGGCGCTGAGGCGGGGAGAGGCCTGCGCCTCAGCCCGGCAGCTCCCCGTTCAGGGAGCGCGCGCCCGCGTCCTCTCTGTCCCACGCTTCACTCCTCGGCGGACCTTGTTCCAGGGAGGACGTGTGTCCCGCGAAGCTGTGTTGCTTTGCCTCCTGGCCCCCGCTGGCTCGCTCGGCTCGCAGGCTTCTGGGTGAAACGGCTCTGTCTCCCTCCAACACCCAGCCGCCCCAGCCGTGCTTGCGGCACTCTCAGGCCCCGGTGGAGCAGGACTGAGCGCCCCCGAAGGCTGCCCGGGCGTCAGCATCTGAGAGAGGGCTTTCGGCTTCGGTGGAACCGGGAGCACACCGGGCGCCCTCTGTGAAGCCCGTTCGTTGAGGGGAGGCCCTGGGGCCTGGCCCTGCACTTCCATGTGTCCCCACTGCTTCTGTCCTCGCGGGGCCGAGTGTGGCGTGAGGGGCAGACTCGTCGGCGGCCGGCCATCACCCCGTGGCGCGTGCCATGCGCCGCCACCCCAGCCCCCGCTTCGGGCAGGCCTCCGTGCTGCTGCGCGCTTGGCACCGGGGACGGTGGCCAGAAGGAGGGCGACCCCATGCTGTCCTCTCCGCGAGACGGGTGTGCGGCACGCTGCTTGGCGAACGCTTCCTCCCGGGAGGCCGCCCAAGCGCCTGGGTTCTGCAGAGTGAAGCAGGGCTTCTGGCAGCAGGACTCCCACGCCCTCCAACCTGGAGGGCGTGTCTGCTGCGTGTCCCACGATCGCTCTCACGGGAGCAGCAGGAGCCGGCGGCCACCCCCTCGAGGGGGCTTCTCAAGAGGCCGAGTGCATGGGGCGGCTTCTCAGACCACCTCCGGCCCGAGTGCGCGAACCTGCCTTAGGCTTCCGCACTCACACGCTGGGGCCACTCTCTCGCTCTTCCGTGGAAGAGGCCTGCCCGCGAAAGGCAGCTCGACGTCGGGTGGTTTCTCGGCGGAGAGGCGCTGGTGCTCTCGCCAGTGATCCGGGTGACTCTGGGTGGGGGCTTCCTTCTCCGTGGAGCGACGTGAGCAGGGACGGTGCTGGCATGCCACCCGGACCCGTTTCTCACGGGGAGGCCCTGGGAACCGATCGGGGTCGTCCCCGCACACCGGGAGCCAGCAAACGGCTTCCCCGTGGACGACGCAGGGCGCTGAGGCGGGGAGAGGCCTGCGCCTCAGCCCGGCAGCTCCCCGTTCAGGGAGCGCGCGCCCGCGTCCTCTCTGTCCCACGCTTCACTCCTCGGCGGACCTTGTTCCAGGGAGGACGTGTGTCCCGCGAAGCTGTGTTGCTTTGCCTCCTGGCCCCCGCTGGCTCGCTCGGCTCGCAGGCTTCTGGGTGAAACGGCTCTGTCTCCCTCCAACACCCAGCCGCCCCAGCCGAGCTGGCTGCAGTCTCAGGTCCCCGGGGGAGCAGGACTGAGCGCCCCCGAAGGCTGCCCGGGCGGCAGCGTCTGAGAGAGGGCTTTCGGCTTCGGTGGACCCGGGAGCACACCGGGCGCCCTCTGTGAAGCCCGTTCGTTGAGGGGAGGCCCTGGGGCCTGGCCCTGCACTTCCATGTGTCCCCACTGCTTCTGTCCTCGCGGGGCCGAGTGTGGCGTGAGGGGCAGACTCGTCGGCGGCCGGCCATCACCCCGTGGCGCGTGCCATGCGCCGCCACCCCAGCCCCCGCTTCGGGCAGGCCTCCGTGCTGCTGCGCGCGTGCCACCGGGGACGGTGGCCAGAAGGAGGGCGACCCCATGCTGTCCTCTCCGCGAGACGGGTGTGCGGCACGCTGCTTGGCGAACGCTTCCTCCCGGGAGGCCGCCCAAGCGCCTGGGTTCTGCAGAGTGAAGCAGGGCTTCTGGCAGCAGGACTCCCACGCCCTCCAACCTGGAGGGCGTGTCTGCTGCGTGTCCCACGATCGCTCTCACGGGAGCAGCAGGAGCCGGCGGCCACCCCCTCGAGGGGGCTTCTCAAGAGGCCGAGTGCATGGGGCGGCTTCTCAGACCACCTCCGGCCCGAGTGCGCCAACCTGCCTTAGGCTTCCGCACTCACACGCTGGGGCCACTCTCTCGCTCTTCCGTGGAAGAGGCCTGCCCGCGAAAGGCAGCTCGACGTCGGGTGGTTTCTCGGCGGAGAGGCGCTGGTGCTCTCGCCAGTGATCCGGGTGACTCTGGGTGGGGGCTTCCTTCTCCGTGGAGCGACGTGAGCAGGGACGGTGCTGGCATGCCACCCGGACCCGTTTCTCACGGGGAGGCCCTGGGAACCGATCGGGGTCGTCCCCGCACACCGGGAGCCAGCAAACGGCTTCCCCGTGGACGACGCAGGGCGCTGAGGCGGGGAGAGGCCTGCGCCTCAGCCCGGCAGCTCCCCGTTCAGGGAGCGCGCGCCCGCGTCCTCTCTGTCCCACGCTTCACTCCTCGGCGGACCTTGTTCCAGGGAGGACGTGTGTCCCGCGAAGCTGTGTTGCTTTGCCTCCTGGCCCCCGCTGGCTCGCTCGGCTCGCAGGCTTCTGGGTGAAACGGCTCTGTCTCCCTCCAACACCCAGCCGCCCCAGCCGAGCTGGCTGCAGTCTCAGGTCCCCGGGGGAGCAGGACTGAGCGCCCCCGAAGGCTGCCCGGGCGGCAGCGTCTGAGAGAGGGCTTTCGGCTTCGGTGGACCCGGGAGCACACCGGGCGCCCTCTGTGAAGCCCGTTCGTTGAGGGGAGGCCCTGGGGCCTGGCCCTGCACTTCCATGTGTCCCCACTGCTTCTGTCCTCGCGGGGCCGAGTGTGGCGTGAGGGGCAGACTCGTCGGCGGCCGGCCATCACCCCGTGGCGCGTGCCATGCGCCGCCACCCCAGCCCCCGCTTCGGGCAGGCCTCCGTGCTGCTGCGCGCTTGGCACCGGGGACGGTGGCCAGAAGGAGGGCGACCCCATGCTGTCCTCTCCGCGAGACGGGTGTGCGGCACGCTGCTTGGCGAACGCTTCCTCCCGGGAGGCCGCCCAAGCGCCTGGGTTCTGCAGAGTGAAGCAGGGCTTCTGGCAGCAGGACTCCCACGCCCTCCAACCTGGAGGGCGTGTCTGCTGCGTGTCCCACGATCGCTCTCACGGGAGCAGCAGGAGCCGGCGGCCACCCCCTCGAGGGGGCTTCTCAAGAGGCCGAGTGCATGGGGCGGCTTCTCAGACCACCTCCGGCCCGAGTGCGCCAACCTGCCTTAGGCTTCCGCACTCACACGCTGGGGCCACTCTCTCGCTCTTCCGTGGAAGAGGCCTGCCCGCGAAAGGCAGCTCGACGTCGGGTGGTTTCTCGGCGGAGAGGCGCTGGTGCTCTCGCCAGTGATCCGGGTGACTCTGGGTGGGGGCTTCCTTCTCCGTGGAGCGACGTGAGCAGGGACGGTGCTGGCATGCCACCCGGACCCGTTTCTCACGGGGAGGCCCTGGGAACCGATCGGGGTCGTCCCCGCACACCGGGAGCCAGCAAACGGCTTCCCCGTGGACGACGCAGGGCGCTGAGGCGGGGAGAGGCCTGCGCCTCAGCCCGGCAGCTCCCCGTTCAGGGAGCGCGCGCCCGCGTCCTCTCTGTCCCACGCTTCACTCCTCGGCGGACCTTGTTCCAGGGAGGACGTGTGTCCCGCGAAGCTGTGTTGCTTTGCCTCCTGGCCCCCGCTGGCTCGCTCGGCTCGCAGGCTTCTGGGTGAAACGGCTCTGTCTCCCTCCAACACCCAGCCGCCCCAGCCGAGCTGGCTGCAGTCTCAGGTCCCCGGGGGAGCAGGACTGAGCGCCCCCGAAGGCTGCCCGGGCGGCAGCGTCTGAGAGAGGGCTTTCGGCTTCGGTGGACCCGGGAGCACACCGGGCGCCCTCTGTGAAGCCCGTTCGTTGAGGGGAGGCCCTGGGGCCTGGCCCTGCACTTCCATGTGTCCCCACTGCTTCTGTCCTCGCGGGGCCGAGTGTGGCGTGAGGGGCAGACTCGTCGGCGGCCGGCCATCACCCCGTGGCGCGTGCCATGCGCCGCCACCCCAGCCCCCGCTTCGGGCAGGCCTCCGTGCTGCTGCGCGCGTGCCACCGGGGACGGTGGCCAGAAGGAGGGCGACCCCATGCTGTCCTCTCCGCGAGACGGGTGTGCGGCACGCTGCTTGGCGAACGCTTCCTCCCGGGAGGCCGCCCAAGCGCCTGGGTTCTGCAGAGTGAAGCAGGGCTTCTGGCAGCAGGACTCCCACGCCCTCCAACCTGGAGGGCGTGTCTGCTGCGTGTCCCACGATCGCTCTCACGGGAGCAGCAGGAGCCGGCGGCCACCCCCTCGAGGGGGCTTCTCAAGAGGCCGAGTGCATGGGGCGGCTTCTCAGACCACCTCCGGCCCGAGTGCGCCAACCTGCCTTAGGCTTCCGCACTCACACGCTGGGGCCACTCTCTCGCTCTTCCGTGGAAGAGGCCTGCCCGCGAAAGGCAGCTCGACGTCGGGTGGTTTCTCGGCGGAGAGGCGCTGGTGCTCTCGCCAGTGATCCGGGTGACTCTGGGTGGGGGCTTCCTTCTCCGTGGAGCGACGTGAGCAGGGACGGTGCTGGCATGCCACCCGGACCCGTTTCTCACGGGGAGGCCCTGGGAACCGATCGGGGTCGTCCCCGCACACCGGGAGCCAGCAAACGGCTTCCCCGTGGACGACGCAGGGCGCTGAGGCGGGGAGAGGCCTGCGCCTCAGCCCGGCAGCTCCCCGTTCAGGGAGCGCGCGCCCGCGTCCTCTCTGTCCCACGCTTCACTCCTCGGCGGACCTTGTTCCAGGGAGGACGTGTGTCCCGCGAAGCTGTGTTGCTTTGCCTCCTGGCCCCCGCTGGCTCGCTCGGCTCGCAGGCTTCTGGGTGAAACGGCTCTGTCTCCCTCCAACACCCAGCCGCCCCAGCCGAGCTGGCTGCAGTCTCAGGTCCCCGGGGGAGCAGGACTGAGCGCCCCCGAAGGCTGCCCGGGCGGCAGCGTCTGAGAGAGGGCTTTCGGCTTCGGTGGACCCGGGAGCACACCGGGCGCCCTCTGTGAAGCCCGTTCGTTGAGGGGAGGCCCTGGGGCCTGGCCCTGCACTTCCATGTGTCCCCACTGCTTCTGTCCTCGCGGGGCCGAGTGTGGCGTGAGGGGCAGACTCGTCGGCGGCCGGCCATCACCCCGTGGCGCGTGCCATGCGCCGCCACCCCAGCCCCCGCTTCGGGCAGGCCTCCGTGCTGCTGCGCGCTTGGCACCGGGGACGGTGGCCAGAAGGAGGGCGACCCCATGCTGTCCTCTCCGCGAGACGGGTGTGCGGCACGCTGCTTGGCGAACGCTTCCTCCCGGGAGGCCGCCCAAGCGCCTGGGTTCTGCAGAGTGAAGCAGGGCTTCTGGCAGCAGGACTCCCACGCCCTCCAACCTGGAGGGCGTGTCTGCTGCGTGTCCCACGATCGCTCTCACGGGAGCAGCAGGAGCCGGCGGCCACCCCCTCGAGGGGGCTTCTCAAGAGGCCGAGTGCATGGGGCGGCTTCTCAGACCACCTCCGGCCCGAGTGCGCCAACCTGCCTTAGGCTTCCGCACTCACACGCTGGGGCCACTCTCTCGCTCTTCCGCGGAAGAGGCCTGCCGCGAAAGGCAGCTCGACGTCGGGTGGTTTCTCGGCGGAGAGGCGCTGGTGCTCTCGCCAGTGATCCGGGTGACTCTGGGTGGGGGCTTCCTTCTCCGTGGAGCGACGTGAGCAGGGACGGTGCTGGCATGCCACCCGGACCCGTTTCTCACGGGGAGGCCCTGGGAACCGATCGGGGTCGTCCCCGCACACCGGGAGCCAGCAAACGGCTTCCCCGTGGACGACGCAGGGCGCTGAGGCGGGGAGAGGCCTGCGCCTCAGCCCGGCAGCTCCCCGTTCAGGGAGCGCGCGCCCGCGTCCTCTCTGTCCCACGCTTCACTCCTCGGCGGACCTTGTTCCAGGGAGGACGTGTGTCCCGCGAAGCTGTGTTGCTTTGCCTCCTGGCCCCCGCTGGCTCGCTCGGCTCGCAGGCTTCTGGGTGAAACGGCTCTGTCTCCCTCCAACACCCAGCCGCCCCAGCCGTGCTTGCGGCACTCTCAGGCCCCGGGGGAGCAGGACTGAGCGCCCCCGAAGGCTGCCCGGGCGTCAGCATCTGAGAGAGGGCTTTCGGCTTCGGTGGAACCGGGAGCACAGCGGGCGCCCTCTGTGAAGCCCGTTCGTTGAGGGGAGGCCCTGGGGCCTGGCCCTGCACTTCCATGTGTCCCCACTGCTTCTGTCCTCGCGGGGCCGAGTGTGGCGTGAGGGGCAGACTCGTCGGCGGCCGGCCATCACCCCGTGGCGCGTGCCATGCGCCGCCACCCCAGCCCCCGCTTCGGGCAGGCCTCCGTGCTGCTGCGCGCTTGGCACCGGGGACGGTGGCCAGAAGGAGGGCGACCCCATGCTGTCCTCTCCGCGAGACGGGTGTGCGGCACGCTGCTTGGCGAACGCTTCCTCCCGGGAGGCCGCCCAAGCGCCTGGGTTCTGCAGAGTGAAGCAGGGCTTCTGGCAGCAGGACTCCCACGCCCTCCAACCTGGAGGGCGTGTCTGCTGCGTGTCCCACGATCGCTCTCACGGGAGCAGCAGGAGCCGGCGGCCACCCCCTCGAGGGGGCTTCTCAAGAGGCCGAGTGCATGGGGCGGCTTCTCAGACCACCTCCGGCCCGAGTGCGCGAACCTGCCTTAGGCTTCCGCACTCACACGCTGGGGCCACTCTCTCGCTCTTCCGTGGAAGAGGCCTGCCCGCGAAAGGCAGCTCGACGTCGGGTGGTTTCTCGGCGGAGAGGCGCTGGTGCTCTCGCCAGTGATCCGGGTGACTCTGGGTGGGGGCTTCCTTCTCCGTGGAGCGACGTGAGCAGGGACGGTGCTGGCATGCCACCCGGACCCGTTTCTCACGGGGAGGCCCTGGGAACCGATCGGGGTCGTCCCCGCACACCGGGAGCCAGCAAACGGCTTCCCCGTGGACGACGCAGGGCGCTGAGGCGGGGAGAGGCCTGCGCCTCAGCCCGGCAGCTCCCCGTTCAGGGAGCGCGCGCCCGCGTCCTCTCTGTCCCACGCTTCACTCCTCGGCGGACCTTGTTCCAGGGAGGACGTGTGTCCCGCGAAGCTGTGTTGCTTTGCCTCCTGGCCCCCGCTGGCTCGCTCGGCTCGCAGGCTTCTGGGTGAAACGGCTCTGTCTCCCTCCAACACCCAGCCGCCCCAGCCGAGCTGGCTGCAGTCTCAGGTCCCCGGGGGAGCAGGACTGAGCGCCCCCGAAGGCTGCCCGGGCGGCAGCGTCTGAGAGAGGGCTTTCGGCTTCGGTGGACCCGGGAGCACACCGGGCGCCCTCTGTGAAGCCCGTTCGTTGAGGGGAGGCCCTGGGGCCTGGCCCTGCACTTCCATGTGTCCCCACTGCTTCTGTCCTCGCGGGGCCGAGTGTGGCGTGAGGGGCAGACTCGTCGGCGGCCGGCCATCACCCCGTGGCGCGTGCCATGCGCCGCCACCCCAGCCCCCGCTTCGGGCAGGCCTCCGTGCTGCTGCGCGCGTGCCACCGGGGACGGTGGCCAGAAGGAGGGCGACCCCATGCTGTCCTCTCCGCGAGACGGGTGTGCGGCACGCTGCTTGGCGAACGCTTCCTCCCGGGAGGCCGCCCAAGCGCCTGGGTTCTGCAGAGTGAAGCAGGGCTTCTGGCAGCAGGACTCCCACGCCCTCCAACCTGGAGGGCGTGTCTGCTGCGTGTCCCACGATCGCTCTCACGGGAGCAGCAGGAGCCGGCGGCCACCCCCTCGAGGGGGCTTCTCAAGAGGCCGAGTGCATGGGGCGGCTTCTCAGACCACCTCCGGCCCGAGTGCGCCAACCTGCCTTAGGCTTCCGCACTCACACGCTGGGGCCACTCTCTCGCTCTTCCGTGGAAGAGGCCTGCCCGCGAAAGGCAGCTCGACGTCGGGTGGTTTCTCGGCAGAGAGGCGCTGGTGCTCTCGCCAGTGATCCGGGTGACTCTGGGTGGGGGCTTCCTTCTCCGTGGAGCGACGTGAGCAGGGACGGTGCTGGCATGCCACCCGGACCCGTTTCTCACGGGGAGGCCCTGGGAACCGATCGGGGTCGTCCCCGCACACCGGGAGCCAGCAAACGGCTTCCCCGTGGACGACGCAGGGCGCTGAGGCGGGGAGAGGCCTGCGCCTCAGCCCGGCAGCTCCCCGTTCAGGGAGCGCGCGCCCGCGTCCTCTCTGTCCCACGCTTCACTCCTCGGCGGACCTTGTTCCAGGGAGGACGTGTGTCCCGCGAAGCTGTGTTGCTTTGCCTCCTGGCCCCCGCTGGCTCGCTCGGCTCGCAGGCTTCTGGGTGAAACGGCTCTGTCTCCCTCCAACACCCAGCCGCCCCAGCCGAGCTGGCTGCAGTCTCAGGTCCCCGGGGGAGCAGGACTGAGCGCCCCCGAAGGCTGCCCGGGCGGCAGCGTCTGAGAGAGGGCTTTCGGCTTCGGTGGACCCGGGAGCACACCGGGCGCCCTCTGTGAAGCCCGTTCGTTGAGGGGAGGCCCTGGGGCCTGGCCCTGCACTTCCATGTGTCCCCACTGCTTCTGTCCTCGCGGGGCCGAGTGTGGCGTGAGGGGCAGACTCGTCGGCGGCCGGCCATCACCCCGTGGCGCGTGCCATGCGCCGCCACCCCAGCCCCCGCTTCGGGCAGGCCTCCGTGCTGCTGCGCGCTTGGCACCGGGGACGGTGGCCAGAAGGAGGGCGACCCCATGCTGTCCTCTCCGCGAGACGGGTGTGCGGCACGCTGCTTGGCGAACGCTTCCTCCCGGGAGGCCGCCCAAGCGCCTGGGTTCTGCAGAGTGAAGCAGGGCTTCTGGCAGCAGGACTCCCACGCCCTCCAACCTGGAGGGCGTGTCTGCTGCGTGTCCCACGATCGCTCTCACGGGAGCAGCAGGAGCCGGCGGCCACCCCCTCGAGGGGGCTTCTCAAGAGGCCGAGTGCATGGGGCGGCTTCTCAGACCACCTCCGGCCCGAGTGCGCGAACCTGCCTTAGGCTTCCGCACTCACACGCTGGGGCCACTCTCTCGCTCTTCCGTGGAAGAGGCCTGCCCGCGAAAGGCAGCTCGACGTCGGGTGGTTTCTCGGCGGAGAGGCGCTGGTGCTCTCGCCAGTGATCCGGGTGACTCTGGGTGGGGGCTTCCTTCTCCGTGGAGCGACGTGAGCAGGGACGGTGCTGGCATGCCACCCGGACCCGTTTCTCACGGGGAGGCCCTGGGAACCGATCGGGGTCGTCCCCGCACACCGGGAGCCAGCAAACGGCTTCCCCGTGGACGACGCAGGGCGCTGAGGCGGGGAGAGGCCTGCGCCTCAGCCCGGCAGCTCCCCGTTCAGGGAGCGCGCGCCCGCGTCCTCTCTGTCCCACGCTTCACTCCTCGGCGGACCTTGTTCCAGGGAGGACGTGTGTCCCGCGAAGCTGTGTTGCTTTGCCTCCTGGCCCCCGCTGGCTCGCTCGGCTCGCAGGCTTCTGGGTGAAACGGCTCTGTCTCCCTCCAACACCCAGCCGCCCCAGCCGAGCTGGCTGCAGTCTCAGGTCCCCGGGGGAGCAGGACTGAGCGCCCCCGAAGGCTGCCCGGGCGGCAGCGTCTGAGAGAGGGCTTTCGGCTTCGGTGGACCCGGGAGCACACCGGGCGCCCTCTGTGAAGCCCGTTCGTTGAGGGGAGGCCCTGGGGCCTGGCCCTGCACTTCCATGTGTCCCCACTGCTTCTGTCCTCGCGGGGCCGAGTGTGGCGTGAGGGGCAGACTCGTCGGCGGCCGGCCATCACCCCGTGGCGCGTGCCATGCGCCGCCACCCCAGCCCCCGCTTCGGGCAGGCCTCCGTGCTGCTGCGCGCTTGGCACCGGGGACGGTGGCCAGAAGGAGGGCGACCCCATGCTGTCCTCTCCGCGAGACGGGTGTGCGGCACGCTGCTTGGCGAACGCTTCCTCCCGGGAGGCCGCCCAAGCGCCTGGGTTCTGCAGAGTGAAGCAGGGCTTCTGGCAGCAGGACTCCCACGCCCTCCAACCTGGAGGGCGTGTCTGCTGCGTGTCCCACGATCGCTCTCACGGGAGCAGCAGGAGCCGGCGGCCACCCCCTCGAGGGGGCTTCTCAAGAGGCCGAGTGCATGGGGCGGCTTCTCAGACCACCTCCGGCCCGAGTGCGCGAACCTGCCTTAGGCTTCCGCACTCACACGCTGGGGCCACTCTCTCGCTCTTCCGTGGAAGAGGCCTGCCCGCGAAAGGCAGCTCGACGTCGGGTGGTTTCTCGGCGGAGAGGCGCTGGTGCTCTCGCCAGTGATCCGGGTGACTCTGGGTGGGGGCTTCCTTCTCCGTGGAGCGACGTGAGCAGGGACGGTGCTGGCATGCCACCCGGACCCGTTTCTCACGGGGAGGCCCTGGGAACCGATCGGGGTCGTCCCCGCACACCGGGAGCCAGCAAACGGCTTCCCCGTGGACGACGCAGGGCGCTGAGGCGGGGAGAGGCCTGCGCCTCAGCCCGGCAGCTCCCCGTTCAGGGAGCGCGCGCCCGCGTCCTCTCTGTCCCACGCTTCACTCCTCGGCGGACCTTGTTCCAGGGAGGACGTGTGTCCCGCGAAGCTGTGTTGCTTTGCCTCCTGGCCCCCGCTGGCTCGCTCGGCTCGCAGGCTTCTGGGTGAAACGGCTCTGTCTCCCTCCAACACCCAGCCGCCCCAGCCGAGCTGGCTGCAGTCTCAGGTCCCCGGGGGAGCAGGACTGAGCGCCCCCGAAGGCTGCCCGGGCGGCAGCGTCTGAGAGAGGGCTTTCGGCTTCGGTGGACCCGGGAGCACACCGGGCGCCCTCTGTGAAGCCCGTTCGTTGAGGGGAGGCCCTGGGGCCTGGCCCTGCACTTCCATGTGTCCCCACTGCTTCTGTCCTCGCGGGGCCGAGTGTGGCGTGAGGGGCAGACTCGTCGTCGGCCGGCCATCACCCCGTGGCGCGTGCCATGCGCCGCCACCCCAGCCCCCGCTTCGGGCAGGCCTCCGTGCTGCTGCGCGCTTGGCACCGGGGACGGTGGCCAGAAGGAGGGCGACCCCATGCTGTCCTCTCCGCGAGACGGGTGTGCGGCACGCTGCTTGGCGAACGCTTCCTCCCGGGAGGCCGCCCAAGCGCCTGGGTTCTGCAGAGTGAAGCAGGGCTTCTGGCAGCGGGACTCCCACGCCCTCCAACCTGGAGGGCGTGTCTGCTGCGTGTCCCACGATCGCTCTCACGGGAGCAGCAGGAGCCGGCGGCCACCCCCTCGAGGGGGCTTCTCAAGAGGCCGAGTGCATGGGGCGGCTTCTCAGACCACCTCCGGCCCGAGTGCGCCAACCTGCCTTAGGCTTCCGCACTCACACGCTGGGGCCACTCTCTCGCTCTTCCGTGGAAGAGGCCTGCCCGCGAAAGGCAGCTCGACGTCGGGTGGTTTCTCGGCGGAGAGGCGCTGGTGCTCTCGCCAGTGATCCGGGTGACTCTGGGTGGGGGCTTCCTTCTCCGTGGAGCGACGTGAGCAGGGACGGTGCTGGCATGCCACCCGGACCCGTTTCTCACGGGGAGGCCCTGGGAACCGATCGGGGTCGTCCCCGCACACCGGGAGCCAGCAAACGGCTTCCCCGTGGACGACGCAGGGCGCTGAGGCGGGGAGAGGCCTGCGCCTCAGCCCGGCAGCTCCCCGTTCAGGGAGCGCGCGCCCGCGTCCTCTCTGTCCCACGCTTCACTCCTCGGCGGACCTTGTTCCAGGGAGGACGTGTGTCCCGCGAAGCTGTGTTGCTTTGCCTCCTGGCCCCCGCTGGCTCGCTCGGCTCGCAGGCTTCTGGGTGAAACGGCTCTGTCTCCCTCCAACACCCAGCCGCCCCAGCCGAGCTGGCTGCAGTCTCAGGTCCCCGGGGGAGCAGGACTGAGCGCCCCCGAAGGCTGCCCGGGCGGCAGCGTCTGAGAGAGGGCTTTCGGCTTCGGTGGACCCGGGAGCACACCGGGCGCCCTCTGTGAAGCCCGTTCGTTGAGGGGAGGCCCTGGGGCCTGGCCCTGCACTTCCATGTGTCCCCACTGCTTCTGTCCTCGCGGGGCCGAGTGTGGCGTGAGGGGCAGACTCGTCGGCGGCCGGCCATCACCCCGTGGCGCGTGCCATGCGCCGCCACCCCAGCCCCCGCTTCGGGCAGGCCTCCGTGCTGCTGCGCGCTTGGCACCGGGGACGGTGGCCAGAAGGAGGGCGACCCCATGCTGTCCTCTCCGCGAGACGGGTGTGCGGCACGCTGCTTGGCGAACGCTTCCTCCCGGGAGGCCGCCCAAGCGCCTGGGTTCTGCAGAGTGAAGCAGGGCTTCTGGCAGCAGGACTCCCACGCCCTCCAACCTGGAGGGCGTGTCTGCTGCGTGTCCCACGATCGCTCTCACGGGAGCAGCAGGAGCCGGCGGCCACCCCCTCGAGGGGGCTTCTCAAGAGGCCGAGTGCATGGGGCGGCTTCTCAGACCACCTCCGGCCCGAGTGCGCCAACCTGCCTTAGGCTTCCGCACTCACACGCTGGGGCCACTCTCTCGCTCTTCCGTGGAAGAGGCCTGCCCGCGAAAGGCAGCTCGACGTCGGGTGGTTTCTCGGCGGAGAGGCGCTGGTGCTCTCGCCAGTGATCCGGGTGACTCTGGGTGGGGGCTTCCTTCTCCGTGGAGCGACGTGAGCAGGGACGGTGCTGGCATGCCACCCGGACCCGTTTCTCACGGGGAGGCCCTGGGAACCGATCGGGGTCGTCCCCGCACACCGGGAGCCAGCAAACGGCTTCCCCGTGGACGACGCAGGGCGCTGAGGCGGGGAGAGGCCTGCGCCTCAGCCCGGCAGCTCCCCGTTCAGGGAGCGCGCGCCCGCGTCCTCTCTGTCCCACGCTTCACTCCTCGGCGGACCTTGTTCCAGGGAGGACGTGTGTCCCGCGAAGCTGTGTTGCTTTGCCTCCTGGCCCCCGCTGGCTCGCTCGGCTCGCAGGCTTCTGGGTGAAACGGCTCTGTCTCCCTCCAACACCCAGCCGCCCCAGCCGAGCTGGCTGCAGTCTCAGGTCCCCGGGGGAGCAGGACTGAGCGCCCCCGAAGGCTGCCCGGGCGGCAGCGTCTGAGAGAGGGCTTTCGGCTTCGGTGGACCCGGGAGCACACCGGGCGCCCTCTGTGAAGCCCGTTCGTTGAGGGGAGGCCCTGGGGCCTGGCCCTGCACTTCCATGTGTCCCCACTGCTTCTGTCCTCGCGGGGCCGAGTGTGGCGTGAGGGGCAGACTCGTCGGCGGCCGGCCATCACCCCGTGGCGCGTGCCATGCGCCGCCACCCCAGCCCCCGCTTCGGGCAGGCCTCCGTGCTGCTGCGCGCTTGGCACCGGGGACGGTGGCCAGAAGGAGGGCGACCCCATGCTGTCCTCTCCGCGAGACGGGTGTGCGGCACGCTGCTTGGCGAACGCTTCCTCCCGGGAGGCCGCCCAAGCGCCTGGGTTCTGCAGAGTGAAGCAGGGCTTCTGGCAGCAGGACTCCCACGCCCTCCAACCTGGAGGGCGTGTCTGCTGCGTGTCCCACGATCGCTCTCACGGGAGCAGCAGGAGCCGGCGGCCACCCCCTCGAGGGGGCTTCTCAAGAGGCCGAGTGCATGGGGCGGCTTCTCAGACCACCTCCGGCCCGAGTGCGCCAACCTGCCTTAGGCTTCCGCACTCACACGCTGGGGCCACTCTCTCGCTCTTCCGTGGAAGAGGCCTGCCCGCGAAAGGCAGCTCGACGTCGGGTGGTTTCTCGGCGGAGAGGCGCTGGTGCTCTCGCCAGTGATCCGGGTGACTCTGGGTGGGGGCTTCCTTCTCCGTGGAGCGACGTGAGCAGGGACGGTGCTGGCATGCCACCCGGACCCGTTTCTCACGGGGAGGCCCTGGGAACCGATCGGGGTCGTCCCCGCACACCGGGAGCCAGCAAACGGCTTCCCCGTGGACGACGCAGGGCGCTGAGGCGGGGAGAGGCCTGCGCCTCAGCCCGGCAGCTCCCCGTTCAGGGAGCGCGCGCCCGCGTCCTCTCTGTCCCACGCTTCACTCCTCGGCGGACCTTGTTCCAGGGAGGACGTGTGTCCCGCGAAGCTGTGTTGCTTTGCCTCCTGGCCCCCGCTGGCTCGCTCGGCTCGCAGGCTTCTGGGTGAAACGGCTCTGTCTCCCTCCAACACCCAGCCGCCCCAGCCGAGCTGGCTGCAGTCTCAGGTCCCCGGGGGAGCAGGACTGAGCGCCCCCGAAGGCTGCCCGGGCGGCAGCGTCTGAGAGAGGGCTTTCGGCTTCGGTGGACCCGGGAGCACACCGGGCGCCCTCTGTGAAGCCCGTTCGTTGAGGGGAGGCCCTGGGGCCTGGCCCTGCACTTCCATGTGTCCCCACTGCTTCTGTCCTCGCGGGGCCGAGTGTGGCGTGAGGGGCAGACTCGTCGGCGGCCGGCCATCACCCCGTGGCGCGTGCCATGCGCCGCCACCCCAGCCCCCGCTTCGGGCAGGCCTCCGTGCTGCTGCGCGCTTGGCACCGGGGACGGTGGCCAGAAGGAGGGCGACCCCATGCTGTCCTCTCCGCGAGACGGGTGTGCGGCACGCTGCTTGGCGAACGCTTCCTCCCGGGAGGCCGCCCAAGCGCCTGGGTTCTGCAGAGTGAAGCAGGGCTTCTGGCAGCAGGACTCCCACGCCCTCCAACCTGGAGGGCGTGTCTGCTGCGTGTCCCACGATCGCTCTCACGGGAGCAGCAGGAGCCGGCGGCCACCCCCTCGAGGGGGCTTCTCAAGAGGCCGAGTGCATGGGGCGGCTTCTCAGACCACCTCCGGCCCGAGTGCGCCAACCTGCCTTAGGCTTCCGCACTCACACGCTGGGGCCACTCTCTCGCTCTTCCGCGGAAGAGGCCTGCCGCGAAAGGCAGCTCGACGTCGGGTGGTTTCTCGGCGGAGAGGCGCTGGTGCTCTCGCCAGTGATCCGGGTGACTCTGGGTGGGGGCTTCCTTCTCCGTGGAGCGACGTGAGCAGGGACGGTGCTGGCATGCCACCCGGACCCGTTTCTCACGGGGAGGCCCTGGGAACCGATCGGGGTCGTCCCCGCACACCGGGAGCCAGCAAACGGCTTCCCCGTGGACGACGCAGGGCGCTGAGGCGGGGAGAGGCCTGCGCCTCAGCCCGGCAGCTCCCCGTTCAGGGAGCGCGCGCCCGCGTCCTCTCTGTCCCACGCTTCACTCCTCGGCGGACCTTGTTCCAGGGAGGACGTGTGTCCCGCGAAGCTGTGTTGCTTTGCCTCCTGGCCCCCGCTGGCTCGCTCGGCTCGCAGGCTTCTGGGTGAAACGGCTCTGTCTCCCTCCAACACCCAGCCGCCCCAGCCGTGCTTGCGGCACTCTCAGGCCCCGGGGGAGCAGGACTGAGCGCCCCCGAAGGCTGCCCGGGCGTCAGCATCTGAGAGAGGGCTTTCGGCTTCGGTGGAACCGGGAGCACAGCGGGCGCCCTCTGTGAAGCCCGTTCGTTGAGGGGAGGCCCTGGGGCCTGGCCCTGCACTTCCATGTGTCCCCACTGCTTCTGTCCTCGCGGGGCCGAGTGTGGCGTGAGGGGCAGACTCGTCGGCGGCCGGCCATCACCCCGTGGCGCGTGCCATGCGCCGCCACCCCAGCCCCCGCTTCGGGCAGGCCTCCGTGCTGCTGCGCGCTTGGCACCGGGGACGGTGGCCAGAAGGAGGGCGACCCCATGCTGTCCTCTCCGCGAGACGGGTGTGCGGCACGCTGCTTGGCGAACGCTTCCTCCCGGGAGGCCGCCCAAGCGCCTGGGTTCTGCAGAGTGAAGCAGGGCTTCTGGCAGCAGGACTCCCACGCCCTCCAACCTGGAGGGCGTGTCTGCTGCGTGTCCCACGATCGCTCTCACGGGAGCAGCAGGAGCCGGCGGCCACCCCCTCGAGGGGGCTTCTCAAGAGGCCGAGTGCATGGGGCGGCTTCTCAGACCACCTCCGGCCCGAGTGCGCCAACCTGCCTTAGGCTTCCGCACTCACACGCTGGGGCCACTCTCTCGCTCTTCCGTGGAAGAGGCCTGCCCGCGAAAGGCAGCTCGACGTCGGGTGGTTTCTCGGCGGAGAGGCGCTGGTGCTCTCGCCAGTGATCCGGGTGACTCTGGGTGGGGGCTTCCTTCTCCGTGGAGCGACGTGAGCAGGGACGGTGCTGGCATGCCACCCGGACCCGTTTCTCACGGGGAGGCCCTGGGAACCGATCGGGGTCGTCCCCGCACACCGGGAGCCAGCAAACGGCTTCCCCGTGGACGACGCAGGGCGCTGAGGCGGGGAGAGGCCTGCGCCTCAGCCCGGCAGCTCCCCGTTCAGGGAGCGCGCGCCCGCGTCCTCTCTGTCCCACGCTTCACTCCTCGGCGGACCTTGTTCCAGGGAGGACGTGTGTCCCGCGAAGCTGTGTTGCTTTGCCTCCTGGCCCCCGCTGGCTCGCTCGGCTCGCAGGCTTCTGGGTGAAACGGCTCTGTCTCCCTCCAACACCCAGCCGCCCCAGCCGAGCTGGCTGCAGTCTCAGGTCCCCGGGGGAGCAGGACTGAGCGCCCCCGAAGGCTGCCCGGGCGGCAGCGTCTGAGAGAGGGCTTTCGGCTTCGGTGGACCCGGGAGCACACCGGGCGCCCTCTGTGAAGCCCGTTCGTTGAGGGGAGGCCCTGGGGCCTGGCCCTGCACTTCCATGTGTCCCCACTGCTTCTGTCCTCGCGGGGCCGAGTGTGGCGTGAGGGGCAGACTCGTCGGCGGCCGGCCATCACCCCGTGGCGCGTGCCATGCGCCGCCACCCCAGCCCCCGCTTCGGGCAGGCCTCCGTGCTGCTGCGCGCGTGCCACCGGGGACGGTGGCCAGAAGGAGGGCGACCCCATGCTGTCCTCTCCGCGAGACGGGTGTGCGGCACGCTGCTTGGCGAACGCTTCCTCCCGGGAGGCCGCCCAAGCGCCTGGGTTCTGCAGAGTGAAGCAGGGCTTCTGGCAGCAGGACTCCCACGCCCTCCAACCTGGAGGGCGTGTCTGCTGCGTGTCCCACGATCGCTCTCACGGGAGCAGCAGGAGCCGGCGGCCACCCCCTCGAGGGGGCTTCTCAAGAGGCCGAGTGCATGGGGCGGCTTCTCAGACCACCTCCGGCCCGAGTGCGCGAACCTGCCTTAGGCTTCCGCACTCACACGCTGGGGCCACTCTCTCGCTCTTCCGTGGAAGAGGCCTGCCCGCGAAAGGCAGCTCGACGTCGGGTGGTTTCTCGGCGGAGAGGCGCTGGTGCTCTCGCCAGTGATCCGGGTGACTCTGGGTGGGGGCTTCCTTCTCCGTGGAGCGACGTGAGCAGGGACGGTGCTGGCATGCCACCCGGACCCGTTTCTCACGGGGAGGCCCTGGGAACCGATCGGGGTCGTCCCCGCACACCGGGAGCCAGCAAACGGCTTCCCCGTGGACGACGCAGGGCGCTGAGGCGGGGAGAGGCCTGCGCCTCAGCCCGGCAGCTCCCCGTTCAGGGAGCGCGCGCCCGCGTCCTCTCTGTCCCACGCTTCACTCCTCGGCGGACCTTGTTCCAGGGAGGACGTGTGTCCCGCGAAGCTGTGTTGCTTTGCCTCCTGGCCCCCGCTGGCTCGCTCGGCTCGCAGGCTTCTGGGTGAAACGGCTCTGTCTCCCTCCAACACCCAGCCGCCCCAGCCGGGCTGGCTGCAGTCTCAGGTCCCCGGGGGAGCAGGACTGAGCGCCCCCGAAGGCTGCCCGGGCGGCAGCGTCTGAGAGAGGGCTTTCGGCTTCGGTGGACCCGGGAGCACACCGGGCGCCCTCTGTGAAGCCCGTTCGTTGAGGGGAGGCCCTGGGGCCTGGCCCTGCACTTCCATGTGTCCCCACTGCTTCTGTCCTCGCGGGGCCGAGTGTGGCGTGAGGGGCAGACTCGTCGGCGGCCGGCCATCACCCCGTGGCGCGTGCCATGCGCCGCCACCCCAGCCCCCGCTTCGGGCAGGCCTCCGTGCTGCTGCGCGCTTGGCACCGGGGACGGTGGCCAGAAGGAGGGCGACCCCATGCTGTCCTCTCCGCGAGACGGGTGTGCGGCACGCTGCTTGGCGAACGCTTCCTCCCGGGAGGCCGCCCAAGCGCCTGGGTTCTGCAGAGTGAAGCAGGGCTTCTGGCAGCAGGACTCCCACGCCCTCCAACCTGGAGGGCGTGTCTGCTGCGTGTCCCACGATCGCTCTCACGGGAGCAGCAGGAGCCGGCGGCCACCCCCTCGAGGGGGCTTCTCAAGAGGCCGAGTGCATGGGGCGGCTTCTCAGACCACCTCCGGCCCGAGTGCGCGAACCTGCCTTAGGCTTCCGCACTCACACGCTGGGGCCACTCTCTCGCTCTTCCGTGGAAGAGGCCTGCCCGCGAAAGGCAGCTCGACGTCGGGTGGTTTCTCGGCGGAGAGGCGCTGGTGCTCTCGCCAGTGATCCGGGTGACTCTGGGTGGGGGCTTCCTTCTCCGTGGAGCGACGTGAGCAGGGACGGTGCTGGCATGCCACCCGGACCCGTTTCTCACGGGGAGGCCCTGGGAACCGATCGGGGTCGTCCCCGCACACCGGGAGCCAGCAAACGGCTTCCCCGTGGACGACGCAGGGCGCTGAGGCGGGGAGAGGCCTGCGCCTCAGCCCGGCAGCTCCCCGTTCAGGGAGCGCGCGCCCGCGTCCTCTCTGTCCCACGCTTCACTCCTCGGCGGACCTTGTTCCAGGGAGGACGTGTGTCCCGCGAAGCTGTGTTGCTTTGCCTCCTGGCCCCCGCTGGCTCGCTCGGCTCGCAGGCTTCTGGGTGAAACGGCTCTGTCTCCCTCCAACACCCAGCCGCCCCAGCCGAGCTGGCTGCAGTCTCAGGTCCCCGGGGGAGCAGGACTGAGCGCCCCCGAAGGCTGCCCGGGCGGCAGCGTCTGAGAGAGGGCTTTCGGCTTCGGTGGACCCGGGAGCACACCGGGCGCCCTCTGTGAAGCCCGTTCGTTGAGGGGAGGCCCTGGGGCCTGGCCCTGCACTTCCATGTGTCCCCACTGCTTCTGTCCTCGCGGGGCCGAGTGTGGCGTGAGGGGCAGACTCGTCGGCGGCCGGCCATCACCCCGTGGCGCGTGCCATGCGCCGCCACCCCAGCCCCCGCTTCGGGCAGGCCTCCGTGCTGCTGCGCGCTTGGCACCGGGGACGGTGGCCAGAAGGAGGGCGACCCCATGCTGTCCTCTCCGCGAGACGGGTGTGCGGCACGCTGCTTGGCGAACGCTTCCTCCCGGGAGGCCGCCCAAGCGCCTGGGTTCTGCAGAGTGAAGCAGGGCTTCTGGCAGCAGGACTCCCACGCCCTCCAACCTGGAGGGCGTGTCTGCTGCGTGTCCCACGATCGCTCTCACGGGAGCAGCAGGAGCCGGCGGCCACCCCCTCGAGGGGGCTTCTCAAGAGGCCGAGTGCATGGGGCGGCTTCTCAGACCACCTCCGGCCCGAGTGCGCCAACCTGCCTTAGGCTTCCGCACTCACACGCTGGGGCCACTCTCTCGCTCTTCCGTGGAAGAGGCCTGCCCGCGAAAGGCAGCTCGACGTCGGGTGGTTTCTCGGCGGAGAGGCGCTGGTGCTCTCGCCAGTGATCCGGGTGACTCTGGGTGGGGGCTTCCTTCTCCGTGGAGCGACGTGAGCAGGGACGGTGCTGGCATGCCACCCGGACCCGTTTCTCACGGGGAGGCCCTGGGAACCGATCGGGGTCGTCCCCGCACACCGGGAGCCAGCAAACGGCTTCCCCGTGGACGACGCAGGGCGCTGAGGCGGGGAGAGGCCTGCGCCTCAGCCCGGCAGCTCCCCGTTCAGGGAGCGCGCGCCCGCGTCCTCTCTGTCCCACGCTTCACTCCTCGGCGGACCTTGTTCCAGGGAGGACGTGTGTCCCGCGAAGCTGTGTTGCTTTGCCTCCTGGCCCCCGCTGGCTCGCTCGGCTCGCAGGCTTCTGGGTGAAACGGCTCTGTCTCCCTCCAACACCCAGCCGCCCCAGCCGGGCTGGCTGCAGTCTCAGGTCCCCGGGGGAGCAGGACTGAGCGCCCCCGAAGGCTGCCCGGGCGGCAGCGTCTGAGAGAGGGCTTTCGGCTTCGGTGGACCCGGGAGCACACCGGGCGCCCTCTGTGAAGCCCGTTCGTTGAGGGGAGGCCCTGGGGCCTGGCCCTGCACTTCCATGTGTCCCCACTGCTTCTGTCCTCGCGGGGCCGAGTGTGGCGTGAGGGGCAGACTCGTCGTCGGCCGGCCATCACCCCGTGGCGCGTGCCATGCGCCGCCACCCCAGCCCCCGCTTCGGGCAGGCCTCCGTGCTGCTGCGCGCTTGGCACCGGGGACGGTGGCCAGAAGGAGGGCGACCCCATGCTGTCCTCTCCGCGAGACGGGTGTGCGGCACGCTGCTTGGCGAACGCTTCCTCCCGGGAGGCCGCCCAAGCGCCTGGGTTCTGCAGAGTGAAGCAGGGCTTCTGGCAGCAGGACTCCCACGCCCTCCAACCTGGAGGGCGTGTCTGCTGCGTGTCCCACGATCGCTCTCACGGGAGCAGCAGGAGCCGGCGGCCACCCCCTCGAGGGGGCTTCTCAAGAGGCCGAGTGCATGGGGCGGCTTCTCAGACCACCTCCGGCCCGAGTGCGCCAACCTGCCTTAGGCTTCCGCACTCACACGCTGGGGCCACTCTCTCGCTCTTCCGTGGAAGAGGCCTGCCCGCGAAAGGCAGCTCGACGTCGGGTGGTTTCTCGGCGGAGAGGCGCTGGTGCTCTCGCCAGTGATCCGGGTGACTCTGGGTGGGGGCTTCCTTCTCCGTGGAGCGACGTGAGCAGGGACGGTGCTGGCATGCCACCCGGACCCGTTTCTCACGGGGAGGCCCTGGGAACCGATCGGGGTCGTCCCCGCACACCGGGAGCCAGCAAACGGCTTCCCCGTGGACGACGCAGGGCGCTGAGGCGGGGAGAGGCCTGCGCCTCAGCCCGGCAGCTCCCCGTTCAGGGAGCGCGCGCCCGCGTCCTCTCTGTCCCACGCTTCACTCCTCGGCGGACCTTGTTCCAGGGAGGACGTGTGTCCCGCGAAGCTGTGTTGCTTTGCCTCCTGGCCCCCGCTGGCTCGCTCGGCTCGCAGGCTTCTGGGTGAAACGGCTCTGTCTCCCTCCAACACCCAGCCGCCCCAGCCGAGCTGGCTGCAGTCTCAGGTCCCCGGGGGAGCAGGACTGAGCGCCCCCGAAGGCTGCCCGGGCGGCAGCGTCTGAGAGAGGGCTTTCGGCTTCGGTGGACCCGGGAGCACACCGGGCGCCCTCTGTGAAGCCCGTTCGTTGAGGGGAGGCCCTGGGGCCTGGCCCTGCACTTCCATGTGTCCCCACTGCTTCTGTCCTCGCGGGGCCGAGTGTGGCGTGAGGGGCAGACTCGTCGGCGGCCGGCCATCACCCCGTGGCGCGTGCCATGCGCCGCCACCCCAGCCCCCGCTTCGGGCAGGCCTCCGTGCTGCTGCGCGCTTGGCACCGGGGACGGTGGCCAGAAGGAGGGCGACCCCATGCTGTCCTCTCCGCGAGACGGGTGTGCGGCACGCTGCTTGGCGAACGCTTCCTCCCGGGAGGCCGCCCAAGCGCCTGGGTTCTGCAGAGTGAAGCAGGGCTTCTGGCAGCAGGACTCCCACGCCCTCCAACCTGGAGGGCGTGTCTGCTGCGTGTCCCACGATCGCTCTCACGGGAGCAGCAGGAGCCGGCGGCCACCCCCTCGAGGGGGCTTCTCAAGAGGCCGAGTGCATGGGGCGGCTTCTCAGACCACCTCCGGCCCGAGTGCGCCAACCTGCCTTAGGCTTCCGCACTCACACGCTGGGGCCACTCTCTCGCTCTTCCGTGGAAGAGGCCTGCCCGCGAAAGGCAGCTCGACGTCGGGTGGTTTCTCGGCGGAGAGGCGCTGGTGCTCTCGCCAGTGATCCGGGTGACTCTGGGTGGGGGCTTCCTTCTCCGTGGAGCGACGTGAGCAGGGACGGTGCTGGCATGCCACCCGGACCCGTTTCTCACGGGGAGGCCCTGGGAACCGATCGGGGTCGTCCCCGCACACCGGGAGCCAGCAAACGGCTTCCCCGTGGACGACGCAGGGCGCTGAGGCGGGGAGAGGCCTGCGCCTCAGCCCGGCAGCTCCCCGTTCAGGGAGCGCGCGCCCGCGTCCTCTCTGTCCCACGCTTCACTCCTCGGCGGACCTTGTTCCAGGGAGGACGTGTGTCCCGCGAAGCTGTGTTGCTTTGCCTCCTGGCCCCCGCTGGCTCGCTCGGCTCGCAGGCTTCTGGGTGAAACGGCTCTGTCTCCCTCCAACACCCAGCCGCCCCAGCCGGGCTGGCTGCAGTCTCAGGTCCCCGGGGGAGCAGGACTGAGCGCCCCCGAAGGCTGCCCGGGCGGCAGCGTCTGAGAGAGGGCTTTCGGCTTCGGTGGACCCGGGAGCACACCGGGCGCCCTCTGTGAAGCCCGTTCGTTGAGGGGAGGCCCTGGGGCCTGGCCCTGCACTTCCATGTGTCCCCACTGCTTCTGTCCTCGCGGGGCCGAGTGTGGCGTGAGGGGCAGACTCGTCGGCGGCCGGCCATCACCCCGTGGCGCGTGCCATGCGCCGCCACCCCAGCCCCCGCTTCGGGCAGGCCTCCGTGCTGCTGCGCGCGTGCCACCGGGGACGGTGGCCAGAAGGAGGGCGACCCCATGCTGTCCTCTCCGCGAGACGGGTGTGCGGCACGCTGCTTGGCGAACGCTTCCTCCCGGGAGGCCGCCCAAGCGCCTGGGTTCTGCAGAGTGAAGCAGGGCTTCTGGCAGCAGGACTCCCACGCCCTCCAACCTGGAGGGCGTGTCTGCTGCGTGTCCCACGATCGCTCTCACGGGAGCAGCAGGAGCCGGCGGCCACCCCCTCGAGGGGGCTTCTCAAGAGGCCGAGTGCATGGGGCGGCTTCTCAGACCACCTCCGGCCCGAGTGCGCCAACCTGCCTTAGGCTTCCGCACTCACACGCTGGGGCCACTCTCTCGCTCTTCCGCGGAAGAGGCCTGCCCGCGAAAGGCAGCTCGACGTCGGGTGGTTTCTCGGCGGAGAGGCGCTGGTGCTCTCGCCAGTGATCCGGGTGACACTGGGTGGGGGCTTCCTTCTCCGTGGAGCGACGTGAGCAGGGACGGTGCTGGCATGCCACCCGGACCCGTTTCTCACGGGGAGGCCCTGGGAACCGATCGGGGTCGTCCCCGCACACCGGGAGCCAGCAAACGGCTTCCCCGTGGACGACGCAGGGCGCTGAGGCGGGGAGAGGCCTGCGCCTCAGCCCGGCAGCTCCCCGTTCAGGGAGCGCGCGCCCGCGTCCTCTCTGTCCCACGCTTCACTCCTCGGCGGACCTTGTTCCAGGGAGGACGTGTGTCCCGCGAAGCTGTGTTGCTTTGCCTCCTGGCCCCCGCTGGCTCGCTCGGCTCGCAGGCTTCTGGGTGAAACGGCTCTGTCTCCCTCCAACACCCAGCCGCCCCAGCCGAGCTGGCTGCAGTCTCAGGCCCCGGTGGAGCAGGACTGAGCGCCCCCGAAGGCTGCCCGGGCGTCAGCGTCTGAGAGAGGGCTTTCAGCTTCGGTGGAACCGGGAGTACAGCGGGCGCCCTCTGTGAAGCCCGTTCGTTGAGGGGAGGCCCTGGGGCCTGGCCCTGCACTTCCATGTGTCCCCACTGCTTCTGTCCTCGCGGGGCCGAGTGTGGCGTGAGGGGCAGACTCGTCGGCGGCCGGCCATCACCCCGTGGCGCGTGCCATGCGCCGCCACCCCAGCCCCCGCTTCGGGCAGGCCTCCGTGCTGCTGCGCGCTTGGCACCGGGGACGGTGGCCAGAAGGAGGGCGACCCCATGCTGTCCTCTCCGCGAGACGGGTGTGCGGCACGCTGCTTGGCGAATGCTTCCTCCCGGGAGGCCGCCCAAGCGCCTGGGTTCTGCAGAGTGAAGCAGGGCTTCTGGCAGCAGGACTCCCACGCCCTCCAACCTGGAGGGCGTGTCTGCTGCGTGTCCCACGATCGCTCTCACGGGAGCAGCAGGAGCCGGCGGCCACCCCCTCGAGGGGGCTTCTCAAGAGGCCGAGTGCATGGGGCGGCTTCTCAGACCACCTCCGGCCCGAGTGCGCCAACCTGCCTTAGGCTTCCGCACTCACACGCTGGGGCCACTCTCTCGCTCTTCCGTGGAAGAGGCCTGCCCGCGAAAGGCAGCTCGACGTCGGGTGGTTTCTCGGCGGAGAGGCGCTGGTGCTCTCGCCAGTGATCCGGGTGACTCTGGGTGGGGGCTTCCTTCTCCGTGGAGCGACGTGAGCAGGGACGGTGCTGGCATGCCACCCGGACCCGTTTCTCACGGGGAGGCCCTGGGAACCGATCGGGGTCGTCCCCGCACACCGGGAGCCAGCAAACGGCTTCCCCGTGGACGACGCAGGGCGCTGAGGCGGGGAGAGGCCTGCGCCTCAGCCCGGCAGCTCCCCGTTCAGGGAGCGCGCGCCCGCGTCCTCTCTGTCCCACGCTTCACTCCTCGGCGGACCTTGTTCCAGGGAGGACGTGTGTCCCGCGAAGCTGTGTTGCTTTGCCTCCTGGCCCCCGCTGGCTCGCTCGGCTCGCAGGCTTCTGGGTGAAACGGCTCTGTCTCCCTCCAACACCCAGCCGCCCCAGCCGAGCTGGCTGCAGTCTCAGGTCCCCGGGGGAGCAGGACTGAGCGCCCCCGAAGGCTGCCCGGGGGGCAGCGTCTGAGAGAGGGCTTTCGGCTTCGGTGGACCCGGGAGCACACCGGGCGCCCTCTGTGAAGCCCGTTCGTTGAGGGGAGGCCCTGGGGCCTGGCCCTGCACTTCCATGTGTCCCCACTGCTTCTGTCCTCGCGGGGCCGAGTGTGGCGTGAGGGGCAGACTCGTCGTCGGCCGGCCATCACCCCGTGGCGCGTGCCATGTGCCGCCACCCCAGCCCCCCCTTCGGGCAGGCCTCCGTGCTGCGCGCGTGCCACCGGGGACGGTGGCCAGAAGGAGGGCGACCCCATGCTGTCCTCTCCGAGAGACGGGTGTGCGGCACGCTGCTTGGCGAACGCTTCCTCCCGGGAGGCCGCCCAAGCGCCTGGGTTCTGCAGAGTGAAGCAGGGCTTCTGGCAGCAGGACTCCCACGCCCTCCAACCTGGAGGGCGTGTCTGCTGCGTGTCCCACGATCGCTCTCATGGGAGCAGCAGGAGCCGGCGGCCACCCCCTCGAGGGGGCTTCTCAAGAGGCCGAGTGCATGGGGCGGCTTCTCAGACCACCTCCGGCCCGAGTGCGCCAACCTGCCTTAGGCTTCCGCACTCACACGCTGGGGCCACTCTCTCGCTCTTCCGTGGAAGAGGCCTGCCCGCGAAAGGCAGCTCGACGTCGGGTGGTTTCTCGGCGGAGAGGCGCTGGTGCTCTCGCCAGTGATCCGGGTGACTCTGGGTGGGGGCTTCCTTCTCCGTGGAGCGACGTGAGCAGGGACGGTGCTGGCATGCCACCCGGACCCGTTTCTCACGGGGAGGCCCTGGGAACCGATCGGGGTCGTCCCCGCACACCGGGAGCCAGCAAACGGCTTCCCCGTGGACGACGCAGGGCGCTGAGGCGGGGAGAGGCCTGCGCCTCAGCCCGGCAGCTCCCCGTTCAGGGAGCGCGCGCCCGCGTCCTCTCTGTCCCACGCTTCACTCCTCGGCGGACCTTGTTCCAGGGAGGACGTGTGTCCCGCGAAGCTGTGTTGCTTTGCCTCCTGGCCCCCGCTGGCTCGCTCGGCTCGCAGGCTTCTGGGTGAAACGGCTCTGTCTCCCTCCAACACCCAGCCGCCCCAGCCGAGCTGGCTGCAGTCTCAGGTCCCCGGGGGAGCAGGACTGAGCGCCCCCGAAGGCTGCCCGGGCGGCAGCGTCTGAGAGAGGGCTTTCGGCTTCGGTGGACCCGGGAGCACACCGGGCGCCCTCTGTGAAGCCCGTTCGTTGAGGGGAGGCCCTGGGGCCTGGCCCTGCACTTCCATGTGTCCCCACTGCTTCTGTCCTCGCGGGGCCGAGTGTGGCGTGAGGGGCAGACTCGTCGTCGGCCGGCCATCACCCCGTGGCGCATGCCATGCGCCGCCACCCCAGCCCCCGCTTCGGGCAGGCCTCCGTGCTGCGCGCGCGTGCCACCGGGGACGGTGGCCAGAAGGAGGGCGACCCCATACTGTCCTCTCCGAGAGACGGGTGTGCGGCACGCTGCTTGGCGAACGCTTCCTCCCGGGAGGCCGCCCAAGCGCCTGGGTTCTGCAGAGTGAAGCAGGGCTTCTGGCAGCGGGACTCCCACGCCCTCCAACCTGGAGGGCGTGTCTGCTGCGTGTCCCACGATCGCTCTCACGGGAGCAGCAGGAGCCGGCGGCCACCCCCTCGAGGGGGCTTCTCAAGAGGCCGAGTGCATGGGGCGGCTTCTCAGACCACCTCCGGCCCGAGTGCGCCAACCTGCCTTAGGCTTCCGCACTCACACGCTGGGGCCACTCTCTCGCTCTTCCGCGGAAGAGGCCTGCCCGCGAAAGGCAGCTCGACGTAGAGTGGTTTCTCGGCGGAGAGGCGCTGGTGCTCTCGCCAGTGATCCGGGTGACTCTGGGTGGGGGCTTCCTTCTCCGTGGAGCGACGTGAGCAGGGACGGTGCTGGCATGCCACCCGGACCCGTTTCTCACGGGGAGGCCCTGGGAACCGATCGGGGTCGTCCCCGCACACCGGGAGCCAGCAAACGGCTTCCCCGTGGACGACGCAGGGCGCTGAGGCGGGGAGAGGCCTGCGCCTCAGCCCGGCAGCTCCCCGTTCAGGGAGCGCGCGCCCGCGTCCTCTCTGTCCCACGCTTCACTCCTCGGCGGACCTTGTTCCAGGGAGGACGTGTGTCCCGCGAAGCTGTGTTGCTTTGCCTCCTGGCCCCCGCTGGCTCGCTCGGCTCGCAGGCTTCTGGGTGAAACGGCTCTGTCTCCCTCCAACACCCAGCCGCCCCAGCCGAGCTGGCTGCAGTCTCAGGCCCCGGTGGAGCAGGACTGAGCGCCCCCGAAGGCTGCCCGGGCGTCAGCGTCTGAGAGAGGGCTTTCAGCTTCGGTGGAACCGGGAGCACAGCGGGCGCCCTCTGTGAAGCCCGTTCGTTGAGGGGAGGCCCTGGGGCCTGGCCCTGCACTTCCATGTGTCCCCACTGCTTCTGTCCTCGCGGGGCCGAGTGTGGCGTGAGGGGCAGACTCGTCGTCGGCCGGCCATCACCCCGTGGCGCGTGCCATGCGCCGCCACCCCAGCCCCCGCTTCGGGCAGGCCTCCGTGCTGCTGCGCGCTTGGCACCGGGGACGGTGGCCAGAAGGAGGGCGACCCCATGCTGTCCTCTCCGCGAGACGGGTGTGCGGCACGCTGCTTGGCGAACGCTTCCTCCTGGGAGGCCGCCCAAGCGCCTGGGTTCTGCAGAGTGAAGCAGGGCTTCTGGCAGCAGGACTCCCACGCCCTCCAACCTGGAGGGCGTGTCTGCTGCGTGTCCCACGATCGCTCTCACGGGAGCAGCAGGAGCCGGCGGCCACCCCCTCGAGGGGGCTTCTCAAGAGGCCGAGTGCATGGGGCGGCTTCTCAGACCACCTCCGGCCCGAGTGCGCCAACCTGCCCTAGGCTTCCGCACTCACACGCTGGGGCCACTCTCTCGCTCTTCCGTGGAAGAGGCCTGCCCGCGAAAGGCAGCTCGACGTCGGGTGGTTTCTCGGCGGAGAGGCGCTGCTGCTCTCGCCAGTGATCCGGGTGACTCTGGGTGGGGGCTTCCTTCTCCGTGGAGCGACGAGAGCAGGGACGGTGCTGGCATGCCACCCGGACCCGTTTCTCACGGGGAGGCCCTGGGAACCGATCGGGGTCGTCCCCGCACACCGGGAGCCAGCAAACGGCTTCCCCGTGGACGACGCAGGGCGCTGAGGCGGGGAGAGGCCTGCGCCTCAGCCCGGCAGCTCCCCGTTCAGGGAGCGCGCGCCCGCGTCCTCTCTGTCCCACGCTTCACTCCTCGGCGGACCTTGTTCCAGGGAGGACGTGTGTCCCGCGAAGCTGTGTTGCTTTGCCTCCTGGCCCCCGCTGGCTCGCTCGGCTCGCAGGCTTCTGGGTGAAACGGCTCTGTCTCCCTCCAACACCCAGCCGCCCCAGCCGGGCTGGCGGCAGTCTCAGGTCCCCGGGGGAGCAGGACTGAGCGCCCCCGAAGGCTGCCCGGGCGGCAGCGTCTGAGAGAGGGCTTTCGGCTTCGGTGGACCCGGGAGCACACCGGGCGCCCTCTGTGAAGCCCGTTCGTTGAGGGGAGGCCCTGGGGCCTGGCCCTGCACTTCCATGTGTCCCCACTGCTTCTGTCCTCGCGGGGCCGAGTGTGGCGTGAGGGGCAGACTCGTCGTCGGCCGGCCATCACCCCGTGGCGCGTGCCATGCGCCGCCACCCCAGCCCCCGCTTCGGGCAGGCCTCCGTGCTGCGCGCGCGTGCCACCGGGGACGGTGGCCAGAAGGAGGGCGACCCCATGCTGTCCTCTCCGCGAGACGGGTGTGCGGCACCCTGCTTGGCGAACGCTTCCTCCCGGGAGGCCGCCCAAGCGCCTGGGTTCTGCAGAGTGAAGCAGGGCTTCTGGCAGCGGGACTCCCACGCCCTCCAACCTGGAGGGCGTGTCTGCTGCGTGTCCCACGATCGCTCTCACGGGAGCAGCAGGAGCCGGCGGCCACCCCCTCGAGGGGGCTTCTCAAGAGGCCGAGTGCATGGGGCGGCTTCTCAGACCACCTCCGGCCCGAGTGCGCCAACCTGCCTTAGGCTTCCGCACTCACACGCTGGGGCCACTCTCTCGCTCTTCCGTGGAAGAGGCCTGCCCGCGAAAGGCAGCTCGACGTCGGGTGGTTTCTCGGCGGAGAGGCGCTGGTGCTCTCGCCAGTGATCCGGGTGACTCTGGGTGGGGGCTTCCTTCTCCGTGGAGCGACGTGAGCAGGGACGGTGCTGGCATGCCACCCGGACCCGTTTCTCACGGGGAGGCCCTGGGAACCGATCGGGGTCGTCCCCGCACACCGGGAGCCAGCAAACGGCTTCCCCGTGGACGACGCAGGGCGCTGAGGCGGGGAGAGGCCTGCACCTCAGCCCGGCAGCTCCCCGTTCAGGGAGCGCGCGCCCACGTCCTCTCTGTCCCACGCTTCACTCCTCGGCGGACCTTGTTCCAGGGAGGACGTGTGTCCCGCGAAGCTGTGTTGCTTTGCCTCCTGGCCCCCGCTGGCTCGCTCGGCTCGCAGGCTTCTGGGTGAAACGGCTCTGTCTCCCTCCAACACCCAGCCGCCCCAGCCGAGCTGGCTGCAGTCTCAGGTCCCCGGGGGAGCAGGACTGAGCGCCCCCGAAGGCTGCCCGGGCGTCAGCGTCTGAGAGAGGGCTTTCGGCTTCGGTGGACCCGGGAGCACACCGGGCGCCCTCTGTGAAGCCCGTTCGTTGAGGGGAGGCCCTGGGGCCTGGCCCTGCACTTCCATGTGTCCCCACTGCTTCTGTCCTCGCGGGGCCGAGTGTGGCGTGAGGGGCAGACTCGTCGTCGGCCGGCCATCACCCCGTGGCGCGTGCCATGTGCCGCCACCCCAGCCCCCGCTTCGGGCAGGCCTCCGTGCTGCTGCGCGCTTGGCACCGGGGACGGTGGCCAGAAGGAGGGCGACCCCATGCTGTCCTCTCCGAGAGACGGGTGTGCGGCACGCTGCTTGGCGAACGCTTCCTCCCGGGAGGCCGCCCAAGCGCCTGGGTTCTGCAGAGTGAAGCAGGGCTTCTGGCAGCGGGACTCCCACGCCCTCCAACCTGGAGGGCGTGTCTGCTGCGTGTCCCACGATCGCTCTCACGGGAGCAGCAGGAGCCGGCGGCCACCCCCTCGAGGGGGCTTCTCAAGAGGCCGAGTGCATGGGGCGGCTTCTCAGACCACCTCCGGCCCGAGTGCGCCAACCTGCCTTAGGCTTCCGCACTCACACGCTGGGGCCACTCTCTCGCTCTTCCGTGGAAGAGGCCTGCCCGCGAAAGGCAGCTCGACGTCGGGTGGTTTCTCGGCGGAGAGGCGCTGGTGCTCTCGCCAGTGATCCGGGTGACTCTGGGTGGGGGCTTCCTTCTCCGTGGAGCGACGTGAGCAGGGACGGTGCTGGCATGCCACCCGGACCCGTTTCTCACGGGGAGGCCCTGGGAACCGATCGGGGTCGTCCCCGCACACCGGGAGCCAGCAAACGGCTTCCCCGTGGACGACGCAGGGCGCTGAGGCGGGGAGAGGCCTGCGCCTCAGCCCGGCAGCTCCCCGTTCAGGGAGCGCGCGCCCGCGTCCTCTCTGTCCCACGCTTCACTCCTCGGCGGACCTTGTTCCAGGGAGGACGTGTGTCCCGCGAAGCTGTGTTGCTTTGCCTCCTGGCCCCCGCTGGCTCGCTCGGCTCGCAGGCTTCTGGGTGAAACGGCTCTGTCTCCCTCCAACACCCAGCCGCCCCAGCCGGGCTGGCGGCAGTCTCAGGTCCCCGGGGGAGCAGGACTGAGCGCCCCCGAAGGCTGCCCGGGCGGCAGCGTCTGAGAGAGGGCTTTCGGCTTCGGTGGACCCGGGAGCACACCGGGCGCCCTCTGTGAAGCCCGTTCGTTGAGGGGAGGCCCTGGGGCCTGGCCCTGCACTTCCATGTGTCCCCACTGCTTCTGTCCTCGCGGGGCCGAGTGTGGCGTGAGGGGCAGACTCGTCGTCGGCCGGCCATCACCCCGTGGCGCGTGCCATGCGCCGCCACCCCAGCCCCCGCTTCGGGCAGGCCTCCGTGCTGCGCGCGCGTGCCACCGGGGACGGTGGCCAGAAGGAGGGCGACCCCATGCTGTCCTCTCCGCGAGACGGGTGTGCGGCACGCTGCTTGGCGAACGCTTCCTCCCGGGAGGCCGCCCAAGCGCCTGGGTTCTGCAGAGTGAAGCAGGGCTTCTGGCAGCGGGACTCCCACGCCCTCCAACCTGGAGGGCGTGTCTGCTGCGTGTCCCACGATCGCTCTCACGGGAGCAGCAGGAGCCGGCGGCCACCCCCTCGAGGGGGCTTCTCAAGAGGCCGAGTGCATGGGGCGGCTTCTCAGACCACCTCCGGCCCGAGTGCGCCAACCTGCCTTAGGCTTCCGCACTCACACGCTGGGGCCACTCTCTCGCTCTTCCGTGGAAGAGGCCTGCCCGCGAAAGGCAGCTCGACGTCGGGTGGTTTCTCGGCGGAGAGGCGCTGGTGCTCTCGCCAGTGATCCGGGTGACTCTGGGTGGGGGCTTCCTTCTCCGTGGAGCGACGTGAGCAGGGACGGTGCTGGCATGCCACCCGGACCCGTTTCTCACGGGGAGGCCCTGGGAACCGATCGGGGTCGTCCCCGCACACCGGGAGCCAGCAAACGGCTTCCCCGTGGACGACGCAGGGCGCTGAGGCGGGGAGAGGCCTGCGCCTCAGCCCGGCAGCTCCCCGTTCAGGGAGCGCGCGCCCGCGTCCTCTCTGTCCCACGCTTCACTCCTCGGCGGACCTTGTTCCAGGGAGGACGTGTGTCCCGCGAAGCTGTGTTGCTTTGCCTCCTGGCCCCCGCTGGCTCGCTCGGCTCGCAGGCTTCTGGGTGAAACGGCTCTGTCTCCCTCCAACACCCAGCCGCCCCAGCCGAGCTGGCTGCAGTCTCAGGTCCCCGGGGGAGCAGGACTGAGCGCCCCCGAAGGCTGCCCGGGCGTCAGCGTCTGAGAGAGGGCTTTCGGCTTCGGTGGACCCGGGAGCACACCGGGCGCCCTCTGTGAAGCCCGTTCGTTGAGGGGAGGCCCTGGGGCCTGGCCCTGCACTTCCATGTGTCCCCACTGCTTCTGTCCTCGCGGGGCCGAGTGTGGCGTGAGGGGCAGACTCGTCGTCGGCCGGCCATCACCCCGTGGCGCGTGCCATGTGCCGCCACCCCAGCCCCCGCTTCGGGCAGGCCTCCGTGCTGCTGCGCGCTTGGCACCGGGGACGGTGGCCAGAAGGAGGGCGACCCCATGCTGTCCTCTCCGAGAGACGGGTGTGCGGCACGCTGCTTGGCGAACGCTTCCTCCCGGGAGGCCGCCCAAGCGCCTGGGTTCTGCAGAGTGAAGCAGGGCTTCTGGCAGCGGGACTCCCACGCCCTCCAACCTGGAGGGCGTGTCTGCTGCGTGTCCCACGATCGCTCTCACGGGAGCAGCAGGAGCCGGCGGCCACCCCCTCGAGGGGGCTTCTCAAGAGGCCGAGTGCATGGGGCGGCTTCTCAGACCACCTCCGGCCCGAGTGCGCCAACCTGCCTTAGGCTTCCGCACTCACACGCTGGGGCCACTCTCTCGCTCTTCCGTGGAAGAGGCCTGCCCGCGAAAGGCAGCTCGACGTCGGGTGGTTTCTCGGCGGAGAGGCGCTGGTGCTCTCGCCAGTGATCCGGGTGACTCTGGGTGGGGGCTTCCTTCTCCGTGGAGCGACGTGAGCAGGGACGGTGCTGGCATGCCACCCGGACCCGTTTCTCACGGGGAGGCCCTGGGAACCGATCGGGGTCGTCCCCGCACACCGGGAGCCAGCAAACGGCTTCCCCGTGGACGACGCAGGGCGCTGAGGCGGGGAGAGGCCTGCGCCTCAGCCCGGCAGCTCCCCGTTCAGGGAGCGCGCGCCCGCGTCCTCTCTGTCCCACGCTTCACTCCTCGGCGGACCTTGTTCCAGGGAGGACGTGTGTCCCGCGAAGCTGTGTTGCTTTGCCTCCTGGCCCCCGCTGGCTCGCTCGGCTCGCAGGCTTCTGGGTGAAACGGCTCTGTCTCCCTCCAACACCCAGCCGCCCCAGCCGGGCTGGCGGCAGTCTCAGGTCCCCGGGGGAGCAGGACTGAGCGCCCCCGAAGGCTGCCCGGGCGGCAGCGTCTGAGAGAGGGCTTTCGGCTTCGGTGGACCCGGGAGCACACCGGGCGCCCTCTGTGAAGCCCGTTCGTTGAGGGGAGGCCCTGGGGCCTGGCCCTGCACTTCCATGTGTCCCCACTGCTTCTGTCCTCGCGGGGCCGAGTGTGGCGTGAGGGGCAGACTCGTCGTCGGCCGGCCATCACCCCGTGGCGCGTGCCATGCGCCGCCACCCCAGCCCCCGCTTCGGGCAGGCCTCCGTGCTGCGCGCGCGTGCCACCGGGGACGGTGGCCAGAAGGAGGGCGACCCCATGCTGTCCTCTCCGCGAGACGGGTGTGCGGCACGCTGCTTGGCGAACGCTTCCTCCCGGGAGGCCGCCCAAGCGCCTGGGTTCTGCAGAGTGAAGCAGGGCTTCTGGCAGCGGGACTCCCACGCCCTCCAACCTGGAGGGCGTGTCTGCTGCGTGTCCCACGATCGCTCTCACGGGAGCAGCAGGAGCCGGCGGCCACCCCCTCGAGGGGGCTTCTCAAGAGGCCGAGTGCATGGGGCGGCTTCTCAGACCACCTCCGGCCCGAGTGCGCCAACCTGCCTTAGGCTTCCGCACTCACACGCTGGGGCCACTCTCTCGCTCTTCCGTGGAAGAGGCCTGCCCGCGAAAGGCAGCTCGACGTCGGGTGGTTTCTCGGCGGAGAGGCGCTGGTGCTCTCGCCAGTGATCCGGGTGACTCTGGGTGGGGGCTTCCTTCTCCGTGGAGCGACGTGAGCAGGGACGGTGCTGGCATGCCACCCGGACCCGTTTCTCACGGGGAGGCCCTGGGAACCGATCGGGGTCGTCCCCGCACACCGGGAGCCAGCAAACGGCTTCCCCGTGGACGACGCAGGGCGCTGAGGCGGGGAGAGGCCTGCGCCTCAGCCCGGCAGCTCCCCGTTCAGGGAGCGCGCGCCCGCGTCCTCTCTGTCCCACGCTTCACTCCTCGGCGGACCTTGTTCCAGGGAGGACGTGTGTCCCGCGAAGCTGTGTTGCTTTGCCTCCTGGCCCCCGCTGGCTCGCTCGGCTCGCAGGCTTCTGGGTGAAACGGCTCTGTCTCCCTCCAACACCCAGCCGCCCCAGCCGAGCTGGCTGCAGTCTCAGGTCCCCGGGGGAGCAGGACTGAGCGCCCCCGAAGGCTGCCCGGGCGGCAGCGTCTGAGAGAGGGCTTTCGGCTTCGGTGGACCCGGGAGCACACCGGGCGCCCTCTGTGAAGCCCGTTCGTTGAGGGGAGGCCCTGGGGCCTGGCCCTGCACTTCCATGTGTCCCCACTGCTTCTGTCCTCGCGGGGCCGAGTGTGGCGTGAGGGGCAGACTCGTCGGCGGCCGGCCATCACCCCGTGGCGCGTGCCATGCGCCGCCACCCCAGCCCCCGCTTCGGGCAGGCCTCCGTGCTGCTGCGCGCTTGGCACCGGGGACGGTGGCCAGAAGGAGGGCGACCCCATGCTGTCCTCTCCGCGAGACGGGTGTGCGGCACGCTGCTTGGCGAACGCTTCCTCCCGGGAGGCCGCCCAAGCGCCTGGGTTCTGCAGAGTGAAGCAGGGCTTCTGGCAGCAGGACTCCCACGCCCTCCAACCTGGAGGGCGTGTCTGCTGCGTGTCCCACGATCGCTCTCACGGGAGCAGCAGGAGCCGGCGGCCACCCCCTCGAGGGGGCTTCTCAAGAGGCCGAGTGCATGGGGCGGCTTCTCAGACCACCTCCGGCCCGAGTGCGCCAACCTGCCTTAGGCTTCCGCACTCACACGCTGGGGCCACTCTCTCGCTCTTCCGTGGAAGAGGCCTGCCCGCGAAAGGCAGCTCGACGTCGGGTGGTTTCTCGGCGGAGAGGCGCTGGTGCTCTCGCCAGTGATCCGGGTGACTCTGGGTGGGGGCTTCCTTCTCCGTGGAGCGACGTGAGCAGGGACGGTGCTGGCATGCCACCCGGACCCGTTTCTCACGGGGAGGCCCTGGGAACCGATCGGGGTCGTCCCCGCACACCGGGAGCCAGCAAACGGCTTCCCCGTGGACGACGCAGGGCGCTGAGGCGGGGAGAGGCCTGCGCCTCAGCCCGGCAGCTCCCCGTTCAGGGAGCGCGCGCCCGCGTCCTCTCTGTCCCACGCTTCACTCCTCGGCGGACCTTGTTCCAGGGAGGACGTGTGTCCCGCGAAGCTGTGTTGCTTTGCCTCCTGGCCCCCGCTGGCTCGCTCGGCTCGCAGGCTTCTGGGTGAAACGGCTCTGTCTCCCTCCAACACCCAGCCGCCCCAGCCGAGCTGGCTGCAGTCTCAGGTCCCCGGGGGAGCAGGACTGAGCGCCCCCGAAGGCTGCCCGGGCGGCAGCGTCTGAGAGAGGGCTTTCGGCTTCGGTGGACCCGGGAGCACACCGGGCGCCCTCTGTGAAGCCCGTTCGTTGAGGGGAGGCCCTGGGGCCTGGCCCTGCACTTCCATGTGTCCCCACTGCTTCTGTCCTCGCGGGGCCGAGTGTGGCGTGAGGGGCAGACTCGTCGGCGGCCGGCCATCACCCCGTGGCGCGTGCCATGCGCCGCCACCCCAGCCCCCGCTTCGGGCAGGCCTCCGTGCTGCTGCGCGCTTGGCACCGGGGACGGTGGCCAGAAGGAGGGCGACCCCATGCTGTCCTCTCCGCGAGACGGGTGTGCGGCACGCTGCTTGGCGAACGCTTCCTCCCGGGAGGCCGCCCAAGCGCCTGGGTTCTGCAGAGTGAAGCAGGGCTTCTGGCAGCAGGACTCCCACGCCCTCCAACCTGGAGGGCGTGTCTGCTGCGTGTCCCACGATCGCTCTCACGGGAGCAGCAGGAGCCGGCGGCCACCCCCTCGAGGGGGCTTCTCAAGAGGCCGAGTGCATGGGGCGGCTTCTCAGACCACCTCCGGCCCGAGTGCGCCAACCTGCCTTAGGCTTCCGCACTCACACGCTGGGGCCACTCTCTCGCTCTTCCGTGGAAGAGGCCTGCCCGCGAAAGGCAGCTCGACGTCGGGTGGTTTCTCGGCGGAGAGGCGCTGGTGCTCTCGCCAGTGATCCGGGTGACTCTGGGTGGGGGCTTCCTTCTCCGTGGAGCGACGTGAGCAGGGACGGTGCTGGCATGCCACCCGGACCCGTTTCTCACGGGGAGGCCCTGGGAACCGATCGGGGTCGTCCCCGCACACCGGGAGCCAGCAAACGGCTTCCCCGTGGACGACGCAGGGCGCTGAGGCGGGGAGAGGCCTGCGCCTCAGCCCGGCAGCTCCCCGTTCAGGGAGCGCGCGCCCGCGTCCTCTCTGTCCCACGCTTCACTCCTCGGCGGACCTTGTTCCAGGGAGGACGTGTGTCCCGCGAAGCTGTGTTGCTTTGCCTCCTGGCCCCCGCTGGCTCGCTCGGCTCGCAGGCTTCTGGGTGAAACGGCTCTGTCTCCCTCCAACACCCAGCCGCCCCAGCCGAGCTGGCTGCAGTCTCAGGTCCCCGGGGGAGCAGGACTGAGCGCCCCCGAAGGCTGCCCGGGCGGCAGCGTCTGAGAGAGGGCTTTCGGCTTCGGTGGACCCGGGAGCACACCGGGCGCCCTCTGTGAAGCCCGTTCGTTGAGGGGAGGCCCTGGGGCCTGGCCCTGCACTTCCATGTGTCCCCACTGCTTCTGTCCTCGCGGGGCCGAGTGTGGCGTGAGGGGCAGACTCGTCGTCGGCCGGCCATCACCCCGTGGCGCGTGCCATGCGCCGCCACCCCAGCCCCCGCTTCGGGCAGGCCTCCGTGCTGCGCGCGCGTGCCACCGGGGACGGTGGCCAGAAGGAGGGCGACCCCATGCTGTCCTCTCCGCGAGACGGGTGTGCGGCACGCTGCTTGGCGAACGCTTCCTCCCGGGAGGCCGCCCAAGCGCCTGGGTTCTGCAGAGTGAAGCAGGGCTTCTGGCAGCGGGACTCCCACGCCCTCCAACCTGGAGGGCGTGTCTGCTGCGTGTCCCACGATCGCTCTCACGGGAGCAGCAGGAGCCGGCGGCCACCCCCTCGAGGGGGCTTCTCAAGAGGCCGAGTGCATGGGGCGGCTTCTCAGACCACCTCCGGCCCGAGTGCGCCAACCTGCCTTAGGCTTCCGCACTCACACGCTGGGGCCACTCTCTCGCTCTTCCGTGGAAGAGGCCTGCCCGCGAAAGGCAGCTCGACGTCGGGTGGTTTCTCGGCGGAGAGGCGCTGGTGCTCTCGCCAGTGATCCGGGTGACTCTGGGTGGGGGCTTCCTTCTCCGTGGAGCGACGTGAGCAGGGACGGTGCTGGCATGCCACCCGGACCCGTTTCTCACGGGGAGGCCCTGGGAACCGATCGGGGTCGTCCCCGCACACCGGGAGCCAGCAAACGGCTTCCCCGTGGACGACGCAGGGCGCTGAGGCGGGGAGAGGCCTGCGCCTCAGCCCGGCAGCTCCCCGTTCAGGGAGCGCGCGCCCGCGTCCTCTCTGTCCCACGCTTCACTCCTCGGCGGACCTTGTTCCAGGGAGGACGTGTGTCCCGCGAAGCTGTGTTGCTTTGCCTCCTGGCCCCCGCTGGCTCGCTCGGCTCGCAGGCTTCTGGGTGAAACGGCTCTGTCTCCCTCCAACACCCAGCCGCCCCAGCCGAGCTGGCTGCAGTCTCAGGTCCCCGGGGGAGCAGGACTGAGCGCCCCCGAAGGCTGCCCGGGCGGCAGCGTCTGAGAGAGGGCTTTCGGCTTCGGTGGACCCGGGAGCACACCGGGCGCCCTCTGTGAAGCCCGTTCGTTGAGGGGAGGCCCTGGGGCCTGGCCCTGCACTTCCATGTGTCCCCACTGCTTCTGTCCTCGCGGGGCCGAGTGTGGCGTGAGGGGCAGACTCGTCGGCGGCCGGCCATCACCCCGTGGCGCGTGCCATGCGCCGCCACCCCAGCCCCCGCTTCGGGCAGGCCTCCGTGCTGCTGCGCGCTTGGCACCGGGGACGGTGGCCAGAAGGAGGGCGACCCCATGCTGTCCTCTCCGCGAGACGGGTGTGCGGCACGCTGCTTGGCGAACGCTTCCTCCCGGGAGGCCGCCCAAGCGCCTGGGTTCTGCAGAGTGAAGCAGGGCTTCTGGCAGCAGGACTCCCACGCCCTCCAACCTGGAGGGCGTGTCTGCTGCGTGTCCCACGATCGCTCTCACGGGAGCAGCAGGAGCCGGCGGCCACCCCCTCGAGGGGGCTTCTCAAGAGGCCGAGTGCATGGGGCGGCTTCTCAGACCACCTCCGGCCCGAGTGCGCCAACCTGCCTTAGGCTTCCGCACTCACACGCTGGGGCCACTCTCTCGCTCTTCCGTGGAAGAGGCCTGCCCGCGAAAGGCAGCTCGACGTCGGGTGGTTTCTCGGCGGAGAGGCGCTGGTGCTCTCGCCAGTGATCCGGGTGACTCTGGGTGGGGGCTTCCTTCTCCGTGGAGCGACGTGAGCAGGGACGGTGCTGGCATGCCACCCGGACCCGTTTCTCACGGGGAGGCCCTGGGAACCGATCGGGGTCGTCCCCGCACACCGGGAGCCAGCAAACGGCTTCCCCGTGGACGACGCAGGGCGCTGAGGCGGGGAGAGGCCTGCGCCTCAGCCCGGCAGCTCCCCGTTCAGGGAGCGCGCGCCCGCGTCCTCTCTGTCCCACGCTTCACTCCTCGGCGGACCTTGTTCCAGGGAGGACGTGTGTCCCGCGAAGCTGTGTTGCTTTGCCTCCTGGCCCCCGCTGGCTCGCTCGGCTCGCAGGCTTCTGGGTGAAACGGCTCTGTCTCCCTCCAACACCCAGCCGCCCCAGCCGAGCTGGCTGCAGTCTCAGGTCCCCGGGGGAGCAGGACTGAGCGCCCCCGAAGGCTGCCCGGGCGGCAGCGTCTGAGAGAGGGCTTTCGGCTTCGGTGGACCCGGGAGCACACCGGGCGCCCTCTGTGAAGCCCGTTCGTTGAGGGGAGGCCCTGGGGCCTGGCCCTGCACTTCCATGTGTCCCCACTGCTTCTGTCCTCGCGGGGCCGAGTGTGGCGTGAGGGGCAGACTCGTCGTCGGCCGGCCATCACCCCGTGGCGCGTGCCATGCGCCGCCACCCCAGCCCCCGCTTCGGGCAGGCCTCCGTGCTGCTGCGCGCTTGGCACCGGGGACGGTGGCCAGAAGGAGGGCGACCCCATGCTGTCCTCTCCGCGAGACGGGTGTGCGGCACGCTGCTTGGCGAACGCTTCCTCCCGGGAGGCCGCCCAAGCGCCTGGGTTCTGCAGAGTGAAGCAGGGCTTCTGGCAGCAGGACTCCCACGCCCTCCAACCTGGAGGGCGTGTCTGCTGCGTGTCCCACGATCGCTCTCACGGGAGCAGCAGGAGCCGGCGGCCACCCCCTCGAGGGGGCTTCTCAAGAGGCCGAGTGCATGGGGCGGCTTCTCAGACCACCTCCGGCCCGAGTGCGCCAACCTGCCTTAGGCTTCCGCACTCACACGCTGGGGCCACTCTCTCGCTCTTCCGTGGAAGAGGCCTGCCCGCGAAAGGCAGCTCGACGTCGGGTGGTTTCTCGGCGGAGAGGCGCTGGTGCTCTCGCCAGTGATCCGGGTGACTCTGGGTGGGGGCTTCCTTCTCCGTGGAGCGACGTGAGCAGGGACGGTGCTGGCATGCCACCCGGACCCGTTTCTCACGGGGAGGCCCTGGGAACCGATCGGGGTCGTCCCCGCACACCGGGAGCCAGCAAACGGCTTCCCCGTGGACGACGCAGGGCGCTGAGGCGGGGAGAGGCCTGCGCCTCAGCCCGGCAGCTCCCCGTTCAGGGAGCGCGCGCCCGCGTCCTCTCTGTCCCACGCTTCACTCCTCGGCGGACCTTGTTCCAGGGAGGACGTGTGTCCCGCGAAGCTGTGTTGCTTTGCCTCCTGGCCCCCGCTGGCTCGCTCGGCTCGCAGGCTTCTGGGTGAAACGGCTCTGTCTCCCTCCAACACCCAGCCGCCCCAGCCGAGCTGGCTGCAGTCTCAGGTCCCCGGGGGAGCAGGACTGAGCGCCCCCGAAGGCTGCCCGGGCGGCAGCGTCTGAGAGAGGGCTTTCGGCTTCGGTGGACCCGGGAGCACACCGGGCGCCCTCTGTGAAGCCCGTTCGTTGAGGGGAGGCCCTGGGGCCTGGCCCTGCACTTCCATGTGTCCCCACTGCTTCTGTCCTCGCGGGGCCGAGTGTGGCGTGAGGGGCAGACTCGTCGGCGGCCGGCCATCACCCCGTGGCGCGTGCCATGCGCCGCCACCCCAGCCCCCGCTTCGGGCAGGCCTCCGTGCTGCTGCGCGCTTGGCACCGGGGACGGTGGCCAGAAGGAGGGCGACCCCATGCTGTCCTCTCCGCGAGACGGGTGTGCGGCACGCTGCTTGGCGAACGCTTCCTCCCGGGAGGCCGCCCAAGCGCCTGGGTTCTGCAGAGTGAAGCAGGGCTTCTGGCAGCAGGACTCCCACGCCCTCCAACCTGGAGGGCGTGTCTGCTGCGTGTCCCACGATCGCTCTCACGGGAGCAGCAGGAGCCGGCGGCCACCCCCTCGAGGGGGCTTCTCAAGAGGCCGAGTGCATGGGGCGGCTTCTCAGACCACCTCCGGCCCGAGTGCGCCAACCTGCCTTAGGCTTCCGCACTCACACGCTGGGGCCACTCTCTCGCTCTTCCGCGGAAGAGGCCTGCCGCGAAAGGCAGCTCGACGTCGGGTGGTTTCTCGGCGGAGAGGCGCTGGTGCTCTCGCCAGTGATCCGGGTGACTCTGGGTGGGGGCTTCCTTCTCCGTGGAGCGACGTGAGCAGGGACGGTGCTGGCATGCCACCCGGACCCGTTTCTCACGGGGAGGCCCTGGGAACCGATCGGGGTCGTCCCCGCACACCGGGAGCCAGCAAACGGCTTCCCCGTGGACGACGCAGGGCGCTGAGGCGGGGAGAGGCCTGCGCCTCAGCCCGGCAGCTCCCCGTTCAGGGAGCGCGCGCCCGCGTCCTCTCTGTCCCACGCTTCACTCCTCGGCGGACCTTGTTCCAGGGAGGACGTGTGTCCCGCGAAGCTGTGTTGCTTTGCCTCCTGGCCCCCGCTGGCTCGCTCGGCTCGCAGGCTTCTGGGTGAAACGGCTCTGTCTCCCTCCAACACCCAGCCGCCCCAGCCGTGCTTGCGGCACTCTCAGGCCCCGGGGGAGCAGGACTGAGCGCCCCCGAAGGCTGCCCGGGCGTCAGCATCTGAGAGAGGGCTTTCGGCTTCGGTGGAACCGGGAGCACAGCGGGCGCCCTCTGTGAAGCCCGTTCGTTGAGGGGAGGCCCTGGGGCCTGGCCCTGCACTTCCATGTGTCCCCACTGCTTCTGTCCTCGCGGGGCCGAGTGTGGCGTGAGGGGCAGACTCGTCGGCGGCCGGCCATCACCCCGTGGCGCGTGCCATGCGCCGCCACCCCAGCCCCCGCTTCGGGCAGGCCTCCGTGCTGCTGCGCGCTTGGCACCGGGGACGGTGGCCAGAAGGAGGGCGACCCCATGCTGTCCTCTCCGCGAGACGGGTGTGCGGCACGCTGCTTGGCGAACGCTTCCTCCCGGGAGGCCGCCCAAGCGCCTGGGTTCTGCAGAGTGAAGCAGGGCTTCTGGCAGCAGGACTCCCACGCCCTCCAACCTGGAGGGCGTGTCTGCTGCGTGTCCCACGATCGCTCTCACGGGAGCAGCAGGAGCCGGCGGCCACCCCCTCGAGGGGGCTTCTCAAGAGGCCGAGTGCATGGGGCGGCTTCTCAGACCACCTCCGGCCCGAGTGCGCGAACCTGCCTTAGGCTTCCGCACTCACACGCTGGGGCCACTCTCTCGCTCTTCCGTGGAAGAGGCCTGCCCGCGAAAGGCAGCTCGACGTCGGGTGGTTTCTCGGCGGAGAGGCGCTGGTGCTCTCGCCAGTGATCCGGGTGACTCTGGGTGGGGGCTTCCTTCTCCGTGGAGCGACGTGAGCAGGGACGGTGCTGGCATGCCACCCGGACCCGTTTCTCACGGGGAGGCCCTGGGAACCGATCGGGGTCGTCCCCGCACACCGGGAGCCAGCAAACGGCTTCCCCGTGGACGACGCAGGGCGCTGAGGCGGGGAGAGGCCTGCGCCTCAGCCCGGCAGCTCCCCGTTCAGGGAGCGCGCGCCCGCGTCCTCTCTGTCCCACGCTTCACTCCTCGGCGGACCTTGTTCCAGGGAGGACGTGTGTCCCGCGAAGCTGTGTTGCTTTGCCTCCTGGCCCCCGCTGGCTCGCTCGGCTCGCAGGCTTCTGGGTGAAACGGCTCTGTCTCCCTCCAACACCCAGCCGCCCCAGCCGAGCTGGCTGCAGTCTCAGGTCCCCGGGGGAGCAGGACTGAGCGCCCCCGAAGGCTGCCCGGGCGGCAGCGTCTGAGAGAGGGCTTTCGGCTTCGGTGGACCCGGGAGCACACCGGGCGCCCTCTGTGAAGCCCGTTCGTTGAGGGGAGGCCCTGGGGCCTGGCCCTGCACTTCCATGTGTCCCCACTGCTTCTGTCCTCGCGGGGCCGAGTGTGGCGTGAGGGGCAGACTCGTCGGCGGCCGGCCATCACCCCGTGGCGCGTGCCATGCGCCGCCACCCCAGCCCCCGCTTCGGGCAGGCCTCCGTGCTGCTGCGCGCGTGCCACCGGGGACGGTGGCCAGAAGGAGGGCGACCCCATGCTGTCCTCTCCGCGAGACGGGTGTGCGGCACGCTGCTTGGCGAACGCTTCCTCCCGGGAGGCCGCCCAAGCGCCTGGGTTCTGCAGAGTGAAGCAGGGCTTCTGGCAGCAGGACTCCCACGCCCTCCAACCTGGAGGGCGTGTCTGCTGCGTGTCCCACGATCGCTCTCACGGGAGCAGCAGGAGCCGGCGGCCACCCCCTCGAGGGGGCTTCTCAAGAGGCCGAGTGCATGGGGCGGCTTCTCAGACCACCTCCGGCCCGAGTGCGCGAACCTGCCTTAGGCTTCCGCACTCACACGCTGGGGCCACTCTCTCGCTCTTCCGTGGAAGAGGCCTGCCCGCGAAAGGCAGCTCGACGTCGGGTGGTTTCTCGGCGGAGAGGCGCTGGTGCTCTCGCCAGTGATCCGGGTGACTCTGGGTGGGGGCTTCCTTCTCCGTGGAGCGACGTGAGCAGGGACGGTGCTGGCATGCCACCCGGACCCGTTTCTCACGGGGAGGCCCTGGGAACCGATCGGGGTCGTCCCCGCACACCGGGAGCCAGCAAACGGCTTCCCCGTGGACGACGCAGGGCGCTGAGGCGGGGAGAGGCCTGCGCCTCAGCCCGGCAGCTCCCCGTTCAGGGAGCGCGCGCCCGCGTCCTCTCTGTCCCACGCTTCACTCCTCGGCGGACCTTGTTCCAGGGAGGACGTGTGTCCCGCGAAGCTGTGTTGCTTTGCCTCCTGGCCCCCGCTGGCTCGCTCGGCTCGCAGGCTTCTGGGTGAAACGGCTCTGTCTCCCTCCAACACCCAGCCGCCCCAGCCGGGCTGGCTGCAGTCTCAGGTCCCCGGGGGAGCAGGACTGAGCGCCCCCGAAGGCTGCCCGGGCGGCAGCGTCTGAGAGAGGGCTTTCGGCTTCGGTGGACCCGGGAGCACACCGGGCGCCCTCTGTGAAGCCCGTTCGTTGAGGGGAGGCCCTGGGGCCTGGCCCTGCACTTCCATGTGTCCCCACTGCTTCTGTCCTCGCGGGGCCGAGTGTGGCGTGAGGGGCAGACTCGTCGGCGGCCGGCCATCACCCCGTGGCGCGTGCCATGCGCCGCCACCCCAGCCCCCGCTTCGGGCAGGCCTCCGTGCTGCTGCGCGCTTGGCACCGGGGACGGTGGCCAGAAGGAGGGCGACCCCATGCTGTCCTCTCCGCGAGACGGGTGTGCGGCACGCTGCTTGGCGAACGCTTCCTCCCGGGAGGCCGCCCAAGCGCCTGGGTTCTGCAGAGTGAAGCAGGGCTTCTGGCAGCAGGACTCCCACGCCCTCCAACCTGGAGGGCGTGTCTGCTGCGTGTCCCACGATCGCTCTCACGGGAGCAGCAGGAGCCGGCGGCCACCCCCTCGAGGGGGCTTCTCAAGAGGCCGAGTGCATGGGGCGGCTTCTCAGACCACCTCCGGCCCGAGTGCGCCAACCTGCCTTAGGCTTCCGCACTCACACGCTGGGGCCACTCTCTCGCTCTTCCGTGGAAGAGGCCTGCCCGCGAAAGGCAGCTCGACGTCGGGTGGTTTCTCGGCGGAGAGGCGCTGGTGCTCTCGCCAGTGATCCGGGTGACTCTGGGTGGGGGCTTCCTTCTCCGTGGAGCGACGTGAGCAGGGACGGTGCTGGCATGCCACCCGGACCCGTTTCTCACGGGGAGGCCCTGGGAACCGATCGGGGTCGTCCCCGCACACCGGGAGCCAGCAAACGGCTTCCCCGTGGACGACGCAGGGCGCTGAGGCGGGGAGAGGCCTGCGCCTCAGCCCGGCAGCTCCCCGTTCAGGGAGCGCGCGCCCGCGTCCTCTCTGTCCCACGCTTCACTCCTCGGCGGACCTTGTTCCAGGGAGGACGTGTGTCCCGCGAAGCTGTGTTGCTTTGCCTCCTGGCCCCCGCTGGCTCGCTCGGCTCGCAGGCTTCTGGGTGAAACGGCTCTGTCTCCCTCCAACACCCAGCCGCCCCAGCCGAGCTGGCTGCAGTCTCAGGTCCCCGGGGGAGCAGGACTGAGCGCCCCCGAAGGCTGCCCGGGCGGCAGCGTCTGAGAGAGGGCTTTCGGCTTCGGTGGACCCGGGAGCACACCGGGCGCCCTCTGTGAAGCCCGTTCGTTGAGGGGAGGCCCTGGGGCCTGGCCCTGCACTTCCATGTGTCCCCACTGCTTCTGTCCTCGCGGGGCCGAGTGTGGCGTGAGGGGCAGACTCGTCGGCGGCCGGCCATCACCCCGTGGCGCTTGCCATGCGCCGCCACCCCAGCCCCCGCTTCGGGCAGGCCTCCGTGCTGCTGCGCGCTTGGCACCGGGGACGGTGGCCAGAAGGAGGGCGACCCCATGCTGTCCTCTCCGCGAGACGGGTGTGCGGCACGCTGCTTGGCGAACGCTTCCTCCCGGGAGGCCGCCCAAGCGCCTGGGTTCTGCAGAGTGAAGCAGGGCTTCTGGCAGCAGGACTCCCACGCCCTCCAACCTGGAGGGCGTGTCTGCTGCGTGTCCCACGATCGCTCTCACGGGAGCAGCAGGAGCCGGCGGCCACCCCCTCGAGGGGGCTTCTCAAGAGGCCGAGTGCATGGGGCGGCTTCTCAGACCACCTCCGGCCCGAGTGCGCCAACCTGCCTTAGGCTTCCGCACTCACACGCTGGGGCCACTCTCTCGCTCTTCCGTGGAAGAGGCCTGCCCGCGAAAGGCAGCTCGACGTCGGGTGGTTTCTCGGCGGAGAGGCGCTGGTGCTCTCGCCAGTGATCCGGGTGACTCTGGGTGGGGGCTTCCTTCTCCGTGGAGCGACGTGAGCAGGGACGGTGCTGGCATGCCACCCGGACCCGTTTCTCACGGGGAGGCCCTGGGAACCGATCGGGGTCGTCCCCGCACACCGGGAGCCAGCAAACGGCTTCCCCGTGGACGACGCAGGGCGCTGAGGCGGGGAGAGGCCTGCGCCTCAGCCCGGCAGCTCCCCGTTCAGGGAGCGCGCGCCCGCGTCCTCTCTGTCCCACGCTTCACTCCTCGGCGGACCTTGTTCCAGGGAGGACGTGTGTCCCGCGAAGCTGTGTTGCTTTGCCTCCTGGCCCCCGCTGGCTCGCTCGGCTCGCAGGCTTCTGGGTGAAACGGCTCTGTCTCCCTCCAACACCCAGCCGCCCCAGCCGGGCTGGCTGCAGTCTCAGGTCCCCGGGGGAGCAGGACTGAGCGCCCCCGAAGGCTGCCCGGGCGGCAGCGTCTGAGAGAGGGCTTTCGGCTTCGGTGGACCCGGGAGCACACCGGGCGCCCTCTGTGAAGCCCGTTCGTTGAGGGGAGGCCCTGGGGCCTGGCCCTGCACTTCCATGTGTCCCCACTGCTTCTGTCCTCGCGGGGCCGAGTGTGGCGTGAGGGGCAGACTCGTCGTCGGCCGGCCATCACCCCGTGGCGCGTGCCATGCGCCGCCACCCCAGCCCCCGCTTCGGGCAGGCCTCCGTGCTGCTGCGCGCTTGGCACCGGGGACGGTGGCCAGAAGGAGGGCGACCCCATGCTGTCCTCTCCGCGAGACGGGTGTGCGGCACGCTGCTTGGCGAACGCTTCCTCCCGGGAGGCCGCCCAAGCGCCTGGGTTCTGCAGAGTGAAGCAGGGCTTCTGGCAGCAGGACTCCCACGCCCTCCAACCTGGAGGGCGTGTCTGCTGCGTGTCCCACGATCGCTCTCACGGGAGCAGCAGGAGCCGGCGGCCACCCCCTCGAGGGGGCTTCTCAAGAGGCCGAGTGCATGGGGCGGCTTCTCAGACCACCTCCGGCCCGAGTGCGCCAACCTGCCTTAGGCTTCCGCACTCACACGCTGGGGCCACTCTCTCGCTCTTCCGTGGAAGAGGCCTGCCCGCGAAAGGCAGCTCGACGTCGGGTGGTTTCTCGGCGGAGAGGCGCTGGTGCTCTCGCCAGTGATCCGGGTGACTCTGGGTGGGGGCTTCCTTCTCCGTGGAGCGACGTGAGCAGGGACGGTGCTGGCATGCCACCCGGACCCGTTTCTCACGGGGAGGCCCTGGGAACCGATCGGGGTCGTCCCCGCAAACCGGGAGCCAGCAAACGGCTTCCCCGTGGACGACGCAGGGCGCTGAGGCGGGGAGAGGCCTGCGCCTCAGCCCGGCAGCTCCCCGTTCAGGGAGCGCGCGCCCACGTCCTCTCTGTCCCACGCTTCACTCCTCGGCGGACCTTGTTCCAGGGAGGACGTGTGTCCCGCGAAGCTGTGTTGCTTTGCCTCCTGGCCCCCGCTGGCTCGCTCGGCTCGCAGGCTTCTGGGTGAAACGGCTCTGTCTCCCTCCAACACCCAGCCGCCCCAGCCGAGCTGGCTGCAGTCTCAGGTCCCCGGGGGAGCAGGACTGAGCGCCCCCGAAGGCTGCCCGGGCGGCAGCGTCTGAGAGAGGGCTTTCGGCTTCGGTGGACCCGGGAGCACACCGGGCGCCCTCTGTGAAGCCCGTTCGTTGAGGGGAGGCCCTGGGGCCTGGCCCTGCACTTCCATGTGTCCCCACTGCTTCTGTCCTCGCGGGGCCGAGTGTGGCGTGAGGGGCAGACTCGTCGGCGGCCGGCCATCACCCCGTGGCGCGTGCCATGCGCCGCCACCCCAGCCCCCGCTTCGGGCAGGCCTCCGTGCTGCTGCGCGCTTGGCACCGGGGACGGTGGCCAGAAGGAGGGCGACCCCATGCTGTCCTCTCCGCGAGACGGGTGTGCGGCACGCTGCTTGGCGAACGCTTCCTCCCGGGAGGCCGCCCAAGCGCCTGGGTTCTGCAGAGTGAAGCAGGGCTTCTGGCAGCAGGACTCCCACGCCCTCCAACCTGGAGGGCGTGTCTGCTGCGTGTCCCACGATCGCTCTCACGGGAGCAGCAGGAGCCGGCGGCCACCCCCTCGAGGGGGCTTCTCAAGAGGCCGAGTGCATGGGGCGGCTTCTCAGACCACCTCCGGCCCGAGTGCGCCAACCTGCCTTAGGCTTCCGCACTCACACGCTGGGGCCACTCTCTCGCTCTTCCGTGGAAGAGGCCTGCCCGCGAAAGGCAGCTCGACGTCGGGTGGTTTCTCGGCGGAGAGGCGCTGGTGCTCTCGCCAGTGATCCGGGTGACTCTGGGTGGGGGCTTCCTTCTCCGTGGAGCGACGTGAGCAGGGACGGTGCTGGCATGCCACCCGGACCCGTTTCTCACGGGGAGGCCCTGGGAACCGATCGGGGTCGTCCCCGCACACCGGGAGCCAGCAAACGGCTTCCCCGTGGACGACGCAGGGCGCTGAGGCGGGGAGAGGCCTGCGCCTCAGCCCGGCAGCTCCCCGTTCAGGGAGCGCGCGCCCGCGTCCTCTCTGTCCCACGCTTCACTCCTCGGCGGACCTTGTTCCAGGGAGGACGTGTGTCCCGCGAAGCTGTGTTGCTTTGCCTCCTGGCCCCCGCTGGCTCGCTCGGCTCGCAGGCTTCTGGGTGAAACGGCTCTGTCTCCCTCCAACACCCAGCCGCCCCAGCCGAGCTGGCTGCAGTCTCAGGTCCCCGGGGGAGCAGGACTGAGCGCCCCCGAAGGCTGCCCGGGCGGCAGCGTCTGAGAGAGGGCTTTCGGCTTCGGTGGACCCGGGAGCACACCGGGCGCCCTCTGTGAAGCCCGTTCGTTGAGGGGAGGCCCTGGGGCCTGGCCCTGCACTTCCATGTGTCCCCACTGCTTCTGTCCTCGCGGGGCCGAGTGTGGCGTGAGGGGCAGACTCGTCGGCGGCCGGCCATCACCCCGTGGCGCGTGCCATGCGCCGCCACCCCAGCCCCCGCTTCGGGCAGGCCTCCGTGCTGCTGCGCGCTTGGCACCGGGGACGGTGGCCAGAAGGAGGGCGACCCCATGCTGTCCTCTCCGCGAGACGGGTGTGCGGCACGCTGCTTGGCGAACGCTTCCTCCCGGGAGGCCGCCCAAGCGCCTGGGTTCTGCAGAGTGAAGCAGGGCTTCTGGCAGCAGGACTCCCACGCCCTCCAACCTGGAGGGCGTGTCTGCTGCGTGTCCCACGATCGCTCTCACGGGAGCAGCAGGAGCCGGCGGCCACCCCCTCGAGGGGGCTTCTCAAGAGGCCGAGTGCATGGGGCGGCTTCTCAGACCACCTCCGGCCCGAGTGCGCGAACCTGCCTTAGGCTTCCGCACTCACACGCTGGGGCCACTCTCTCGCTCTTCCGTGGAAGAGGCCTGCCCGCGAAAGGCAGCTCGACGTCGGGTGGTTTCTCGGCGGAGAGGCGCTGGTGCTCTCGCCAGTGATCCGGGTGACTCTGGGTGGGGGCTTCCTTCTCCGTGGAGCGACGTGAGCAGGGACGGTGCTGGCATGCCACCCGGACCCGTTTCTCACGGGGAGGCCCTGGGAACCGATCGGGGTCGTCCCCGCACACCGGGAGCCAGCAAACGGCTTCCCCGTGGACGACGCAGGGCGCTGAGGCGGGGAGAGGCCTGCGCCTCAGCCCGGCAGCTCCCCGTTCAGGGAGCGCGCGCCCACGTCCTCTCTGTCCCACGCTTCACTCCTCGGCGGACCTTGTTCCAGGGAGGACGTGTGTCCCGCGAAGCTGTGTTGCTTTGCCTCCTGGCCCCCGCTGGCTCGCTCGGCTCGCAGGCTTCTGGGTGAAACGGCTCTGTCTCCCTCCAACACCCAGCCGCCCCAGCCGAGCTGGCTGCAGTCTCAGGTCCCCGGGGGAGCAGGACTGAGCGCCCCCGAAGGCTGCCCGGGCGGCAGCGTCTGAGAGAGGGCTTTCGGCTTCGGTGGACCCGGGAGCACACCGGGCGCCCTCTGTGAAGCCCGTTCGTTGAGGGGAGGCCCTGGGGCCTGGCCCTGCACTTCCATGTGTCCCCACTGCTTCTGTCCTCGCGGGGCCGAGTGTGGCGTGAGGGGCAGACTCGTCGGCGGCCGGCCATCACCCCGTGGCGCGTGCCATGCGCCGCCACCCCAGCCCCCGCTTCGGGCAGGCCTCCGTGCTGCTGCGCGCTTGGCACCGGGGACGGTGGCCAGAAGGAGGGCGACCCCATGCTGTCCTCTCCGCGAGACGGGTGTGCGGCACGCTGCTTGGCGAACGCTTCCTCCCGGGAGGCCGCCCAAGCGCCTGGGTTCTGCAGAGTGAAGCAGGGCTTCTGGCAGCAGGACTCCCACGCCCTCCAACCTGGAGGGCGTGTCTGCTGCGTGTCCCACGATCGCTCTCACGGGAGCAGCAGGAGCCGGCGGCCACCCCCTCGAGGGGGCTTCTCAAGAGGCCGAGTGCATGGGGCGGCTTCTCAGACCACCTCCGGCCCGAGTGCGCCAACCTGCCTTAGGCTTCCGCACTCACACGCTGGGGCCACTCTCTCGCTCTTCCGCGGAAGAGGCCTGCCCGCGAAAGGCAGCTCGACGTCGGGTGGTTTCTCGGCGGAGAGGCGCTGGTGCTCTCGCCAGTGATCCGGGTGACTCTGGGTGGGGGCTTCCTTCTCCGTGGAGCGACGTGAGCAGGGACGGTGCTGGCATGCCACCCGGACCCGTTTCTCACGGGGAGGCCCTGGGAACCGATCGGGGTCGTCCCCGCACACCGGGAGCCAGCAAACGGCTTCCCCGTGGACGACGCAGGGCGCTGAGGCGGGGAGAGGCCTGCGCCTCAGCCCGGCAGCTCCCCGTTCAGGGAGCGCGCGCCCGCGTCCTCTCTGTCCCACGCTTCACTCCTCGGCGGACCTTGTTCCAGGGAGGACGTGTGTCCCGCGAAGCTGTGTTGCTTTGCCTCCTGGCCCCCGCTGGCTCGCTCGGCTCGCAGGCTTCTGGGTGAAACGGCTCTGTCTCCCTCCAACACCCAGCCGCCCCAGCCGAGCTGGCTGCAGTCTCAGGTCCCCGGGGGAGCAGGACTGAGCGCCCCCGAAGGCTGCCCGGGCGGCAGCGTCTGAGAGAGGGCTTTCGGCTTCGGTGGACCCGGGAGCACACCGGGCGCCCTCTGTGAAGCCCGTTCGTTGAGGGGAGGCCCTGGGGCCTGGCCCTGCACTTCCATGTGTCCCCACTGCTTCTGTCCTCGCGGGGCCGAGTGTGGCGTGAGGGGCAGACTCGTCGGCGGCCGGCCATCACCCCGTGGCGCGTGCCATGCGCCGCCACCCCAGCCCCCGCTTCGGGCAGGCCTCCGTGCTGCTGCGCGCTTGGCACCGGGGACGGTGGCCAGAAGGAGGGCGACCCCATGCTGTCCTCTCCGCGAGACGGGTGTGCGGCACGCTGCTTGGCGAACGCTTCCTCCCGGGAGGCCGCCCAAGCGCCTGGGTTCTGCAGAGTGAAGCAGGGCTTCTGGCAGCAGGACTCCCACGCCCTCCAACCTGGAGGGCGTGTCTGCTGCGTGTCCCACGATCGCTCTCACGGGAGCAGCAGGAGCCGGCGGCCACCCCCTCGAGGGGGCTTCTCAAGAGGCCGAGTGCATGGGGCGGCTTCTCAGACCACCTCCGGCCCGAGTGCGCCAACCTGCCTTAGGCTTCCGCACTCACACGCTGGGGCCACTCTCTCGCTCTTCCGTGGAAGAGGCCTGCCCGCGAAAGGCAGCTCGACGTCGGGTGGTTTCTCGGCGGAGAGGCGCTGGTGCTCTCGCCAGTGATCCGGGTGACTCTGGGTGGGGGCTTCCTTCTCCGTGGAGCGACGTGAGCAGGGACGGTGCTGGCATGCCACCCGGACCCGTTTCTCACGGGGAGGCCCTGGGAACCGATCGGGGTCGTCCCCGCACACCGGGAGCCAGCAAACGGCTTCCCCGTGGACGACGCAGGGCGCTGAGGCGGGGAGAGGCCTGCGCCTCAGCCCGGCAGCTCCCCGTTCAGGGAGCGCGCGCCCGCGTCCTCTCTGTCCCACGCTTCACTCCTCGGCGGACCTTGTTCCAGGGAGGACGTGTGTCCCGCGAAGCTGTGTTGCTTTGCCTCCTGGCCCCCGCTGGCTCGCTCGGCTCGCAGGCTTCTGGGTGAAACGGCTCTGTCTCCCTCCAACACCCAGCCGCCCCAGCCGGGCTGGCTGCAGTCTCAGGTCCCCGGGGGAGCAGGACTGAGCGCCCCCGAAGGCTGCCCGGGCGGCAGCGTCTGAGAGAGGGCTTTCGGCTTCGGTGGACCCGGGAGCACACCGGGCGCCCTCTGTGAAGCCCGTTCGTTGAGGGGAGGCCCTGGGGCCTGGCCCTGCACTTCCATGTGTCCCCACTGCTTCTGTCCTCGCGGGGCCGAGTGTGGCGTGAGGGGCAGACTCGTCGGCGGCCGGCCATCACCCCGTGGCGCGTGCCATGCGCCGCCACCCCAGCCCCCGCTTCGGGCAGGCCTCCGTGCTGCTGCGCGCGTGCCACCGGGGACGGTGGCCAGAAGGAGGGCGACCCCATGCTGTCCTCTCCGCGAGACGGGTGTGCGGCACGCTGCTTGGCGAACGCTTCCTCCCGGGAGGCCGCCCAAGCGCCTGGGTTCTGCAGAGTGAAGCAGGGCTTCTGGCAGCAGGACTCCCACGCCCTCCAACCTGGAGGGCGTGTCTGCTGCGTGTCCCACGATCGCTCTCACGGGAGCAGCAGGAGCCGGCGGCCACCCCCTCGAGGGGGCTTCTCAAGAGGCCGAGTGCATGGGGCGGCTTCTCAGACCACCTCCGGCCCGAGTGCGCCAACCTGCCTTAGGCTTCCGCACTCACACGCTGGGGCCACTCTCTCGCTCTTCCGCGGAAGAGGCCTGCCCGCGAAAGGCAGCTCGACGTCGGGTGGTTTCTCGGCGGAGAGGCGCTGGTGCTCTCGCCAGTGATCCGGGTGACACTGGGTGGGGGCTTCCTTCTCCGTGGAGCGACGTGAGCAGGGACGGTGCTGGCATGCCACCCGGACCCGTTTCTCACGGGGAGGCCCTGGGAACCGATCGGGGTCGTCCCCGCACACTGGGAGCCAGCAAACGGCTTCCCCGTGGACGACGCAGGGCGCTGAGGCGGGGAGAGGCCTGCGCCTCAGCCCGGCAGCTCCCCGTTCAGGGAGCGCGCGCCCGCGTCCTCTCTGTCCCACGCTTCACTCCTCGGCGGACCTTGTTCCAGGGAGGACGTGTGTCCCGCGAAGCTGTGTTGCTTTGCCTCCTGGCCCCCGCTGGCTCGCTCGGCTTGCAGGCTTCTGGGTGAAACGGCTCTGTCTCCCTCCAACACCCAGCCGCCCCAGCCGAGCTGGCTGCAGTCTCAGGCCCCGGTGGAGCAGGACTGAGCGCCCCCGAAGGCTGCCCGGGCGTCAGCGTCTGAGAGAGGGCTTTCAGCTTCGGTGGAACCGGGAGTACAGCGGGCGCCCTCTGTGAAGCCCGTTCGTTGAGGGGAGGCCCTGGGGCCTGGCCCTGCACTTCCATGTGTCCCCACTGCTTCTGTCCTCGCGGGGCCGAGTGTGGCGTGAGGGGCAGACTCGTCGGCGGCCGGCCATCACCCCGTGGCGCGTGCCATGCGCCGCCACCCCAGCCCCCGCTTCGGGCAGGCCTCCGTGCTGCTGCGCGCTTGGCACCGGGGACGGTGGCCAGAAGGAGGGCGACCCCATGCTGTCCTCTCCGCGAGACGGGTGTGCGGCACGCTGCTTGGCGAATGCTTCCTCCCGGGAGGCCGCCCAAGCGCCTGGGTTCTGCAGAGTGAAGCAGGGCTTCTGGCAGCAGGACTCCCACGCCCTCCAACCTGGAGGGCGTGTCTGCTGCGTGTCCCACGATCGCTCTCACGGGAGCAGCAGGAGCCGGCGGCCACCCCCTCGAGGGGGCTTCTCAAGAGGCCGAGTGCATGGGGCGGCTTCTCAGACCACCTCCGGCCCGAGTGCGCCAACCTGCCTTAGGCTTCCGCACTCACACGCTGGGGCCACTCTCTCGCTCTTCCGTGGAAGAGGCCTGCCCGCGAAAGGCAGCTCGACGTCGGGTGGTTTCTCGGCGGAGAGGCGCTGGTGCTCTCGCCAGTGATCCGGGTGACTCTGGGTGGGGGCTTCCTTCTCCGTGGAGCGACGTGAGCAGGGACGGTGCTGGCATGCCACCCGGACCCGTTTCTCACGGGGAGGCCCTGGGAACCGATCGGGGTCGTCCCCGCACACCGGGAGCCAGCAAACGGCTTCCCCGTGGACGACGCAGGGCGCTGAGGCGGGGAGAGGCCTGCGCCTCAGCCCGGCAGCTCCCCGTTCAGGGAGCGCGCGCCCGCGTCCTCTCTGTCCCACGCTTCACTCCTCGGCGGACCTTGTTCCAGGGAGGACGTGTGTCCCGCGAAGCTGTGTTGCTTTGCCTCCTGGCCCCCGCTGGCTCGCTCGGCTCGCAGGCTTCTGGGTGAAACGGCTCTGTCTCCCTCCAACACCCAGCCGCCCCAGCGGAGCTGGCTGCAGTCTCAGGTCCCCGGGGGAGCAGGACTGAGCGCCCCCGAAGGCTGCCCGGGCGGCAGCGTCTGAGAGAGGGCTTTCGGCTTCGGTGGACCCGGGAGCACACCGGGCGCCCTCTGTGAAGCCCGTTCGTTGAGGGGAGGCCCTGGGGCCTGGCCCTGCACTTCCATGTGTCCCCACTGCTTCTGTCCTCGCGGGGCCGAGTGTGGCGTGAGGGGCAGACTCGTCGTCGGCCGGCCATCACCCCGTGGCGCGTGCCATGTGCCGCCACCCCAGCCCCCCCTTCGGGCAGGCCTCCGTGCTGCGCGCGTGCCACCGGGGACGGTGGCCAGAAGGAGGGCGACCCCATGCTGTCCTCTCCGAGAGACGGGTGTGCGGCACGCTGCTTGGCGAACGCTTCCTCCCGGGAGGCCGCCCAAGCGCCTGGGTTCTGCAGAGTGAAGCAGGGCTTCTGGCAGCAGGACTCCCACGCCCTCCAACCTGGAGGGCGTGTCTGCTGCGTGTCCCACGATCGCTCTCACGGGAGCAGCAGGAGCCGGCGGCCACCCCCTCGAGGGGGCTTCTCAAGAGGCCGAGTGCATGGGGCGGCTTCTCAGACCACCTCCGGCCCGAGTGCGCCAACCTGCCTTAGGCTTCCGCACTCACACGCTGGGGCCACTCTCTCGCTCTTCCGTGGAAGAGGCCTGCCCGCGAAAGGCAGCTCGACGTCGGGTGGTTTCTCGGCGGAGAGGCGCTGGTGCTCTCGCCAGTGATCCGGGTGACTCTGGGTGGGGGCTTCCTTCTCCGTGGAGCGACGTGAGCAGGGACGGTGCTGGCATGCCACCCGGACCCGTTTCTCACGGGGAGGCCCTGGGAACCGATCGGGGTCGTCCCCGCACACCGGGAGCCAGCAAACGGCTTCCCCGTGGACGACGCAGGGCGCTGAGGCGGGGAGAGGCCTGCGCCTCAGCCCGGCAGCTCCCCGTTCAGGGAGCGCGCGCCCGCGTCCTCTCTGTCCCACGCTTCACTCCTCGGCGGACCTTGTTCCAGGGAGGACGTGTGTCCCGCGAAGCTGTGTTGCTTTGCCTCCTGGCCCCCGCTGGCTCGCTCGGCTCGCAGGCTTCTGGGTGAAACGGCTCTGTCTCCCTCCAACACCCAGCCGCCCCAGCCGAGCTGGCTGCAGTCTCAGGTCCCCGGGGGAGCAGGACTGAGCGCCCCCGAAGGCTGCCCGGGCGGCAGCGTCTGAGAGAGGGCTTTCGGCTTCGGTGGACCCGGGAGCACACCGGGCGCCCTCTGTGAAGCCCGTTCGTTGAGGGGAGGCCCTGGGGCCTGGCCCTGCACTTCCATGTGTCCCCACTGCTTCTGTCCTCGCGGGGCCGAGTGTGGCGTGAGGGGCAGACTCGTCGGCGGCCGGCCATCACCCCGTGGCGCGTGCCATGCGCCGCCACCCCAGCCCCCGCTTCGGGCAGGCCTCCGTGCTGCTGCGCGCGTGCCACCGGGGACGGTGGCCAGAAGGAGGGCGACCCCATGCTGTCCTCTCCGCGAGACGGGTGTGCGGCACGCTGCTTGGCGAACGCTTCCTCCCGGGAGGCCGCCCAAGCGCCTGGGTTCTGCAGAGTGAAGCAGGGCTTCTGGCAGCAGGACTCCCACGCCCTCCAACCTGGAGGGCGTGTCTGCTGCGTGTCCCACGATCGCTCTCACGGGAGCAGCAGGAGCCGGCGGCCACCCCCTCGAGGGGGCTTCTCAAGAGGCCGAGTGCATGGGGCGGCTTCTCAGACCACCTCCGGCCCGAGTGCGCGAACCTGCCTTAGGCTTCCGCACTCACACGCTGGGGCCACTCTCTCGCTCTTCCGTGGAAGAGGCCTGCCCGCGAAAGGCAGCTCGACGTCGGGTGGTTTCTCGGCGGAGAGGCGCTGGTGCTCTCGCCAGTGATCCGGGTGACTCTGGGTGGGGGCTTCCTTCTCCGTGGAGCGACGTGAGCAGGGACGGTGCTGGCATGCCACCCGGACCCGTTTCTCACGGGGAGGCCCTGGGAACCGATCGGGGTCGTCCCCGCACACCGGGAGCCAGCAAACGGCTTCCCCGTGGACGACGCAGGGCGCTGAGGCGGGGAGAGGCCTGCGCCTCAGCCCGGCAGCTCCCCGTTCAGGGAGCGCGCGCCCGCGTCCTCTCTGTCCCACGCTTCACTCCTCGGCGGACCTTGTTCCAGGGAGGACGTGTGTCCCGCGAAGCTGTGTTGCTTTGCCTCCTGGCCCCCGCTGGCTCGCTCGGCTCGCAGGCTTCTGGGTGAAACGGCTCTGTCTCCCTCCAACACCCAGCCGCCCCAGCCGAGCTGGCTGCAGTCTCAGGCCCCGGTGGAGCAGGACTGAGCGCCCCCGAAGGCTGCCCGGGCGTCAGCGTCTGAGAGAGGGCTTTCAGCTTCGGTGGAACCGGGAGCACAGCGGGCGCCCTCTGTGAAGCCCGTTCGTTGAGGGGAGGCCCTGGGGCCTGGCCCTGCACTTCCATGTGTCCCCACTGCTTCTGTCCTCGCGGGGCCGAGTGTGGCGTGAGGGGCAGACTCGTCGTCGGCCGGCCATCACCCCGTGGCGCGTGCCATGCGCCGCCACCCCAGCCCCCGCTTCGGGCAGGCCTCCGTGCTGCTGCGCGCTTGGCACCGGGGACGGTGGCCAGAAGGAGGGCGACCCCATGCTGTCCTCTCCGCGAGACGGGTGTGCGGCACGCTGCTTGGCGAACGCTTCCTCCTGGGAGGCCGCCCAAGCGCCTGGGTTCTGCAGAGTGAAGCAGGGCTTCTGGCAGCAGGACTCCCACGCCCTCCAACCTGGAGGGCGTGTCTGCTGCGTGTCCCACGATCGCTCTCACGGGAGCAGCAGGAGCCGGCGGCCACCCCCTCGAGGGGGCTTCTCAAGAGGCCGAGTGCATGGGGCGGCTTCTCAGACCACCTCCGGCCCGAGTGCGCCAACCTGCCCTAGGCTTCCGCACTCACACGCTGGGGCCACTCTCTCGCTCTTCCGTGGAAGAGGCCTGCCCGCGAAAGGCAGCTCGACGTCGGGTGGTTTCTCGGCGGAGAGGCGCTGGTGCTCTCGCCAGTGATCCGGGTGACTCTGGGTGGGGGCTTCCTTCTCCGTGGAGCGACGTGAGCAGGGACGGTGCTGGCATGCCACCCGGACCCGTTTCTCACGGGGAGGCCCTGGGAACCGATCGGGGTCGTCCCCGCACACCGGGAGCCAGCAAACGGCTTCCCCGTGGACGACGCAGGGCGCTGAGGCGGGGAGAGGCCTGCGCCTCAGCCCGGCAGCTCCCCGTTCAGGGAGCGCGCGCCCGCGTCCTCTCTGTCCCACGCTTCACTCCTCGGCGGACCTTGTTCCAGGGAGGACGTGTGTCCCGCGAAGCTGTGTTGCTTTGCCTCCTGGCCCCCGCTGGCTCGCTCGGCTCGCAGGCTTCTGGGTGAAACGGCTCTGTCTCCCTCCAACACCCAGCCGCCCCAGCCGAGCTGGCTGCAGTCTCAGGTCCCCGGGGGAGCAGGACTGAGCGCCCCCGAAGGCTGCCCGGGCGGCAGCGTCTGAGAGAGGGCTTTCGGCTTCGGTGGACCCGGGAGCACACCGGGCGCCCTCTGTGAAGCCCGTTCGTTGAGGGGAGGCCCTGGGGCCTGGCCCTGCACTTCCATGTGTCCCCACTGCTTCTGTCCTCGCGGGGCCGAGTGTGGCGTGAGGGGCAGACTCGTCGGCGGCCGGCCATCACCCCGTGGCGCGTGCCATGCGCCGCCACCCCAGCCCCCGCTTCGGGCAGGCCTCCGTGCTGCTGCGCGCGTGCCACCGGGGACGGTGGCCAGAAGGAGGGCGACCCCATGCTGTCCTCTCCGCGAGACGGGTGTGCGGCACGCTGCTTGGCGAACGCTTCCTCCCGGGAGGCCGCCCAAGCGCCTGGGTTCTGCAGAGTGAAGCAGGGCTTCTGGCAGCAGGACTCCCACGCCCTCCAACCTGGAGGGCGTGTCTGCTGCGTGTCCCACGATCGCTCTCACGGGAGCAGCAGGAGCCGGCGGCCACCCCCTCGAGGGGGCTTCTCAAGAGGCCGAGTGCATGGGGCGGCTTCTCAGACCACCTCCGGCCCGAGTGCGCGAACCTGCCTTAGGCTTCCGCACTCACACGCTGGGGCCACTCTCTCGCTCTTCCGTGGAAGAGGCCTGCCCGCGAAAGGCAGCTCGACGTCGGGTGGTTTCTCGGCGGAGAGGCGCTGGTGCTCTCGCCAGTGATCCGGGTGACTCTGGGTGGGGGCTTCCTTCTCCGTGGAGCGACGTGAGCAGGGACGGTGCTGGCATGCCACCCGGACCCGTTTCTCACGGGGAGGCCCTGGGAACCGATCGGGGTCGTCCCCGCACACCGGGAGCCAGCAAACGGCTTCCCCGTGGACGACGCAGGGCGCTGAGGCGGGGAGAGGCCTGCGCCTCAGCCCGGCAGCTCCCCGTTCAGGGAGCGCGCGCCCGCGTCCTCTCTGTCCCACGCTTCACTCCTCGGCGGACCTTGTTCCAGGGAGGACGTGTGTCCCGCGAAGCTGTGTTGCTTTGCCTCCTGGCCCCCGCTGGCTCGCTCGGCTCGCAGGCTTCTGGGTGAAACGGCTCTGTCTCCCTCCAACACCCAGCCGCCCCAGCCGAGCTGGCTGCAGTCTCAGGCCCCGGTGGAGCAGGACTGAGCGCCCCCGAAGGCTGCCCGGGCGTCAGCGTCTGAGAGAGGGCTTTCAGCTTCGGTGGAACCGGGAGCACAGCGGGCGCCCTCTGTGAAGCCCGTTCGTTGAGGGGAGGCCCTGGGGCCTGGCCCTGCACTTCCATGTGTCCCCACTGCTTCTGTCCTCGCGGGGCCGAGTGTGGCGTGAGGGGCAGACTCGTCGGCGGCCGGCCATCACCCCGTGGCGCGTGCCATGCGCCGCCACCCCAGCCCCCGCTTCGGGCAGGCCTCCGTGCTGCTGCGCGCTTGGCACCGGGGACGGTGGCCAGAAGGAGGGCGACCCCATGCTGTCCTCTCCGCGAGACGGGTGTGCGGCACGCTGCTTGGCGAACGCTTCCTCCTGGGAGGCCGCCCAAGCGCCTGGGTTCTGCAGAGTGAAGCAGGGCTTCTGGCAGCAGGACTCCCACGCCCTCCAACCTGGAGGGCGTGTCTGCTGCGTGTCCCACGATCGCTCTCACGGGAGCAGCAGGAGCCGGCGGCCACCCCCTCGAGGGGGCTTCTCAAGAGGCCGAGTGCATGGGGCGGCTTCTCAGACCACCTCCGGCCCGAGTGCGCCAACCTGCCCTAGGCTTCCGCACTCACACGCTGGGGCCACTCTCTCGCTCTTCCGTGGAAGAGGCCTGCCCGCGAAAGGCAGCTCGACGTCGGGTGGTTTCTCGGCGGAGAGGCGCTGCTGCTCTCGCCAGTGATCCGGGTGACTCTGGGTGGGGGCTTCCTTCTCCGTGGAGCGACGTGAGCAGGGACGGTGCTGGCATGCCACCCGGACCCGTTTCTCACGGGGAGGCCCTGGGAACCGATCGGGGTCGTCCCCGCACACCGGGAGCCAGCAAACGGCTTCCCCGTGGACGACGCAGGGCGCTGAGGCGGGGAGAGGCCTGCGCCTCAGCCCGGCAGCTCCCCGTTCAGGGAGCGCGCGCCCGCGTCCTCTCTGTCCCACGCTTCACTCCTCGGCGGACCTTGTTCCAGGGAGGACGTGTGTCCCGCGAAGCTGTGTTGCTTTGCCTCCTGGCCCCCGCTGGCTCGCTCGGCTCGCAGGCTTCTGGGTGAAACGGCTCTGTCTCCCTCCAACACCCAGCCGCCCCAGCCGGGCTGGCGGCAGTCTCAGGTCCCCGGGGGAGCAGGACTGAGCGCCCCCGAAGGCTGCCCGGGCGGCAGCGTCTGAGAGAGGGCTTTCGGCTTCGGTGGACCCGGGAGCACACCGGGCGCCCTCTGTGAAGCCCGTTCGTTGAGGGGAGGCCCTGGGGCCTGGCCCTGCACTTCCATGTGTCCCCACTGCTTCTGTCCTCGCGGGGCCGAGTGTGGCGTGAGGGGCAGACTCGTCGTCGGCCGGCCATCACCCCGTGGCGCGTGCCATGCGCCGCCACCCCAGCCCCCGCTTCGGGCAGGCCTCCGTGCTGCGCGCGCGTGCCACCGGGGACGGTGGCCAGAAGGAGGGCGACCCCATGCTGTCCTCTCCGCGAGACGGGTGTGCGGCACGCTGCTTGGCGAACGCTTCCTCCCGGGAGGCCGCCCAAGCGCCTGGGTTCTGCAGAGTGAAGCAGGGCTTCTGGCAGCGGGACTCCCACGCCCTCCAACCTGGAGGGCGTGTCTGCTGCGTGTCCCACGATCGCTCTCACGGGAGCAGCAGGAGCCGGCGGCCACCCCCTCGAGGGGGCTTCTCAAGAGGCCGAGTGCATGGGGCGGCTTCTCAGACCACCTCCGGCCCGAGTGCGCCAACCTGCCTTAGGCTTCCGCACTCACACGCTGGGGCCACTCTCTCGCTCTTCCGTGGAAGAGGCCTGCCCGCGAAAGGCAGCTCGACGTCGGGTGGTTTCTCGGCGGAGAGGCGCTGGTGCTCTCGCCAGTGATCCGGGTGACTCTGGGTGGGGGCTTCCTTCTCCGTGGAGCGACGTGAGCAGGGACGGTGCTGGCATGCCACCCGGACCCGTTTCTCACGGGGAGGCCCTGGGAACCGATCGGGGTCGTCCCCGCACACCGGGAGCCAGCAAACGGCTTCCCCGTGGACGACGCAGGGCGCTGAGGCGGGGAGAGGCCTGCACCTCAGCCCGGCAGCTCCCCGTTCAGGGAGCGCGCGCCCACGTCCTCTCTGTCCCACGCTTCACTCCTCGGCGGACCTTGTTCCAGGGAGGACGTGTGTCCCGCGAAGCTGTGTTGCTTTGCCTCCTGGCCCCCGCTGGCTCGCTCGGCTCGCAGGCTTCTGGGTGAAACGGCTCTGTCTCCCTCCAACACCCAGCCGCCCCAGCCGAGCTGGCTGCAGTCTCAGGTCCCCGGGGGAGCAGGACTGAGCGCCCCCGAAGGCTGCCCGGGCGTCAGCGTCTGAGAGAGGGCTTTCGGCTTCGGTGGACCCGGGAGCACACCGGGCGCCCTCTGTGAAGCCCGTTCGTTGAGGGGAGGCCCTGGGGCCTGGCCCTGCACTTCCATGTGTCCCCACTGCTTCTGTCCTCGCGGGGCCGAGTGTGGCGTGAGGGGCAGACTCGTCGTCGGCCGGCCATCACCCCGTGGCGCGTGCCATGTGCCGCCACCCCAGCCCCCGCTTCGGGCAGGCCTCCGTGCTGCTGCGCGCTTGGCACCGGGGACGGTGGCCAGAAGGAGGGCGACCCCATGCTGTCCTCTCCGCGAGACGGGTGTGCGGCACGCTGCCTGGCGAACGCTTCCTCCCGGGAGGCCGCCCAAGCGCCTGGGTTCTGCAGAGTGAAGCAGGGCTTCTGGCAGCAGGACTCCCACGCCCTCCAACCTGGAGGGCGTGTCTGCTGCGTGTCCCACGATCGCTCTCACGGGAGCAGCAGGAGCCGGCGGCCACCCCCTCGAGGGGGCTTCTCAAGAGGCCGAGTGCATGGGGCGGCTTCTCAGACCACCTCCGGCCCGAGTGCGCCAACCTGCCTTAGGCTTCCGCACTCACACGCTGGGGCCACTCTCTCGCTCTTCCGTGGAAGAGGCCTGCCCGCGAAAGGCAGCTCGACGTCGGGTGGTTTCTCGGCGGAGAGGCGCTGGTGCTCTCGCCAGTGATCCGGGTGACTCTGGGTGGGGGCTTCCTTCTCCGTGGAGCGACGTGAGCAGGGACGGTGCTGGCATGCCACCCGGACCCGTTTCTCACGGGGAGGCCCTGGGAACCGATCGGGGTCGTCCCCGCACACCGGGAGCCAGCAAACGGCTTCCCCGTGGACGACGCAGGGCGCTGAGGCGGGGAGAGGCCTGCGCCTCAGCCCGGCAGCTCCCCGTTCAGGGAGCGCGCGCCCGCGTCCTCTCTGTCCCACGCTTCACTCCTCGGCGGACCTTGTTCCAGGGAGGACGTGTGTCCCGCGAAGCTGTGTTGCTTTGCCTCCTGGCCCCCGCTGGCTCGCTCGGCTCGCAGGCTTCTGGGTGAAACGGCTCTGTCTCCCTCCAACACCCAGCCGCCCCAGCCGGGCTGGCGGCAGTCTCAGGTCCCCGGGGGAGCAGGACTGAGCGCCCCCGAAGGCTGCCCGGGCGGCAGCGTCTGAGAGAGGGCTTTCGGCTTCGGTGGACCCGGGAGCACACCGGGCGCCCTCTGTGAAGCCCGTTCGTTGAGGGGAGGCCCTGGGGCCTGGCCCTGCACTTCCATGTGTCCCCACTGCTTCTGTCCTCGCGGGGCCGAGTGTGGCGTGAGGGGCAGACTCGTCGTCGGCCGGCCATCACCCCGTGGCGCGTGCCATGCGCCGCCACCCCAGCCCCCGCTTCGGGCAGGCCTCCGTGCTGCGCGCGCGTGCCACCGGGGACGGTGGCCAGAAGGAGGGCGACCCCATGCTGTCCTCTCCGCGAGACGGGTGTGCGGCACGCTGCTTGGCGAACGCTTCCTCCCGGGAGGCCGCCCAAGCGCCTGGGTTCTGCAGAGTGAAGCAGGGCTTCTGGCAGCGGGACTCCCACGCCCTCCAACCTGGAGGGCGTGTCTGCTGCGTGTCCCACGATCGCTCTCACGGGAGCAGCAGGAGCCGGCGGCCACCCCCTCGAGGGGGCTTCTCAAGAGGCCGAGTGCATGGGGCGGCTTCTCAGACCACCTCCGGCCCGAGTGCGCCAACCTGCCTTAGGCTTCCGCACTCACACGCTGGGGCCACTCTCTCGCTCTTCCGTGGAAGAGGCCTGCCCGCGAAAGGCAGCTCGACGTCGGGTGGTTTCTCGGCGGAGAGGCGCTGGTGCTCTCGCCAGTGATCCGGGTGACTCTGGGTGGGGGCTTCCTTCTCCGTGGAGCGACGTGAGCAGGGACGGTGCTGGCATGCCACCCGGACCCGTTTCTCACGGGGAGGCCCTGGGAACCGATCGGGGTCGTCCCCGCACACCGGGAGCCAGCAAACGGCTTCCCCGTGGACGACGCAGGGCGCTGAGGCGGGGAGAGGCCTGCACCTCAGCCCGGCAGCTCCCCGTTCAGGGAGCGCGCGCCCACGTCCTCTCTGTCCCACGCTTCACTCCTCGGCGGACCTTGTTCCAGGGAGGACGTGTGTCCCGCGAAGCTGTGTTGCTTTGCCTCCTGGCCCCCGCTGGCTCGCTCGGCTCGCAGGCTTCTGGGTGAAACGGCTCTGTCTCCCTCCAACACCCAGCCGCCCCAGCCGAGCTGGCTGCAGTCTCAGGTCCCCGGGGGAGCAGGACTGAGCGCCCCCGAAGGCTGCCCGGGCGGCAGCGTCTGAGAGAGGGCTTTCGGCTTCGGTGGACCCGGGAGCACACCGGGCGCCCTCTGTGAAGCCCGTTCGTTGAGGGGAGGCCCTGGGGCCTGGCCCTGCACTTCCATGTGTCCCCACTGCTTCTGTCCTCGCGGGGCCGAGTGTGGCGTGAGGGGCAGACTCGTCGTCGGCCGGCCATCACCCCGTGGCGCGTGCCATGTGCCGCCACCCCAGCCCCCCCTTCGGGCAGGCCTCCGTGCTGCGCACGTGCCACCGGGGACGGTGGCCAGAAGGAGGGCGACCCCATGCTGTCCTCTCCGAGAGACGGGTGTGCGGCACGCTGCTTGGCGAACGCTTCCTCCCGGGAGGCCGCCCAAGCGCCTGGGTTCTGCAGAGTGAAGCAGGGCTTCTGGCAGCAGGACTCCCACGCCCTCCAACCTGGAGGGCGTGTCTGCTGCGTGTCCCACGATCGCTCTCACGGGAGCAGCAGGAGCCGGCGGCCACCCCCTCGAGGGGGCTTCTCAAGAGGCCGAGTGCATGGGGCGGCTTCTCAGACCACCTCCGGCCCGAGTGCGCGAACCTGCCTTAGGCTTCCGCACTCACACGCTGGGGCCACTCTCTCGCTCTTCCGCGGAAGAGGCCTGCCGCGAAAGGCAGCTCGACGTCGGGTGGTTTCTCGGCGGAGAGGCGCTGGTGCTCTCGCCAGTGATCCGGGTGACTCTGGGTGGGGGCTTCCTTCTCCGTGGAGCGACGTGAGCAGGGACGGTGCTGGCATGCCACCCGGACCCGTTTCTCACGGGGAGGCCCTGGGAACCGATCGGGGTCGTCCCCGCACACCGGGAGCCAGCAAACGGCTTCCCCGTGGACGACGCAGGGCGCTGAGGCGGGGAGAGGCCTGCGCCTCAGCCCGGCAGCTCCCCGTTCAGGGAGCGCGCGCCCGCGTCCTCTCTGTCCCACGCTTCACTCCTCGGCGGACCTTGTTCCAGGGAGGACGTGTGTCCCGCGAAGCTGTGTTGCTTTGCCTCCTGGCCCCCGCTGGCTCGCTCGGCTCGCAGGCTTCTGGGTGAAACGGCTCTGTCTCCCTCCAACACCCAGCCGCCCCAGCCGTGCTTGCGGCACTCTCAGGCCCCGGTGGAGCAGGACTGAGCGCCCCCGAAGGCTGCCCGGGCGTCAGCATCTGAGAGAGGGCTTTCGGCTTCGGTGGAACCGGGAGCACAGCGGGCGCCCTCTGTGAAGCCCGTTCGTTGAGGGGAGGCCCTGGGGCCTGGCCCTGCACTTCCATGTGTCCCCACTGCTTCTGTCCTCGCGGGGCCGAGTGTGGCGTGAGGGGCAGACTCGTCGGCGGCCGGCCATCACCCCGTGGCGCGTGCCATGCGCCGCCACCCCAGCCCCCGCTTCGGGCAGGCCTCCGTGCTGCTGCGCGCTTGGCACCGGGGACGGTGGCCAGAAGGAGGGCGACCCCATGCTGTCCTCTCCGCGAGACGGGTGTGCGGCACGCTGCTTGGCGAACGCTTCCTCCCGGGAGGCCGCCCAAGCGCCTGGGTTCTGCAGAGTGAAGCAGGGCTTCTGGCAGCAGGACTCCCACGCCCTCCAACCTGGAGGGCGTGTCTGCTGCGTGTCCCACGATCGCTCTCACGGGAGCAGCAGGAGCCGGCGGCCACCCCCTCGAGGGGGCTTCTCAAGAGGCCGAGTGCATGGGGCGGCTTCTCAGACCACCTCCGGCCCGAGTGCGCGAACCTGCCTTAGGCTTCCGCACTCACACGCTGGGGCCACTCTCTCGCTCTTCCGTGGAAGAGGCCTGCCCGCGAAAGGCAGCTCGACGTCGGGTGGTTTCTCGGCGGAGAGGCGCTGGTGCTCTCGCCAGTGATCCGGGTGACTCTGGGTGGGGGCTTCCTTCTCCGTGGAGCGACGTGAGCAGGGACGGTGCTGGCATGCCACCCGGACCCGTTTCTCACGGGGAGGCCCTGGGAACCGATCGGGGTCGTCCCCGCACACCGGGAGCCAGCAAACGGCTTCCCCGTGGACGACGCAGGGCGCTGAGGCGGGGAGAGGCCTGCGCCTCAGCCCGGCAGCTCCCCGTTCAGGGAGCGCGCGCCCGCGTCCTCTCTGTCCCACGCTTCACTCCTCGGCGGACCTTGTTCCAGGGAGGACGTGTGTCCCGCGAAGCTGTGTTGCTTTGCCTCCTGGCCCCCGCTGGCTCGCTCGGCTCGCAGGCTTCTGGGTGAAACGGCTCTGTCTCCCTCCAACACCCAGCCGCCCCAGCCGAGCTGGCTGCAGTCTCAGGTCCCCGGGGGAGCAGGACTGAGCGCCCCCGAAGGCTGCCCGGGCGGCAGCGTCTGAGAGAGGGCTTTCGGCTTCGGTGGACCCGGGAGCACACCGGGCGCCCTCTGTGAAGCCCGTTCGTTGAGGGGAGGCCCTGGGGCCTGGCCCTGCACTTCCATGTGTCCCCACTGCTTCTGTCCTCGCGGGGCCGAGTGTGGCGTGAGGGGCAGACTCGTCGGCGGCCGGCCATCACCCCGTGGCGCGTGCCATGCGCCGCCACCCCAGCCCCCGCTTCGGGCAGGCCTCCGTGCTGCTGCGCGCGTGCCACCGGGGACGGTGGCCAGAAGGAGGGCGACCCCATGCTGTCCTCTCCGCGAGACGGGTGTGCGGCACGCTGCTTGGCGAACGCTTCCTCCCGGGAGGCCGCCCAAGCGCCTGGGTTCTGCAGAGTGAAGCAGGGCTTCTGGCAGCAGGACTCCCACGCCCTCCAACCTGGAGGGCGTGTCTGCTGCGTGTCCCACGATCGCTCTCACGGGAGCAGCAGGAGCCGGCGGCCACCCCCTCGAGGGGGCTTCTCAAGAGGCCGAGTGCATGGGGCGGCTTCTCAGACCACCTCCGGCCCGAGTGCGCCAACCTGCCTTAGGCTTCCGCACTCACACGCTGGGGCCACTCTCTCGCTCTTCCGTGGAAGAGGCCTGCCCGCGAAAGGCAGCTCGACGTCGGGTGGTTTCTCGGCGGAGAGGCGCTGGTGCTCTCGCCAGTGATCCGGGTGACTCTGGGTGGGGGCTTCCTTCTCCGTGGAGCGACGTGAGCAGGGACGGTGCTGGCATGCCACCCGGACCCGTTTCTCACGGGGAGGCCCTGGGAACCGATCGGGGTCGTCCCCGCACACCGGGAGCCAGCAAACGGCTTCCCCGTGGACGACGCAGGGCGCTGAGGCGGGGAGAGGCCTGCGCCTCAGCCCGGCAGCTCCCCGTTCAGGGAGCGCGCGCCCGCGTCCTCTCTGTCCCACGCTTCACTCCTCGGCGGACCTTGTTCCAGGGAGGACGTGTGTCCCGCGAAGCTGTGTTGCTTTGCCTCCTGGCCCCCGCTGGCTCGCTCGGCTCGCAGGCTTCTGGGTGAAACGGCTCTGTCTCCCTCCAACACCCAGCCGCCCCAGCCGAGCTGGCTGCAGTCTCAGGTCCCCGGGGGAGCAGGACTGAGCGCCCCCGAAGGCTGCCCGGGCGGCAGCGTCTGAGAGAGGGCTTTCGGCTTCGGTGGACCCGGGAGCACACCGGGCGCCCTCTGTGAAGCCCGTTCGTTGAGGGGAGGCCCTGGGGCCTGGCCCTGCACTTCCATGTGTCCCCACTGCTTCTGTCCTCGCGGGGCCGAGTGTGGCGTGAGGGGCAGACTCGTCGGCGGCCGGCCATCACCCCGTGGCGCGTGCCATGCGCCGCCACCCCAGCCCCCGCTTCGGGCAGGCCTCCGTGCTGCTGCGCGCTTGGCACCGGGGACGGTGGCCAGAAGGAGGGCGACCCCATGCTGTCCTCTCCGCGAGACGGGTGTGCGGCACGCTGCTTGGCGAACGCTTCCTCCCGGGAGGCCGCCCAAGCGCCTGGGTTCTGCAGAGTGAAGCAGGGCTTCTGGCAGCAGGACTCCCACGCCCTCCAACCTGGAGGGCGTGTCTGCTGCGTGTCCCACGATCGCTCTCACGGGAGCAGCAGGAGCCGGCGGCCACCCCCTCGAGGGGGCTTCTCAAGAGGCCGAGTGCATGGGGCGGCTTCTCAGACCACCTCCGGCCCGAGTGCGCCAACCTGCCTTAGGCTTCCGCACTCACACGCTGGGGCCACTCTCTCGCTCTTCCGTGGAAGAGGCCTGCCCGCGAAAGGCAGCTCGACGTCGGGTGGTTTCTCGGCGGAGAGGCGCTGGTGCTCTCGCCAGTGATCCGGGTGACTCTGGGTGGGGGCTTCCTTCTCCGTGGAGCGACGTGAGCAGGGACGGTGCTGGCATGCCACCCGGACCCGTTTCTCACGGGGAGGCCCTGGGAACCGATCGGGGTCGTCCCCGCACACCGGGAGCCAGCAAACGGCTTCCCCGTGGACGACGCAGGGCGCTGAGGCGGGGAGAGGCCTGCGCCTCAGCCCGGCAGCTCCCCGTTCAGGGAGCGCGCGCCCGCGTCCTCTCTGTCCCACGCTTCACTCCTCGGCGGACCTTGTTCCAGGGAGGACGTGTGTCCCGCGAAGCTGTGTTGCTTTGCCTCCTGGCCCCCGCTGGCTCGCTCGGCTCGCAGGCTTCTGGGTGAAACGGCTCTGTCTCCCTCCAACACCCAGCCGCCCCAGCCGAGCTGGCTGCAGTCTCAGGTCCCCGGGGGAGCAGGACTGAGCGCCCCCGAAGGCTGCCCGGGCGGCAGCGTCTGAGAGAGGGCTTTCGGCTTCGGTGGACCCGGGAGCACACCGGGCGCCCTCTGTGAAGCCCGTTCGTTGAGGGGAGGCCCTGGGGCCTGGCCCTGCACTTCCATGTGTCCCCACTGCTTCTGTCCTCGCGGGGCCGAGTGTGGCGTGAGGGGCAGACTCGTCGGCGGCCGGCCATCACCCCGTGGCGCGTGCCATGCGCCGCCACCCCAGCCCCCGCTTCGGGCAGGCCTCCGTGCTGCTGCGCGCTTGGCACCGGGGACGGTGGCCAGAAGGAGGGCGACCCCATGCTGTCCTCTCCGCGAGACGGGTGTGCGGCACGCTGCTTGGCGAACGCTTCCTCCCGGGAGGCCGCCCAAGCGCCTGGGTTCTGCAGAGTGAAGCAGGGCTTCTGGCAGCAGGACTCCCACGCCCTCCAACCTGGAGGGCGTGTCTGCTGCGTGTCCCACGATCGCTCTCACGGGAGCAGCAGGAGCCGGCGGCCACCCCCTCGAGGGGGCTTCTCAAGAGGCCGAGTGCATGGGGCGGCTTCTCAGACCACCTCCGGCCCGAGTGCGCCAACCTGCCTTAGGCTTCCGCACTCACACGCTGGGGCCACTCTCTCGCTCTTCCGTGGAAGAGGCCTGCCCGCGAAAGGCAGCTCGACGTCGGGTGGTTTCTCGGCGGAGAGGCGCTGGTGCTCTCGCCAGTGATCCGGGTGACTCTGGGTGGGGGCTTCCTTCTCCGTGGAGCGACGTGAGCAGGGACGGTGCTGGCATGCCACCCGGACCCGTTTCTCACGGGGAGGCCCTGGGAACCGATCGGGGTCGTCCCCGCACACCGGGAGCCAGCAAACGGCTTCCCCGTGGACGACGCAGGGCGCTGAGGCGGGGAGAGGCCTGCGCCTCAGCCCGGCAGCTCCCCGTTCAGGGAGCGCGCGCCCGCGTCCTCTCTGTCCCACGCTTCACTCCTCGGCGGACCTTGTTCCAGGGAGGACGTGTGTCCCGCGAAGCTGTGTTGCTTTGCCTCCTGGCCCCCGCTGGCTCGCTCGGCTCGCAGGCTTCTGGGTGAAACGGCTCTGTCTCCCTCCAACACCCAGCCGCCCCAGCCGAGCTGGCTGCAGTCTCAGGTCCCCGGGGGAGCAGGACTGAGCGCCCCCGAAGGCTGCCCGGGCGGCAGCGTCTGAGAGAGGGCTTTCGGCTTCGGTGGACCCGGGAGCACACCGGGCGCCCTCTGTGAAGCCCGTTCGTTGAGGGGAGGCCCTGGGGCCTGGCCCTGCACTTCCATGTGTCCCCACTGCTTCTGTCCTCGCGGGGCCGAGTGTGGCGTGAGGGGCAGACTCGTCGGCGGCCGGCCATCACCCCGTGGCGCGTGCCATGCGCCGCCACCCCAGCCCCCGCTTCGGGCAGGCCTCCGTGCTGCTGCGCGCTTGGCACCGGGGACGGTGGCCAGAAGGAGGGCGACCCCATGCTGTCCTCTCCGCGAGACGGGTGTGCGGCACGCTGCTTGGCGAACGCTTCCTCCCGGGAGGCCGCCCAAGCGCCTGGGTTCTGCAGAGTGAAGCAGGGCTTCTGGCAGCAGGACTCCCACGCCCTCCAACCTGGAGGGCGTGTCTGCTGCGTGTCCCACGATCGCTCTCACGGGAGCAGCAGGAGCCGGCGGCCACCCCCTCGAGGGGGCTTCTCAAGAGGCCGAGTGCATGGGGCGGCTTCTCAGACCACCTCCGGCCCGAGTGCGCCAACCTGCCTTAGGCTTCCGCACTCACACGCTGGGGCCACTCTCTCGCTCTTCCGTGGAAGAGGCCTGCCCGCGAAAGGCAGCTCGACGTCGGGTGGTTTCTCGGCGGAGAGGCGCTGGTGCTCTCGCCAGTGATCCGGGTGACTCTGGGTGGGGGCTTCCTTCTCCGTGGAGCGACGTGAGCAGGGACGGTGCTGGCATGCCACCCGGACCCGTTTCTCACGGGGAGGCCCTGGGAACCGATCGGGGTCGTCCCCGCACACCGGGAGCCAGCAAACGGCTTCCCCGTGGACGACGCAGGGCGCTGAGGCGGGGAGAGGCCTGCGCCTCAGCCCGGCAGCTCCCCGTTCAGGGAGCGCGCGCCCGCGTCCTCTCTGTCCCACGCTTCACTCCTCGGCGGACCTTGTTCCAGGGAGGACGTGTGTCCCGCGAAGCTGTGTTGCTTTGCCTCCTGGCCCCCGCTGGCTCGCTCGGCTCGCAGGCTTCTGGGTGAAACGGCTCTGTCTCCCTCCAACACCCAGCCGCCCCAGCCGAGCTGGCTGCAGTCTCAGGTCCCCGGGGGAGCAGGACTGAGCGCCCCCGAAGGCTGCCCGGGCGGCAGCGTCTGAGAGAGGGCTTTCGGCTTCGGTGGACCCGGGAGCACACCGGGCGCCCTCTGTGAAGCCCGTTCGTTGAGGGGAGGCCCTGGGGCCTGGCCCTGCACTTCCATGTGTCCCCACTGCTTCTGTCCTCGCGGGGCCGAGTGTGGCGTGAGGGGCAGACTCGTCGGCGGCCGGCCATCACCCCGTGGCGCGTGCCATGCGCCGCCACCCCAGCCCCCGCTTCGGGCAGGCCTCCGTGCTGCTGCGCGCTTGGCACCGGGGACGGTGGCCAGAAGGAGGGCGACCCCATGCTGTCCTCTCCGCGAGACGGGTGTGCGGCACGCTGCTTGGCGAACGCTTCCTCCCGGGAGGCCGCCCAAGCGCCTGGGTTCTGCAGAGTGAAGCAGGGCTTCTGGCAGCAGGACTCCCACGCCCTCCAACCTGGAGGGCGTGTCTGCTGCGTGTCCCACGATCGCTCTCACGGGAGCAGCAGGAGCCGGCGGCCACCCCCTCGAGGGGGCTTCTCAAGAGGCCGAGTGCATGGGGCGGCTTCTCAGACCACCTCCGGCCCGAGTGCGCCAACCTGCCTTAGGCTTCCGCACTCACACGCTGGGGCCACTCTCTCGCTCTTCCGCGGAAGAGGCCTGCCGCGAAAGGCAGCTCGACGTCGGGTGGTTTCTCGGCGGAGAGGCGCTGGTGCTCTCGCCAGTGATCCGGGTGACTCTGGGTGGGGGCTTCCTTCTCCGTGGAGCGACGTGAGCAGGGACGGTGCTGGCATGCCACCCGGACCCGTTTCTCACGGGGAGGCCCTGGGAACCGATCGGGGTCGTCCCCGCACACCGGGAGCCAGCAAACGGCTTCCCCGTGGACGACGCAGGGCGCTGAGGCGGGGAGAGGCCTGCGCCTCAGCCCGGCAGCTCCCCGTTCAGGGAGCGCGCGCCCGCGTCCTCTCTGTCCCACGCTTCACTCCTCGGCGGACCTTGTTCCAGGGAGGACGTGTGTCCCGCGAAGCTGTGTTGCTTTGCCTCCTGGCCCCCGCTGGCTCGCTCGGCTCGCAGGCTTCTGGGTGAAACGGCTCTGTCTCCCTCCAACACCCAGCCGCCCCAGCCGTGCTTGCGGCACTCTCAGGCCCCGGGGGAGCAGGACTGAGCGCCCCCGAAGGCTGCCCGGGCGTCAGCATCTGAGAGAGGGCTTTCGGCTTCGGTGGAACCGGGAGCACAGCGGGCGCCCTCTGTGAAGCCCGTTCGTTGAGGGGAGGCCCTGGGGCCTGGCCCTGCACTTCCATGTGTCCCCACTGCTTCTGTCCTCGCGGGGCCGAGTGTGGCGTGAGGGGCAGACTCGTCGGCGGCCGGCCATCACCCCGTGGCGCGTGCCATGCGCCGCCACCCCAGCCCCCGCTTCGGGCAGGCCTCCGTGCTGCTGCGCGCGTGCCACCGGGGACGGTGGCCAGAAGGAGGGCGACCCCATGCTGTCCTCTCCGCGAGACGGGTGTGCGGCACGCTGCTTGGCGAACGCTTCCTCCCGGGAGGCCGCCCAAGCGCCTGGGTTCTGCAGAGTGAAGCAGGGCTTCTGGCAGCAGGACTCCCACGCCCTCCAACCTGGAGGGCGTGTCTGCTGCGTGTCCCACGATCGCTCTCACGGGAGCAGCAGGAGCCGGCGGCCACCCCCTCGAGGGGGCTTCTCAAGAGGCCGAGTGCATGGGGCGGCTTCTCAGACCACCTCCGGCCCGAGTGCGCCAACCTGCCTTAGGCTTCCGCACTCACACGCTGGGGCCACTCTCTCGCTCTTCCGTGGAAGAGGCCTGCCCGCGAAAGGCAGCTCGACGTCGGGTGGTTTCTCGGCGGAGAGGCGCTGGTGCTCTCGCCAGTGATCCGGGTGACTCTGGGTGGGGGCTTCCTTCTCCGTGGAGCGACGTGAGCAGGGACGGTGCTGGCATGCCACCCGGACCCGTTTCTCACGGGGAGGCCCTGGGAACCGATCGGGGTCGTCCCCGCACACCGGGAGCCAGCAAACGGCTTCCCCGTGGACGACGCAGGGCGCTGAGGCGGGGAGAGGCCTGCGCCTCAGCCCGGCAGCTCCCCGTTCAGGGAGCGCGCGCCCGCGTCCTCTCTGTCCCACGCTTCACTCCTCGGCGGACCTTGTTCCAGGGAGGACGTGTGTCCCGCGAAGCTGTGTTGCTTTGCCTCCTGGCCCCCGCTGGCTCGCTCGGCTCGCAGGCTTCTGGGTGAAACGGCTCTGTCTCCCTCCAACACCCAGCCGCCCCAGCCGAGCTGGCTGCAGTCTCAGGTCCCCGGGGGAGCAGGACTGAGCGCCCCCGAAGGCTGCCCGGGCGGCAGCGTCTGAGAGAGGGCTTTCGGCTTCGGTGGACCCGGGAGCACACCGGGCGCCCTCTGTGAAGCCCGTTCGTTGAGGGGAGGCCCTGGGGCCTGGCCCTGCACTTCCATGTGTCCCCACTGCTTCTGTCCTCGCGGGGCCGAGTGTGGCGTGAGGGGCAGACTCGTCGGCGGCCGGCCATCACCCCGTGGCGCGTGCCATGCGCCGCCACCCCAGCCCCCGCTTCGGGCAGGCCTCCGTGCTGCTGCGCGCGTGCCACCGGGGACGGTGGCCAGAAGGAGGGCGACCCCATGCTGTCCTCTCCGCGAGACGGGTGTGCGGCACGCTGCTTGGCGAACGCTTCCTCCCGGGAGGCCGCCCAAGCGCCTGGGTTCTGCAGAGTGAAGCAGGGCTTCTGGCAGCAGGACTCCCACGCCCTCCAACCTGGAGGGCGTGTCTGCTGCGTGTCCCACGATCGCTCTCACGGGAGCAGCAGGAGCCGGCGGCCACCCCCTCAAGGGGGCTTCTCAAGAGGCCGAGTGCATGGGGCGGCTTCTCAGACCACCTCCGGCCCGAGTGCGCCAACCTGCCTTAGGCTTCCGCACTCACACGCTGGGGCCACTCTCTCGCTCTTCCGTGGAAGAGGCCTGCCCGCGAAAGGCAGCTCGACGTCGGGTGGTTTCTCGGCGGAGAGGCGCTGGTGCTCTCGCCAGTGATCCGGGTGACTCTGGGTGGGGGCTTCCTTCTCCGTGGAGCGACGTGAGCAGGGACGGTGCTGGCATGCCACCCGGACCCGTTTCTCACGGGGAGGCCCTGGGAACCGATCGGGGTCGTCCCCGCACACCGGGAGCCAGCAAACGGCTTCCCCGTGGACGACGCAGGGCGCTGAGGCGGGGAGAGGCCTGCGCCTCAGCCCGGCAGCTCCCCGTTCAGGGAGCGCGCGCCCGCGTCCTCTCTGTCCCACGCTTCACTCCTCGGCGGACCTTGTTCCAGGGAGGACGTGTGTCCCGCGAAGCTGTGTTGCTTTGCCTCCTGGCCCCCGCTGGCTCGCTCGGCTCGCAGGCTTCTGGGTGAAACGGCTCTGTCTCCCTCCAACACCCAGCCGCCCCAGCCGAGCTGGCTGCAGTCTCAGGTCCCCGGGGGAGCAGGACTGAGCGCCCCCGAAGGCTGCCCGGGCGGCAGCGTCTGAGAGAGGGCTTTCGGCTTCGGTGGACCCGGGAGCACACCGGGCGCCCTCTGTGAAGCCCGTTCGTTGAGGGGAGGCCCTGGGGCCTGGCCCTGCACTTCCATGTGTCCCCACTGCTTCTGTCCTCGCGGGGCCGAGTGTGGCGTGAGGGGCAGACTCGTCGGCGGCCGGCCATCACCCCGTGGCGCGTGCCATGCGCCGCCACCCCAGCCCCCGCTTCGGGCAGGCCTCCGTGCTGCTGCGCGCTTGGCACCGGGGACGGTGGCCAGAAGGAGGGCGACCCCATGCTGTCCTCTCCGCGAGACGGGTGTGCGGCACGCTGCTTGGCGAACGCTTCCTCCCGGGAGGCCGCCCAAGCGCCTGGGTTCTGCAGAGTGAAGCAGGGCTTCTGGCAGCAGGACTCCCACGCCCTCCAACCTGGAGGGCGTGTCTGCTGCGTGTCCCACGATCGCTCTCACGGGAGCAGCAGGAGCCGGCGGCCACCCCCTCGAGGGGGCTTCTCAAGAGGCCGAGTGCATGGGGCGGCTTCTCAGACCACCTCCGGCCCGAGTGCGCCAACCTGCCTTAGGCTTCCGCACTCACACGCTGGGGCCACTCTCTCGCTCTTCCGTGGAAGAGGCCTGCCCGCGAAAGGCAGCTCGACGTCGGGTGGTTTCTCGGCGGAGAGGCGCTGGTGCTCTCGCCAGTGATCCGGGTGACTCTGGGTGGGGGCTTCCTTCTCCGTGGAGCGACGTGAGCAGGGACGGTGCTGGCATGCCACCCGGACCCGTTTCTCACGGGGAGGCCCTGGGAACCGATCGGGGTCGTCCCCGCACACCGGGAGCCAGCAAACGGCTTCCCCGTGGACGACGCAGGGCGCTGAGGCGGGGAGAGGCCTGCGCCTCAGCCCGGCAGCTCCCCGTTCAGGGAGCGCGCGCCCGCGTCCTCTCTGTCCCACGCTTCACTCCTCGGCGGACCTTGTTCCAGGGAGGACGTGTGTCCCGCGAAGCTGTGTTGCTTTGCCTCCTGGCCCCCGCTGGCTCGCTCGGCTCGCAGGCTTCTGGGTGAAACGGCTCTGTCTCCCTCCAACACCCAGCCGCCCCAGCCGGGCTGGCTGCAGTCTCAGGTCCCCGGGGGAGCAGGACTGAGCGCCCCCGAAGGCTGCCCGGGCGGCAGCGTCTGAGAGAGGGCTTTCGGCTTCGGTGGACCCGGGAGCACACCGGGCGCCCTCTGTGAAGCCCGTTCGATGAGGGGAGGCCCTGGGGCCTGGCCCTGCACTTCCATGTGTCCCCACTGCTTCTGTCCTCGCGGGGCCGAGTGTGGCGTGAGGGGCAGACTCGTCGGCGGCCGGCCATCACCCCGTGGCGCGTGCCATGCGCCGCCACCCCAGCCCCCGCTTCGGGCAGGCCTCCGTGCTGCTGCGCGCGTGCCACCGGGGACGGTGGCCAGAAGGAGGGCGACCCCATGCTGTCCTCTCCGCGAGACGGGTGTGCGGCACGCTGCTTGGCGAACGCTTCCTCCCGGGAGGCCGCCCAAGCGCCTGGGTTCTGCAGAGTGAAGCAGGGCTTCTGGCAGCGGGACTCCCACGCCCTCCAACCTGGAGGGCGTGTCTGCTGCGTGTCCCACGATCGCTCTCACGGGAGCAGCAGGAGCCGGCGGCCACCCCCTCGAGGGGGCTTCTCAAGAGGCCGAGTGCATGGGGCGGCTTCTCAGACCACCTCCGGCCCGAGTGCGCCAACCTGCCTTAGGCTTCCGCACTCACACGCTGGGGCCACTCTCTCGCTCTTCCGTGGAAGAGGCCTGCCCGCGAAAGGCAGCTCGACGTCGGGTGGTTTCTCGGCGGAGAGGCGCTGGTGCTCTCGCCAGTGATCCGGGTGACTCTGGGTGGGGGCTTCCTTCTCCGTGGAGCGACGTGAGCAGGGACGGTGCTGGCATGCCACCCGGACCCGTTTCTCACGGGGAGGCCCTGGGAACCGATCGGGGTCGTCCCCGCACACCGGGAGCCAGCAAACGGCTTCCCCGTGGACGACGCAGGGCGCTGAGGCGGGGAGAGGCCTGCGCCTCAGCCCGGCAGCTCCCCGTTCAGGGAGCGCGCGCCCGCGTCCTCTCTGTCCCACGCTTCACTCCTCGGCGGACCTTGTTCCAGGGAGGACGTGTGTCCCGCGAAGCTGTGTTGCTTTGCCTCCTGGCCCCCGCTGGCTCGCTCGGCTCGCAGGCTTCTGGGTGAAACGGCTCTGTCTCCCTCCAACACCCAGCCGCCCCAGCCGAGCTGGCTGCAGTCTCAGGTCCCCGGGGGAGCAGGACTGAGCGCCCCCGAAGGCTGCCCGGGCGGCAGCGTCTGAGAGAGGGCTTTCGGCTTCGGTGGACCCGGGAGCACACCGGGCGCCCTCTGTGAAGCCCGTTCGTTGAGGGGAGGCCCTGGGGCCTGGCCCTGCACTTCCATGTGTCCCCACTGCTTCTGTCCTCGCGGGGCCGAGTGTGGCGTGAGGGGCAGACTCGTCGGCGGCCGGCCATCACCCCGTGGCGCGTGCCATGCGCCGCCACCCCAGCCCCCGCTTCGGGCAGGCCTCCGTGCTGCTGCGCGCTTGGCACCGGGGACGGTGGCCAGAAGGAGGGCGACCCCATGCTGTCCTCTCCGAGAGACGGGTGTGCGGCACGCTGCTTGGCGAACGCTTCCTCCCGGGAGGCCGCCCAAGCGCCTGGGTTCTGCAGAGTGAAGCAGGGCTTCTGGCAGCAGGACTCCCACGCCCTCCAACCTGGAGGGCGTGTCTGCTGCGTGTCCCACGATCGCTCTCACGGGAGCAGCAGGAGCCGGCGGCCACCCCCTCGAGGGGGCTTCTCAAGAGGCCGAGTGCATGGGGCGGCTTCTCAGACCACCTCCGGCCCGAGTGCGCCAACCTGCCTTAGGCTTCCGCACTCACACGCTGGGGCCACTCTCTCGCTCTTCCGTGGAAGAGGCCTGCCCGCGAAAGGCAGCTCGACGTCGGGTGGTTTCTCGGCGGAGAGGCGCTGGTGCTCTCGCCAGTGATCCGGGTGACTCTGGGTGGGGGCTTCCTTCTCCGTGGAGCGACGTGAGCAGGGACGGTGCTGGCATGCCACCCGGACCCGTTTCTCACGGGGAGGCCCTGGGAACCGATCGGGGTCGTCCCCGCACACCGGGAGCCAGCAAACGGCTTCCCCGTGGACGACGCAGGGCGCTGAGGCGGGGAGAGGCCTGCGCCTCAGCCCGGCAGCTCCCCGTTCAGGGAGCGCGCGCCCGCGTCCTCTCTGTCCCACGCTTCACTCCTCGGCGGACCTTGTTCCAGGGAGGACGTGTGTCCCGCGAAGCTGTGTTGCTTTGCCTCCTGGCCCCCGCTGGCTCGCTCGGCTCGCAGGCTTCTGGGTGAAACGGCTCTGTCTCCCTCCAACACCCAGCCGCCCCAGCCGAGCTGGCTGCAGTCTCAGGTCCCCGGGGGAGCAGGACTGAGCGCCCCCGAAGGCTGCCCGGGCGGCAGCGTCTGAGAGAGGGCTTTCGGCTTCGGTGGACCCGGGAGCACACCGGGCGCCCTCTGTGAAGCCCGTTCGTTGAGGGGAGGCCCTGGGGCCTGGCCCTGCACTTCCATGTGTCCCCACTGCTTCTGTCCTCGCGGGGCCGAGTGTGGCGTGAGGGGCAGACTCGTCGGCGGCCGGCCATCACCCCGTGGCGCGTGCCATGCGCCGCCACCCCAGCCCCCGCTTCGGGCAGGCCTCCGTGCTGCTGCGCGCTTGGCACCGGGGACGGTGGCCAGAAGGAGGGCGACCCCATGCTGTCCTCTCCGCGAGACGGGTGTGCGGCACGCTGCTTGGCGAACGCTTCCTCCCGGGAGGCCGCCCAAGCGCCTGGGTTCTGCAGAGTGAAGCAGGGCTTCTGGCAGCAGGACTCCCACGCCCTCCAACCTGGAGGGCGTGTCTGCTGCGTGTCCCACGATCGCTCTCACGGGAGCAGCAGGAGCCGGCGGCCACCCCCTCGAGGGGGCTTCTCAAGAGGCCGAGTGCATGGGGCGGCTTCTCAGACCACCTCCGGCCCGAGTGCGCCAACCTGCCTTAGGCTTCCGCACTCACACGCTGGGGCCACTCTCTCGCTCTTCCGTGGAAGAGGCCTGCCCGCGAAAGGCAGCTCGACGTCGGGTGGTTTCTCGGCGGAGAGGCGCTGGTGCTCTCGCCAGTGATCCGGGTGACTCTGGGTGGGGGCTTCCTTCTCCGTGGAGCGACGTGAGCAGGGACGGTGCTGGCATGCCACCCGGACCCGTTTCTCACGGGGAGGCCCTGGGAACCGATCGGGGTCGTCCCCGCACACCGGGAGCCAGCAAACGGCTTCCCCGTGGATGACGCAGGGCGCTGAGGCGGGGAGAGGCCTGCGCCTCAGCCCGGCAGCTCCCCGTTCAGGGAGCGCGCGCCCGCGTCCTCTCTGTCCCACGCTTCACTCCTCGGCGGACCTTGTTCCAGGGAGGACGTGTGTCCCGCGAAGCTGTGTTGCTTTGCCTCCTGGCCCCCGCTGGCTCGCTCGGCTCGCAGGCTTCTGGGTGAAACGGCTCTGTCTCCCTCCAACACCCAGCCGCCCCAGCCGGGCTGGCTGCAGTCTCAGGTCCCCGGGGGAGCAGGACTGAGCGCCCCCGAAGGCTGCCCGGGCGGCAGCGTCTGAGAGAGGGCTTTCGGCTTCGGTGGACCCGGGAGCACACCGGGCGCCCTCTGTGAAGCCCGTTCGTTGAGGGGAGGCCCTGGGGCCTGGCCCTGCACTTCCATGTGTCCCCACTGCTTCTGTCCTCGCGGGGCCGAGTGTGGCGTGAGGGGCAGACTCGTCGGCGGCCGGCCATCACCCCGTGGCGCGTGCCATGCGCCGCCACCCCAGCCCCCGCTTCGGGCAGGCCTCCGTGCTGCTGCGCGCGTGCCACCGGGGACGGTGGCCAGAAGGAGGGCGACCCCATGCTGTCCTCTCCGCGAGACGGGTGTGCGGCACGCTGCTTGGCGAACGCTTCCTCCCGGGAGGCCGCCCAAGCGCCTGGGTTCTGCAGAGTGAAGCAGGGCTTCTGGCAGCAGGACTCCCACGCCCTCCAACCTGGAGGGCGTGTCTGCTGCGTGTCCCACGATCGCTCTCACGGGAGCAGCAGGAGCCGGCGGCCACCCCCTCGAGGGGGCTTCTCAAGAGGCCGAGTGCATGGGGCGGCTTCTCAGACCACCTCCGGCCCGAGTGCGCCAACCTGCCTTAGGCTTCCGCACTCACACGCTGGGGCCACTCTCTCGCTCTTCCGTGGAAGAGGCCTGCCCGCGAAAGGCAGCTCGACGTCGGGTGGTTTCTCGGCGGAGAGGCGCTGGTGCTCTCGCCAGTGATCCGGGTGACTCTGGGTGGGGGCTTCCTTCTCCGTGGAGCGACGTGAGCAGGGACGGTGCTGGCATGCCACCCGGACCCGTTTCTCACGGGGAGGCCCTGGGAACCGATCGGGGTCGTCCCCGCACACCGGGAGCCAGCAAACGGCTTCCCCGTGGACGACGCAGGGCGCTGAGGCGGGGAGAGGCCTGCGCCTCAGCCCGGCAGCTCCCCGTTCAGGGAGCGCGCGCCCGCGTCCTCTCTGTCCCACGCTTCACTCCTCGGCGGACCTTGTTCCAGGGAGGACGTGTGTCCCGCGAAGCTGTGTTGCTTTGCCTCCTGGCCCCCGCTGGCTCGCTCGGCTCGCAGGCTTCTGGGTGAAACGGCTCTGTCTCCCTCCAACACCCAGCCGCCCCAGCCGAGCTGGCTGCAGTCTCAGGTCCCCGGGGGAGCAGGACTGAGCGCCCCCGAAGGCTGCCCGGGCGGCAGCGTCTGAGAGAGGGCTTTCGGCTTCGGTGGACCCGGGAGCACACCGGGCGCCCTCTGTGAAGCCCGTTCGTTGAGGGGAGGCCCTGGGGCCTGGCCCTGCACTTCCATGTGTCCCCACTGCTTCTGTCCTCGCGGGGCCGAGTGTGGCGTGAGGGGCAGACTCGTCGGCGGCCGGCCATCACCCCGTGGCGCGTGCCATGCGCCGCCACCCCAGCCCCCGCTTCGGGCAGGCCTCCGTGCTGCTGCGCGCTTGGCACCGGGGACGGTGGCCAGAAGGAGGGCGACCCCATGCTGTCCTCTCCGCGAGACGGGTGTGCGGCACGCTGCTTGGCGAACGCTTCCTCCCGGGAGGCCGCCCAAGCGCCTGGGTTCTGCAGAGTGAAGCAGGGCTTCTGGCAGCAGGACTCCCACGCCCTCCAACCTGGAGGGCGTGTCTGCTGCGTGTCCCACGATCGCTCTCACGGGAGCAGCAGGAGCCGGCGGCCACCCCCTCGAGGGGGCTTCTCAAGAGGCCGAGTGCATGGGGCGGCTTCTCAGACCACCTCCGGCCCGAGTGCGCCAACCTGCCTTAGGCTTCCGCACTCACACGCTGGGGCCACTCTCTCGCTCTTCCGTGGAAGAGGCCTGCCCGCGAAAGGCAGCTCGACGTCGGGTGGTTTCTCGGCGGAGAGGCGCTGGTGCTCTCGCCAGTGATCCGGGTGACTCTGGGTGGGGGCTTCCTTCTCCGTGGAGCGACGTGAGCAGGGACGGTGCTGGCATGCCACCCGGACCCGTTTCTCACGGGGAGGCCCTGGGAACCGATCGGGGTCGTCCCCGCACACCGGGAGCCAGCAAACGGCTTCCCCGTGGACGACGCAGGGCGCTGAGGCGGGGAGAGGCCTGCGCCTCAGCCCGGCAGCTCCCCGTTCAGGGAGCGCGCGCCCGCGTCCTCTCTGTCCCACGCTTCACTCCTCGGCGGACCTTGTTCCAGGGAGGACGTGTGTCCCGCGAAGCTGTGTTGCTTTGCCTCCTGGCCCCCGCTGGCTCGCTCGGCTCGCAGGCTTCTGGGTGAAACGGCTCTGTCTCCCTCCAACACCCAGCCGCCCCAGCCGGGCTGGCTGCAGTCTCAGGTCCCCGGGGGAGCAGGACTGAGCGCCCCCGAAGGCTGCCCGGGCGGCAGCGTCTGAGAGAGGGCTTTCGGCTTCGGTGGACCCGGGAGCACACCGGGCGCCCTCTGTGAAGCCCGTTCGTTGAGGGGAGGCCCTGGGGCCTGGCCCTGCACTTCCATGTGTCCCCACTGCTTCTGTCCTCGCGGGGCCGAGTGTGGCGTGAGGGGCAGACTCGTCGGCGGCCGGCCATCACCCCGTGGCGCGTGCCATGCGCCGCCACCCCAGCCCCCGCTTCGGGCAGGCCTCCGTGCTGCTGCGCGCTTGGCACCGGGGACGGTGGCCAGAAGGAGGGCGACCCCATGCTGTCCTCTCCGCGAGACGGGTGTGCGGCACGCTGCTTGGCGAACGCTTCCTCCCGGGAGGCCGCCCAAGCGCCTGGGTTCTGCAGAGTGAAGCAGGGCTTCTGGCAGCAGGACTCCCACGCCCTCCAACCTGGAGGGCGTGTCTGCTGCGTGTCCCACGATCGCTCTCACGGGAGCAGCAGGAGCCGGCGGCCACCCCCTCGAGGGGGCTTCTCAAGAGGCCGAGTGCATGGGGCGGCTTCTCAGACCACCTCCGGCCCGAGTGCGCCAACCTGCCTTAGGCTTCCGCACTCACACGCTGGGGCCACTCTCTCGCTCTTCCGTGGAAGAGGCCTGCCCGCGAAAGGCAGCTCGACGTCGGGTGGTTTCTCGGCGGAGAGGCGCTGGTGCTCTCGCCAGTGATCCGGGTGACTCTGGGTGGGGGCTTCCTTCTCCGTGGAGCGACGTGAGCAGGGACGGTGCTGGCATGCCACCCGGACCCGTTTCTCACGGGGAGGCCCTGGGAACCGATCGGGGTCGTCCCCGCACACCGGGAGCCAGCAAACGGCTTCCCCGTGGACGACGCAGGGCGCTGAGGCGGGGAGAGGCCTGCGCCTCAGCCCGGCAGCTCCCCGTTCAGGGAGCGCGCGCCCGCGTCCTCTCTGTCCCACGCTTCACTCCTCGGCGGACCTTGTTCCAGGGAGGACGTGTGTCCCGCGAAGCTGTGTTGCTTTGCCTCCTGGCCCCCGCTGGCTCGCTCGGCTCGCAGGCTTCTGGGTGAAACGGCTCTGTCTCCCTCCAACACCCAGCCGCCCCAGCCGGGCTGGCTGCAGTCTCAGGTCCCCGGGGGAGCAGGACTGAGCGCCCCCGAAGGCTGCCCGGGCGGCAGCGTCTGAGAGAGGGCTTTCGGCTTCGGTGGACCCGGGAGCACACCGGGCGCCCTCTGTGAAGCCCGTTCGTTGAGGGGAGGCCCTGGGGCCTGGCCCTGCACTTCCATGTGTCCCCACTGCTTCTGTCCTCGCGGGGCCGAGTGTGGCGTGAGGGGCAGACTCGTCGGCGGCCGGCCATCACCCCGTGGCGCGTGCCATGCGCCGCCACCCCAGCCCCCGCTTCGGGCAGGCCTCCGTGCTGCTGCGCGCTTGGCACCGGGGACGGTGGCCAGAAGGAGGGCGACCCCATGCTGTCCTCTCCGCGAGACGGGTGTGCGGCACGCTGCTTGGCGAACGCTTCCTCCCGGGAGGCCGCCCAAGCGCCTGGGTTCTGCAGAGTGAAGCAGGGCTTCTGGCAGCAGGACTCCCACGCCCTCCAACCTGGAGGGCGTGTCTGCTGCGTGTCCCACGATCGCTCTCACGGGAGCAGCAGGAGCCGGCGGCCACCCCCTCGAGGGGGCTTCTCAAGAGGCCGAGTGCATGGGGCGGCTTCTCAGACCACCTCCGGCCCGAGTTCGCCAACCTGCCTTAGGCTTCCGCACTCACACGCTGGGGCCACTCTCTCGCTCTTCCGTGGAAGAGGCCTGCCCGCGAAAGGCAGCTCGACGTCGGGTGGTTTCTCGGCGGAGAGGCGCTGGTGCTCTCGCCAGTGATCCGGGTGACTCTGGGTGGGGGCTTCCTTCTCCGTGGAGCGACGTGAGCAGGGACGGTGCTGGCATGCCACCCGGACCCGTTTCTCACGGGGAGGCCCTGGGAACCGATCGGGGTCGTCCCCGCACACCGGGAGCCAGCAAACGGCTTCCCCGTGGACGACGCAGGGCGCTGAGGCGGGGAGAGGCCTGCGCCTCAGCCCGGCAGCTCCCCGTTCAGGGAGCGCGCGCCCGCGTCCTCTCTGTCCCACGCTTCACTCCTCGGCGGACCTTGTTCCAGGGAGGACGTGTGTCCCGCGAAGCTGTGTTGCTTTGCCTCCTGGCCCCCGCAGGCTCGCTCGGCTCGCAGGCTTCTGGGTGAAACGGCTCTGTCTCCCTCCAACACCCAGCCGCCCCAGCCGAGCTGGCTGCAGTCTCAGGTCCCCGGGGGAGCAGGACTGAGCGCCCCCGAAGGCTGCCCGGGCGGCAGCGTCTGAGAGAGGGCTTTCGGCTTCGGTGGACCCGGGAGCACACCGGGCGCCCTCTGTGAAGCCCGTTCGTTGAGGGGAGGCCCTGGGGCCTGGCCCTGCACTTCCATGTGTCCCCACTGCTTCTGTCCTCGCGGGGCCGAGTGTGGCGTGAGGGGCAGACTCGTCGGCGGCCGGCCATCACCCCGTGGCGCGTGCCATGCGCCGCCACCCCAGCCCCCGCTTCGGGCAGGCCTCCGTGCTGCTGCGCGCTTGGCACCGGGGACGGTGGCCAGAAGGAGGGCGACCCCATGCTGTCCTCTCCGCGAGACGGGTGTGCGGCACGCTGCTTGGCGAACGCTTCCTCCCGGGAGGCCGCCCAAGCGCCTGGGTTCTGCAGAGTGAAGCAGGGCTTCTGGCAGCAGGACTCCCACGCCCTCCAACCTGGAGGGCGTGTCTGCTGCGTGTCCCACGATCGCTCTCACGGGAGCAGCAGGAGCCGGCGGCCACCCCCTCGAGGGGGCTTCTCAAGAGGCCGAGTGCATGGGGCGGCTTCTCAGACCACCTCCGGCCCGAGTGCGCCAACCTGCCTTAGGCTTCCGCACTCACACGCTGGGGCCACTCTCTCGCTCTTCCGTGGAAGAGGCCTGCCCGCGAAAGGCAGCTCGACGTCGGGTGGTTTCTCGGCGGAGAGGCGCTGGTGCTCTCGCCAGTGATCCGGGTGACTCTGGGTGGGGGCTTCCTTCTCCGTGGAGCGACGTGAGCAGGGACGGTGCTGGCATGCCACCCGGACCCGTTTCTCACGGGGAGGCCCTGGGAACCGATCGGGGTCGTCCCCGCACACCGGGAGCCAGCAAACGGCTTCCCCGTGGACGACGCAGGGCGCTGAGGCGGGGAGAGGCCTGCGCCTCAGCCCGGCAGCTCCCCGTTCAGGGAGCGCGCGCCCGCGTCCTCTCTGTCCCACGCTTCACTCCTCGGCGGACCTTGTTCCAGGGAGGACGTGTGTCCCGCGAAGCTGTGTTGCTTTGCCTCCTGGCCCCCGCTGGCTCGCTCGGCTCGCAGGCTTCTGGGTGAAACGGCTCTGTCTCCCTCCAACACCCAGCCGCCCCAGCCGGGCTGGCTGCAGTCTCAGGTCCCCGGGGGAGCAGGACTGAGCGCCCCCGAAGGCTGCCCGGGCGGCAGCGTCTGAGAGAGGGCTTTCGGCTTCGGTGGACCCGGGAGCACACCGGGCGCCCTCTGTGAAGCCCGTTCGTTGAGGGGAGGCCCTGGGGCCTGGCCCTGCACTTCCATGTGTCCCCACTGCTTCTGTCCTCGCGGGGCCGAGTGTGGCGTGAGGGGCAGACTCGTCGGCGGCCGGCCATCACCCCGTGGCGCGTGCCATGCGCCGCCACCCCAGCCCCCGCTTCGGGCAGGCCTCCGTGCTGCTGCGCGCGTGCCACCGGGGACGGTGGCCAGAAGGAGGGCGACCCCATGCTGTCCTCTCCGCGAGACGGGTGTGCGGCACGCTGCTTGGCGAACGCTTCCTCCCGGGAGGCCGCCCAAGCGCCTGGGTTCTGCAGAGTGAAGCAGGGCTTCTGGCAGCAGGACTCCCACGCCCTCCAACCTGGAGGGCGTGTCTGCTGCGTGTCCCACGATCGCTCTCACGGGAGCAGCAGGAGCCGGCGGCCACCCCCTCGAGGGGGCTTCTCAAGAGGCCGAGTGCATGGGGCGGCTTCTCAGACCACCTCCGGCCCGAGTGCGCCAACCTGCCTTAGGCTTCCGCACTCACACGCTGGGGCCACTCTCTCGCTCTTCCGTGGAAGAGGCCTGCCCGCGAAAGGCAGCTCGACGTCGGGTGGTTTCTCGGCGGAGAGGCGCTGGTGCTCTCGCCAGTGATCCGGGTGACTCTGGGTGGGGGCTTCCTTCTCCGTGGAGCGACGTGAGCAGGGACGGTGCTGGCATGCCACCCGGACCCGTTTCTCACGGGGAGGCCCTGGGAACCGATCGGGGTCGTCCCCGCACACCGGGAGCCAGCAAACGGCTTCCCCGTGGACGACGCAGGGCGCTGAGGCGGGGAGAGGCCTGCGCCTCAGCCCGGCAGCTCCCCGTTCAGGGAGCGCGCGCCCGCGTCCTCTCTGTCCCACGCTTCACTCCTCGGCGGACCTTGTTCCAGGGAGGACGTGTGTCCCGCGAAGCTGTGTTGCTTTGCCTCCTGGCCCCCGCTGGCTCGCTCGGCTCGCAGGCTTCTGGGTGAAACGGCTCTGTCTCCCTCCAACACCCAGCCGCCCCAGCCGAGCTGGCTGCAGTCTCAGGTCCCCGGGGGAGCAGGACTGAGCGCCCCCGAAGGCTGCCCGGGCGGCAGCGTCTGAGAGAGGGCTTTCGGCTTCGGTGGACCCGGGAGCACACCGGGCGCCCTCTGTGAAGCCCGTTCGTTGAGGGGAGGCCCTGGGGCCTGGCCCTGCACTTCCATGTGTCCCCACTGCTTCTGTCCTCGCGGGGCCGAGTGTGGCGTGAGGGGCAGACTCGTCGGCGGCCGGCCATCACCCCGTGGCGCGTGCCATGCGCCGCCACCCCAGCCCCCGCTTCGGGCAGGCCTCCGTGCTGCTGCGCGCTTGGCACCGGGGACGGTGGCCAGAAGGAGGGCGACCCCATGCTGTCCTCTCCGCGAGACGGGTGTGCGGCACGCTGCTTGGCGAACGCTTCCTCCCGGGAGGCCGCCCAAGCGCCTGGGTTCTGCAGAGTGAAGCAGGGCTTCTGGCAGCAGGACTCCCACGCCCTCCAACCTGGAGGGCGTGTCTGCTGCGTGTCCCACGATCGCTCTCACGGGAGCAGCAGGAGCCGGCGGCCACCCCCTCGAGGGGGCTTCTCAAGAGGCCGAGTGCATGGGGCGGCTTCTCAGACCACCTCCGGCCCGAGTGCGCCAACCTGCCTTAGGCTTCCGCACTCACACGCTGGGGCCACTCTCTCGCTCTTCCGTGGAAGAGGCCTGCCCGCGAAAGGCAGCTCGACGTCGGGTGGTTTCTCGGCGGAGAGGCGCTGGTGCTCTCGCCAGTGATCCGGGTGACTCTGGGTGGGGGCTTCCTTCTCCGTGGAGCGACGTGAGCAGGGACGGTGCTGGCATGCCACCCGGACCCGTTTCTCACGGGGAGGCCCTGGGAACCGATCGGGGTCGTCCCCGCACACCGGGAGCCAGCAAACGGCTTCCCCGTGGACGACGCAGGGCGCTGAGGCGGGGAGAGGCCTGCGCCTCAGCCCGGCAGCTCCCCGTTCAGGGAGCGCGCGCCCGCGTCCTCTCTGTCCCACGCTTCACTCCTCGGCGGACCTTGTTCCAGGGAGGACGTGTGTCCCGCGAAGCTGTGTTGCTTTGCCTCCTGGCCCCCGCTGGCTCGCTCGGCTCGCAGGCTTCTGGGTGAAACGGCTCTGTCTCCCTCCAACACCCAGCCGCCCCAGCCGAGCTGGCTGCAGTCTCAGGTCCCCGGGGGAGCAGGACTGAGCGCCCCCGAAGGCTGCCCGGGCGGCAGCGTCTGAGAGAGGGCTTTCGGCTTCGGTGGACCCGGGAGCACACCGGGCGCCCTCTGTGAAGCCCGTTCGTTGAGGGGAGGCCCTGGGGCCTGGCCCTGCACTTCCATGTGTCCCCACTGCTTCTGTCCTCGCGGGGCCGAGTGTGGCGTGAGGGGCAGACTCGTCGGCGGCCGGCCATCACCCCGTGGCGCGTGCCATGCGCCGCCACCCCAGCCCCCGCTTCGGGCAGGCCTCCGTGCTGCTGCGCGCTTGGCACCGGGGACGGTGGCCAGAAGGAGGGCGACCCCATGCTGTCCTCTCCGCGAGACGGGTGTGCGGCACGCTGCTTGGCGAACGCTTCCTCCCGGGAGGCCGCCCAAGCGCCTGGGTTCTGCAGAGTGAAGCAGGGCTTCTGGCAGCAGGACTCCCACGCCCTCCAACCTGGAGGGCGTGTCTGCTGCGTGTCCCACGATCGCTCTCACGGGAGCAGCAGGAGCCGGCGGCCACCCCCTCGAGGGGGCTTCTCAAGAGGCCGAGTGCATGGGGCGGCTTCTCAGACCACCTCCGGCCCGAGTGCGCCAACCTGCCTTAGGCTTCCGCACTCACACGCTGGGGCCACTCTCTCGCTCTTCCGTGGAAGAGGCCTGCCCGCGAAAGGCAGCTCGACGTCGGGTGGTTTCTCGGCGGAGAGGCGCTGGTGCTCTCGCCAGTGATCCGGGTGACTCTGGGTGGGGGCTTCCTTCTCCGTGGAGCGACGTGAGCAGGGACGGTGCTGGCATGCCACCCGGACCCGTTTCTCACGGGGAGGCCCTGGGAACCGATCGGGGTCGTCCCCGCACACCGGGAGCCAGCAAACGGCTTCCCCGTGGACGACGCAGGGCGCTGAGGCGGGGAGAGGCCTGCGCCTCAGCCCGGCAGCTCCCCGTTCAGGGAGCGCGCGCCCGCGTCCTCTCTGTCCCACGCTTCACTCCTCGGCGGACCTTGTTCCAGGGAGGACGTGTGTCCCGCGAAGCTGTGTTGCTTTGCCTCCTGGCCCCCGCTGGCTCGCTCGGCTCGCAGGCTTCTGGGTGAAACGGCTCTGTCTCCCTCCAACACCCAGCCGCCCCAGCCGGGCTGGCTGCAGTCTCAGGTCCCCGGGGGAGCAGGACTGAGCGCCCCCGAAGGCTGCCCGGGCGGCAGCGTCTGAGAGAGGGCTTTCGGCTTCGGTGGACCCGGGAGCACACCGGGCGCCCTCTGTGAAGCCCGTTCGTTGAGGGGAGGCCCTGGGGCCTGGCCCTGCACTTCCATGTGTCCCCACTGCTTCTGTCCTCGCGGGGCCGAGTGTGGCGTGAGGGGCAGACTCGTCGGCGGCCGGCCATCACCCCGTGGCGCGTGCCATGCGCCGCCACCCCAGCCCCCGCTTCGGGCAGGCCTCCGTGCTGCGCGCGCGTGCCACCGGGGACGGTGGCCAGAAGGAGGGCGACCCCATACTGTCCTCTCCGAGAGACGGGTGTGCGGCACGCTGCTTGGCGAACGCTTCCTCCCGGGAGGCCGCCCAAGCGCCTGGGTTCTGCAGAGTGAAGCAGGGCTTCTGGCAGCGGGACTCCCACGCCCTCCAACCTGGAGGGCGTGTCTGCTGCGTGTCCCACGATCGCTCTCACGGGAGCAGCAGGAGCCGGCGGCCACCCCCTCGAGGGGGCTTCTCAAGAGGCCGAGTGCATGGGGCGGCTTCTCAGACCACCTCCGGCCCGAGTGCGCGAACCTGCCTTAGGCTTCCGCACTCACACGCTGGGGCCACTCTCTCGCTCTTCCGCGGAAGAGGCCTGCCCGCGAAAGGCAGCTCGACGTAGAGTGGTTTCTCGGCGGAGAGGCGCTGGTGCTCTCGCCAGTGATCCGGGTGACTCTGGGTGGGGGCTTCCTTCTCCGTGGAGCGACGTGAGCAGGGACGGTGCTGGCATGCCACCCGGACCCGTTTCTCACGGGGAGGCCCTGGGAACCGATCGGGGTCGTCCCCGCACACCGGGAGCCAGCAAACGGCTTCCCCGTGGACGACGCAGGGCGCTGAGGCGGGGAGAGGCCTGCGCCTCAGCCCGGCAGCTCCCCGTTCAGGGAGCGCGCGCCCGCGTCCTCTCTGTCCCACGCTTCACTCCTCGGCGGACCTTGTTCCAGGGAGGACGTGTGTCCCGCGAAGCTGTGTTGCTTTGCCTCCTGGCCCCCGCTGGCTCGCTCGGCTCGCAGGCTTCTGGGTGAAACGGCTCTGTCTCCCTCCAACACCCAGCCGCCCCAGCCGAGCTGGCTGCAGTCTCAGGCCCCGGTGGAGCAGGACTGAGCGCCCCCGAAGGCTGCCCGGGCGTCAGCGTCTGAGAGAGGGCTTTCAGCTTCGGTGGAACCGGGAGCACAGCGGGCGCCCTCTGTGAAGCCCGTTCGTTGAGGGGAGGCCCTGGGGCCTGGCCCTGCACTTCCATGTGTCCCCACTGCTTCTGTCCTCGCGGGGCCGAGTGTGGCGTGAGGGGCAGACTCGTCGGCGGCCGGCCATCACCCCGTGGCGCGTGCCATGCGCCGCCACCCCAGCCCCCGCTTCGGGCAGGCCTCCGTGCTGCTGCGCGCTTGGCACCGGGGACGGTGGCCAGAAGGAGGGCGACCCCATGCTGTCCTCTCCGCGAGACGGGTGTGCGGCACGCTGCTTGGCGAACGCTTCCTCCCGGGAGGCCGCCCAAGCGCCTGGGTTCTGCAGAGTGAAGCAGGGCTTCTGGCAGCGGGACTCCCACGCCCTCCAACCTGGAGGGCGTGTCTGCTGCGTGTCCCACGATCGCTCTCACGGGAGCAGCAGGAGCCGGCGGCCACCCCCTCGAGGGGGCTTCTCAAGAGGCCGAGTGCATGGGGCGGCTTCTCAGACCACCTCCGGCCCGAGTGCGCGAACCTGCCTTAGGCTTCCGCACTCACACGCTGGGGCCACTCTCTCGCTCTTCCGTGGAAGAGGCCTGCCCGCGAAAGGCAGCTCGACGTCGGGTGGTTTCTCGGCGGAGAGGCGCTGGTGCTCTCGCCAGTGATCCGGGTGACTCTGGGTGGGGGCTTCCTTCTCCGTGGAGCGACGTGAGCAGGGACGGTGCTGGCATGCCACCCGGACCCGTTTCTCACGGGGAGGCCCTGGGAACCGATCGGGGTCGTCCCCGCACACCGGGAGCCAGCAAACGGCTTCCCCGTGGACGACGCAGGGCGCTGAGGCGGGGAGAGGCCTGCGCCTCAGCCCGGCAGCTCCCCGTTCAGGGAGCGCGCGCCCGCGTCCTCTCTGTCCCACGCTTCACTCCTCGGCGGACCTTGTTCCAGGGAGGACGTGTGTCCCGCGAAGCTGTGTTGCTTTGCCTCCTGGCCCCCGCTGGCTCGCTCGGCTCGCAGGCTTCTGGGTGAAACGGCTCTGTCTCCCTCCAACACCCAGCCGCCCCAGCCGAGCTGGCTGCAGTCTCAGGTCCCCGGGGGAGCAGGACTGAGCGCCCCCGAAGGCTGCCCGGGCGGCAGCGTCTGAGAGAGGGCTTTCGGCTTCGGTGGACCCGGGAGCACACCGGGCGCCCTCTGTGAAGCCCGTTCGTTGAGGGGAGGCCCTGGGGCCTGGCCCTGCACTTCCATGTGTCCCCACTGCTTCTGTCCTCGCGGGGCCGAGTGTGGCGTGAGGGGCAGACTCGTCGGCGGCCGGCCATCACCCCGTGGCGCGTGCCATGCGCCGCCACCCCAGCCCCCGCTTCGGGCAGGCCTCCGTGCTGCTGCGCGCGTGCCACCGGGGACGGTGGCCAGAAGGAGGGCGACCCCATGCTGTCCTCTCCGCGAGACGGGTGTGCGGCACGCTGCTTGGCGAACGCTTCCTCCCGGGAGGCCGCCCAAGCGCCTGGGTTCTGCAGAGTGAAGCAGGGCTTCTGGCAGCAGGACTCCCACGCCCTCCAACCTGGAGGGCGTGTCTGCTGCGTGTCCCACGATCGCTCTCACGGGAGCAGCAGGAGCCGGCGGCCACCCCCTCGAGGGGGCTTCTCAAGAGGCCGAGTGCATGGGGCGGCTTCTCAGACCACCTCCGGCCCGAGTGCGCGAACCTGCCTTAGGCTTCCGCACTCACACGCTGGGGCCACTCTCTCGCTCTTCCGTGGAAGAGGCCTGCCCGCGAAAGGCAGCTCGACGTCGGGTGGTTTCTCGGCGGAGAGGCGCTGGTGCTCTCGCCAGTGATCCGGGTGACTCTGGGTGGGGGCTTCCTTCTCCGTGGAGCGACGTGAGCAGGGACGGTGCTGGCATGCCACCCGGACCCGTTTCTCACGGGGAGGCCCTGGGAACCGATCGGGGTCGTCCCCGCACACCGGGAGCCAGCAAACGGCTTCCCCGTGGACGACGCAGGGCGCTGAGGCGGGGAGAGGCCTGCGCCTCAGCCCGGCAGCTCCCCGTTCAGGGAGCGCGCGCCCGCGTCCTCTCTGTCCCACGCTTCACTCCTCGGCGGACCTTGTTCCAGGGAGGACGTGTGTCCCGCGAAGCTGTGTTGCTTTGCCTCCTGGCCCCCGCTGGCTCGCTCGGCTCGCAGGCTTCTGGGTGAAACGGCTCTGTCTCCCTCCAACACCCAGCCGCCCCAGCCGGGCTGGCTGCAGTCTCAGGTCCCCGGGGGAGCAGGACTGAGCGCCCCCGAAGGCTGCCCGGGCGGCAGCGTCTGAGAGAGGGCTTTCGGCTTCGGTGGACCCGGGAGCACACCGGGCGCCCTCTGTGAAGCCCGTTCGTTGAGGGGAGGCCCTGGGGCCTGGCCCTGCACTTCCATGTGTCCCCACTGCTTCTGTCCTCGCGGGGCCGAGTGTGGCGTGAGGGGCAGACTCGTCGGCGGCCGGCCATCACCCCGTGGCGCGTGCCATGCGCCGCCACCCCAGCCCCCGCTTCGGGCAGGCCTCCGTGCTGCTGCGCGCTTGGCACCGGGGACGGTGGCCAGAAGGAGGGCGACCCCATGCTGTCCTCTCCGCGAGACGGGTGTGCGGCACGCTGCTTGGCGAACGCTTCCTCCCGGGAGGCCGCCCAAGCGCCTGGGTTCTGCAGAGTGAAGCAGGGCTTCTGGCAGCAGGACTCCCACGCCCTCCAACCTGGAGGGCGTGTCTGCTGCGTGTCCCACGATCGCTCTCACGGGAGCAGCAGGAGCCGGCGGCCACCCCCTCGAGGGGGCTTCTCAAGAGGCCGAGTGCATGGGGCGGCTTCTCAGACCACCTCCGGCCCGAGTGCGCCAACCTGCCTTAGGCTTCCGCACTCACACGCTGGGGCCACTCTCTCGCTCTTCCGTGGAAGAGGCCTGCCCGCGAAAGGCAGCTCGACGTCGGGTGGTTTCTCGGCGGAGAGGCGCTGGTGCTCTCGCCAGTGATCCGGGTGACTCTGGGTGGGGGCTTCCTTCTCCGTGGAGCGACGTGAGCAGGGACGGTGCTGGCATGCCACCCGGACCCGTTTCTCACGGGGAGGCCCTGGGAACCGATCGGGGTCGTCCCCGCACACCGGGAGCCAGCAAACGGCTTCCCCGTGGACGACGCAGGGCGCTGAGGCGGGGAGAGGCCTGCGCCTCAGCCCGGCAGCTCCCCGTTCAGGGAGCGCGCGCCCGCGTCCTCTCTGTCCCACGCTTCACTCCTCGGCGGACCTTGTTCCAGGGAGGACGTGTGTCCCGCGAAGCTGTGTTGCTTTGCCTCCTGGCCCCCGCTGGCTCGCTCGGCTCGCAGGCTTCTGGGTGAAACGGCTCTGTCTCCCTCCAACACCCAGCCGCCCCAGCCGAGCTGGCTGCAGTCTCAGGTCCCCGGGGGAGCAGGACTGAGCGCCCCCGAAGGCTGCCCGGGCGGCAGCGTCTGAGAGAGGGCTTTCGGCTTCGGTGGACCCGGGAGCACACCGGGCGCCCTCTGTGAAGCCCGTTCGTTGAGGGGAGGCCCTGGGGCCTGGCCCTGCACTTCCATGTGTCCCCACTGCTTCTGTCCTCGCGGGGCCGAGTGTGGCGTGAGGGGCAGACTCGTCGGCGGCCGGCCATCACCCCGTGGCGCGTGCCATGCGCCGCCACCCCAGCCCCCGCTTCGGGCAGGCCTCCGTGCTGCTGCGCGCTTGGCACCGGGGACGGTGGCCAGAAGGAGGGCGACCCCATGCTGTCCTCTCCGCGAGACGGGTGTGCGGCACGCTGCTTGGCGAACGCTTCCTCCCGGGAGGCCGCCCAAGCGCCTGGGTTCTGCAGAGTGAAGCAGGGCTTCTGGCAGCAGGACTCCCACGCCCTCCAACCTGGAGGGCGTGTCTGCTGCGTGTCCCACGATCGCTCTCACGGGAGCAGCAGGAGCCGGCGGCCACCCCCTCGAGGGGGCTTCTCAAGAGGCCGAGTGCATGGGGCGGCTTCTCAGACCACCTCCGGCCCGAGTGCGCGAACCTGCCTTAGGCTTCCGCACTCACACGCTGGGGCCACTCTCTCGCTCTTCCGTGGAAGAGGCCTGCCCGCGAAAGGCAGCTCGACGTCGGGTGGTTTCTCGGCGGAGAGGCGCTGGTGCTCTCGCCAGTGATCCGGGTGACTCTGGGTGGGGGCTTCCTTCTCCGTGGAGCGACGTGAGCAGGGACGGTGCTGGCATGCCACCCGGACCCGTTTCTCACGGGGAGGCCCTGGGAACCGATCGGGGTCGTCCCCGCACACCGGGAGCCAGCAAACGGCTTCCCCGTGGACGACGCAGGGCGCTGAGGCGGGGAGAGGCCTGCGCCTCAGCCCGGCAGCTCCCCGTTCAGGGAGCGCGCGCCCGCGTCCTCTCTGTCCCACGCTTCACTCCTCGGCGGACCTTGTTCCAGGGAGGACGTGTGTCCCGCGAAGCTGTGTTGCTTTGCCTCCTGGCCCCCGCTGGCTCGCTCGGCTCGCAGGCTTCTGGGTGAAACGGCTCTGTCTCCCTCCAACACCCAGCCGCCCCAGCCGGGCTGGCTGCAGTCTCAGGTCCCCGGGGGAGCAGGACTGAGCGCCCCCGAAGGCTGCCCGGGCGGCAGCGTCTGAGAGAGGGCTTTCGGCTTCGGTGGACCCGGGAGCACACCGGGCGCCCTCTGTGAAGCCCGTTCGTTGAGGGGAGGCCCTGGGGCCTGGCCCTGCACTTCCATGTGTCCCCACTGCTTCTGTCCTCGCGGGGCCGAGTGTGGCGTGAGGGGCAGACTCGTCGTCGGCCGGCCATCACCCCGTGGCGCGTGCCATGCGCCGCCACCCCAGCCCCCGCTTCGGGCAGGCCTCCGTGCTGCTGCGCGCTTGGCACCGGGGACGGTGGCCAGAAGGAGGGCGACCCCATGCTGTCCTCTCCGCGAGACGGGTGTGCGGCACGCTGCTTGGCGAACGCTTCCTCCCGGGAGGCCGCCCAAGCGCCTGGGTTCTGCAGAGTGAAGCAGGGCTTCTGGCAGCAGGACTCCCACGCCCTCCAACCTGGAGGGCGTGTCTGCTGCGTGTCCCACGATCGCTCTCACGGGAGCAGCAGGAGCCGGCGGCCACCCCCTCGAGGGGGCTTCTCAAGAGGCCGAGTGCATGGGGCGGCTTCTCAGACCACCTCCGGCCCGAGTGCGCCAACCTGCCTTAGGCTTCCGCACTCACACGCTGGGGCCACTCTCTCGCTCTTCCGTGGAAGAGGCCTGCCCGCGAAAGGCAGCTCGACGTCGGGTGGTTTCTCGGCGGAGAGGCGCTGGTGCTCTCGCCAGTGATCCGGGTGACTCTGGGTGGGGGCTTCCTTCTCCGTGGAGCGACGTGAGCAGGGACGGTGCTGGCATGCCACCCGGACCCGTTTCTCACGGGGAGGCCCTGGGAACCGATCGGGGTCGTCCCCGCACACCGGGAGCCAGCAAACGGCTTCCCCGTGGACGACGCAGGGCGCTGAGGCGGGGAGAGGCCTGCGCCTCAGCCCGGCAGCTCCCCGTTCAGGGAGCGCGCGCCCGCGTCCTCTCTGTCCCACGCTTCACTCCTCGGCGGACCTTGTTCCAGGGAGGACGTGTGTCCCGCGAAGCTGTGTTGCTTTGCCTCCTGGCCCCCGCTGGCTCGCTCGGCTCGCAGGCTTCTGGGTGAAACGGCTCTGTCTCCCTCCAACACCCAGCCGCCCCAGCCGAGCTGGCTGCAGTCTCAGGTCCCCGGGGGAGCAGGACTGAGCGCCCCCGAAGGCTGCCCGGGCGGCAGCGTCTGAGAGAGGGCTTTCGGCTTCGGTGGACCCGGGAGCACACCGGGCGCCCTCTGTGAAGCCCGTTCGTTGAGGGGAGGCCCTGGGGCCTGGCCCTGCACTTCCATGTGTCCCCACTGCTTCTGTCCTCGCGGGGCCGAGTGTGGCGTGAGGGGCAGACTCGTCGGCGGCCGGCCATCACCCCGTGGCGCGTGCCATGCGCCGCCACCCCAGCCCCCGCTTCGGGCAGGCCTCCGTGCTGCTGCGCGCTTGGCACCGGGGACGGTGGCCAGAAGGAGGGCGACCCCATGCTGTCCTCTCCGCGAGACGGGTGTGCGGCACGCTGCTTGGCGAACGCTTCCTCCCGGGAGGCCGCCCAAGCGCCTGGGTTCTGCAGAGTGAAGCAGGGCTTCTGGCAGCAGGACTCCCACGCCCTCCAACCTGGAGGGCGTGTCTGCTGCGTGTCCCACGATCGCTCTCACGGGAGCAGCAGGAGCCGGCGGCCACCCCCTCGAGGGGGCTTCTCAAGAGGCCGAGTGCATGGGGCGGCTTCTCAGACCACCTCCGGCCCGAGTGCGCCAACCTGCCTTAGGCTTCCGCACTCACACGCTGGGGCCACTCTCTCGCTCTTCCGTGGAAGAGGCCTGCCCGCGAAAGGCAGCTCGACGTCGGGTGGTTTCTCGGCGGAGAGGCGCTGGTGCTCTCGCCAGTGATCCGGGTGACTCTGGGTGGGGGCTTCCTTCTCCGTGGAGCGACGTGAGCAGGGACGGTGCTGGCATGCCACCCGGACCCGTTTCTCACGGGGAGGCCCTGGGAACCGATCGGGGTCGTCCCCGCACACCGGGAGCCAGCAAACGGCTTCCCCGTGGACGACGCAGGGCGCTGAGGCGGGGAGAGGCCTGCGCCTCAGCCCGGCAGCTCCCCGTTCAGGGAGCGCGCGCCCGCGTCCTCTCTGTCCCACGCTTCACTCCTCGGCGGACCTTGTTCCAGGGAGGACGTGTGTCCCGCGAAGCTGTGTTGCTTTGCCTCCTGGCCCCCGCTGGCTCGCTCGGCTCGCAGGCTTCTGGGTGAAACGGCTCTGTCTCCCTCCAACACCCAGCCGCCCCAGCCGGGCTGGCTGCAGTCTCAGGTCCCCGGGGGAGCAGGACTGAGCGCCCCCGAAGGCTGCCCGGGCGGCAGCGTCTGAGAGAGGGCTTTCGGCTTCGGTGGACCCGGGAGCACACCGGGCGCCCTCTGTGAAGCCCGTTCGTTGAGGGGAGGCCCTGGGGCCTGGCCCTGCACTTCCATGTGTCCCCACTGCTTCTGTCCTCGCGGGGCCGAGTGTGGCGTGAGGGGCAGACTCGTCGGCGGCCGGCCATCACCCCGTGGCGCGTGCCATGCGCCGCCACCCCAGCCCCCGCTTCGGGCAGGCCTCCGTGCTGCTGCGCGCGTGCCACCGGGGACGGTGGCCAGAAGGAGGGCGACCCCATGCTGTCCTCTCCGCGAGACGGGTGTGCGGCACGCTGCTTGGCGAACGCTTCCTCCCGGGAGGCCGCCCAAGCGCCTGGGTTCTGCAGAGTGAAGCAGGGCTTCTGGCAGCAGGACTCCCACGCCCTCCAACCTGGAGGGCGTGTCTGCTGCGTGTCCCACGATCGCTCTCACGGGAGCAGCAGGAGCCGGCGGCCACCCCCTCGAGGGGGCTTCTCAAGAGGCCGAGTGCATGGGGCGGCTTCTCAGACCACCTCCGGCCCGAGTGCGCCAACCTGCCTTAGGCTTCCGCACTCACACGCTGGGGCCACTCTCTCGCTCTTCCGCGGAAGAGGCCTGCCCGCGAAAGGCAGCTCGACGTCGGGTGGTTTCTCGGCGGAGAGGCGCTGGTGCTCTCGCCAGTGATCCGGGTGACACTGGGTGGGGGCTTCCTTCTCCGTGGAGCGACGTGAGCAGGGACGGTGCTGGCATGCCACCCGGACCCGTTTCTCACGGGGAGGCCCTGGGAACCGATCGGGGTCGTCCCCGCACACCGGGAGCCAGCAAACGGCTTCCCCGTGGACGACGCAGGGCGCTGAGGCGGGGAGAGGCCTGCGCCTCAGCCCGGCAGCTCCCCGTTCAGGGAGCGCGCGCCCGCGTCCTCTCTGTCCCACGCTTCACTCCTCGGCGGACCTTGTTCCAGGGAGGACGTGTGTCCCGCGAAGCTGTGTTGCTTTGCCTCCTGGCCCCCGCTGGCTCGCTCGGCTCGCAGGCTTCTGGGTGAAACGGCTCTGTCTCCCTCCAACACCCAGCCGCCCCAGCCGAGCTGGCTGCAGTCTCAGGCCCCGGTGGAGCAGGACTGAGCGCCCCCGAAGGCTGCCCGGGCGTCAGCGTCTGAGAGAGGGCTTTCAGCTTCGGTGGAACCGGGAGTACAGCGGGCGCCCTCTGTGAAGCCCGTTCGTTGAGGGGAGGCCCTGGGGCCTGGCCCTGCACTTCCATGTGTCCCCACTGCTTCTGTCCTCGCGGGGCCGAGTGTGGCGTGAGGGGCAGACTCGTCGGCGGCCGGCCATCACCCCGTGGCGCGTGCCATGCGCCGCCACCCCAGCCCCCGCTTCGGGCAGGCCTCCGTGCTGCTGCGCGCTTGGCACCGGGGACGGTGGCCAGAAGGAGGGCGACCCCATGCTGTCCTCTCCGCGAGACGGGTGTGCGGCACGCTGCTTGGCGAATGCTTCCTCCCGGGAGGCCGCCCAAGCGCCTGGGTTCTGCAGAGTGAAGCAGGGCTTCTGGCAGCAGGACTCCCACGCCCTCCAACCTGGAGGGCGTGTCTGCTGCGTGTCCCACGATCGCTCTCACGGGAGCAGCAGGAGCCGGCGGCCACCCCCTCGAGGGGGCTTCTCAAGAGGCCGAGTGCATGGGGCGGCTTCTCAGACCACCTCCGGCCCGAGTGCGCCAACCTGCCTTAGGCTTCCGCACTCACACGCTGGGGCCACTCTCTCGCTCTTCCGTGGAAGAGGCCTGCCCGCGAAAGGCAGCTCGACGTCGGGTGGTTTCTCGGCGGAGAGGCGCTGGTGCTCTCGCCAGTGATCCGGGTGACTCTGGGTGGGGGCTTCCTTCTCCGTGGAGCGACGTGAGCAGGGACGGTGCTGGCATGCCACCCGGACCCGTTTCTCACGGGGAGGCCCTGGGAACCGATCGGGGTCGTCCCCGCACACCGGGAGCCAGCAAACGGCTTCCCCGTGGACGACGCAGGGCGCTGAGGCGGGGAGAGGCCTGCGCCTCAGCCCGGCAGCTCCCCGTTCAGGGAGCGCGCGCCCGCGTCCTCTCTGTCCCACGCTTCACTCCTCGGCGGACCTTGTTCCAGGGAGGACGTGTGTCCCGCGAAGCTGTGTTGCTTTGCCTCCTGGCCCCCGCTGGCTCGCTCGGCTCGCAGGCTTCTGGGTGAAACGGCTCTGTCTCCCTCCAACACCCAGCCGCCCCAGCCGAGCTGGCTGCAGTCTCAGGTCCCCGGGGGAGCAGGACTGAGCGCCCCCGAAGGCTGCCCGGGCGGCAGCGTCTGAGAGAGGGCTTTCGGCTTCGGTGGACCCGGGAGCACACCGGGCGCCCTCTGTGAAGCCCGTTCGTTGAGGGGAGGCCCTGGGGCCTGGCCCTGCACTTCCATGTGTCCCCACTGCTTCTGTCCTCGCGGGGCCGAGTGTGGCGTGAGGGGCAGACTCGTCGTCGGCCGGCCATCACCCCGTGGCGCGTGCCATGTGCCGCCACCCCAGCCCCCCCTTCGGGCAGGCCTCCGTGCTGCGCGCGTGCCACCGGGGACGGTGGCCAGAAGGAGGGCGACCCCATGCTGTCCTCTCCGAGAGACGGGTGTGCGGCACGCTGCTTGGCGAACGCTTCCTCCCGGGAGGCCGCCCAAGCGCCTGGGTTCTGCAGAGTGAAGCAGGGCTTCTGGCAGCAGGACTCCCACGCCCTCCAACCTGGAGGGCGTGTCTGCTGCGTGTCCCACGATCGCTCTCACGGGAGCAGCAGGAGCCGGCGGCCACCCCCTCGAGGGGGCTTCTCAAGAGGCCGAGTGCATGGGGCGGCTTCTCAGACCACCTCCGGCCCGAGTGCGCCAACCTGCCTTAGGCTTCCGCACTCACACGCTGGGGCCACTCTCTCGCTCTTCCGTGGAAGAGGCCTGCCCGCGAAAGGCAGCTCGACGTCGGGTGGTTTCTCGGCGGAGAGGCGCTGGTGCTCTCGCCAGTGATCCGGGTGACTCTGGGTGGGGGCTTCCTTCTCCGTGGAGCGACGTGAGCAGGGACGGTGCTGGCATGCCACCCGGACCCGTTTCTCACGGGGAGGCCCTGGGAACCGATCGGGGTCGTCCCCGCACACCGGGAGCCAGCAAACGGCTTCCCCGTGGACGACGCAGGGCGCTGAGGCGGGGAGAGGCCTGCGCCTCAGCCCGGCAGCTCCCCGTTCAGGGAGCGCGCGCCCGCGTCCTCTCTGTCCCACGCTTCACTCCTCGGCGGACCTTGTTCCAGGGAGGACGTGTGTCCCGCGAAGCTGTGTTGCTTTGCCTCCTGGCCCCCGCTGGCTCGCTCGGCTCGCAGGCTTCTGGGTGAAACGGCTCTGTCTCCCTCCAACACCCAGCCGCCCCAGCCGAGCTGGCTGCAGTCTCAGGTCCCCGGGGGAGCAGGACTGAGCGCCCCCGAAGGCTGCCCGGGCGGCAGCGTCTGAGAGAGGGCTTTCGGCTTCGGTGGACCCGGGAGCACACCGGGCGCCCTCTGTGAAGCCCGTTCGTTGAGGGGAGGCCCTGGGGCCTGGCCCTGCACTTCCATGTGTCCCCACTGCTTCTGTCCTCGCGGGGCCGAGTGTGGCGTGAGGGGCAGACTCGTCGTCGGCCGGCCATCACCCCGTGGCGCGTGCCATGCGCCGCCACCCCAGCCCCCGCTTCGGGCAGGCCTCCGTGCTGCTGCGCGCTTGGCACCGGGGACGGTGGCCAGAAGGAGGGCGACCCCATACTGTCCTCTCCGAGAGACGGGTGTGCGGCACGCTGCTTGGCGAACGCTTCCTCCCGGGAGGCCGCCCAAGCGCCTGGGTTCTGCAGAGTGAAGCAGGGCTTCTGGCAGCGGGACTCCCACGCCCTCCAACCTGGAGGGCGTGTCTGCTGCGTGTCCCACGATCGCTCTCACGGGAGCAGCAGGAGCCGGCGGCCACCCCCTCGAGGGGGCTTCTCAAGAGGCCGAGTGCATGGGGCGGCTTCTCAGACCACCTCCGGCCCGAGTGCGCCAACCTGCCTTAGGCTTCCGCACTCACACGCTGGGGCCACTCTCTCGCTCTTCCGTGGAAGAGGCCTGCCCGCGAAAGGCAGCTCGACGTCGGGTGGTTTCTCGGCGGAGAGGCGCTGGTGCTCTCGCCAGTGATCCGGGTGACTCTGGGTGGGGGCTTCCTTCTCCGTGGAGCGACGTGAGCAGGGACGGTGCTGGCATGCCACCCGGACCCGTTTCTCACGGGGAGGCCCTGGGAACCGATCGGGGTCGTCCCCGCACACCGGGAGCCAGCAAACGGCTTCCCCGTGGACGACGCAGGGCGCTGAGGCGGGGAGAGGCCTGCGCCTCAGCCCGGCAGCTCCCCGTTCAGGGAGCGCGCGCCCGCGTCCTCTCTGTCCCACGCTTCACTCCTCGGCGGACCTTGTTCCAGGGAGGACGTGTGTCCCGCGAAGCTGTGTTGCTTTGCCTCCTGGCCCCCGCTGGCTCGCTCGGCTCGCAGGCTTCTGGGTGAAACGGCTCTGTCTCCCTCCAACACCCAGCCGCCCCAGCCGAGCTGGCTGCAGTCTCAGGCCCCGGTGGAGCAGGACTGAGCGCCCCCGAAGGCTGCCCGGGCGTCAGCGTCTGAGAGAGGGCTTTCAGCTTCGGTGGAACCGGGAGCACAGCGGGCGCCCTCTGTGAAGCCCGTTCGTTGAGGGGAGGCCCTGGGGCCTGGCCCTGCACTTCCATGTGTCCCCACTGCTTCTGTCCTCGCGGGGCCGAGTGTGGCGTGAGGGGCAGACTCGTCGTCGGCCGGCCATCACCCCGTGGCGCGTGCCATGCGCCGCCACCCCAGCCCCCGCTTCGGGCAGGCCTCCGTGCTGCTGCGCGCTTGGCACCGGGGACGGTGGCCAGAAGGAGGGCGACCCCATGCTGTCCTCTCCGCGAGACGGGTGTGCGGCACGCTGCTTGGCGAACGCTTCCTCCTGGGAGGCCGCCCAAGCGCCTGGGTTCTGCAGAGTGAAGCAGGGCTTCTGGCAGCAGGACTCCCACGCCCTCCAACCTGGAGGGCGTGTCTGCTGCGTGTCCCACGATCGCTCTCACGGGAGCAGCAGGAGCCGGCGGCCACCCCCTCGAGGGGGCTTCTCAAGAGGCCGAGTGCATGGGGCGGCTTCTCAGACCACCTCCGGCCCGAGTGCGCCAACCTGCCCTAGGCTTCCGCACTCACACGCTGGGGCCACTCTCTCGCTCTTCCGTGGAAGAGGCCTGCCCGCGAAAGGCAGCTCGACGTCGGGTGGTTTCTCGGCGGAGAGGCGCTGCTGCTCTCGCCAGTGATCCGGGTGACTCTGGGTGGGGGCTTCCTTCTCCGTGGAGCGACGTGAGCAGGGACGGTGCTGGCATGCCACCCGGACCCGTTTCTCACGGGGAGGCCCTGGGAACCGATCGGGGTCGTCCCCGCACACCGGGAGCCAGCAAACGGCTTCCCCGTGGACGACGCAGGGCGCTGAGGCGGGGAGAGGCCTGCGCCTCAGCCCGGCAGCTCCCCGTTCAGGGAGCGCGCGCCCGCGTCCTCTCTGTCCCACGCTTCACTCCTCGGCGGACCTTGTTCCAGGGAGGACGTGTGTCCCGCGAAGCTGTGTTGCTTTGCCTCCTGGCCCCCGCTGGCTCGCTCGGCTCGCAGGCTTCTGGGTGAAACGGCTCTGTCTCCCTCCAACACCCAGCCGCCCCAGCCGGGCTGGCGGCAGTCTCAGGTCCCCGGGGGAGCAGGACTGAGCGCCCCCGAAGGCTGCCCGGGCGGCAGCGTCTGAGAGAGGGCTTTCGGCTTCGGTGGACCCGGGAGCACACCGGGCGCCCTCTGTGAAGCCCGTTCGTTGAGGGGAGGCCCTGGGGCCTGGCCCTGCACTTCCATGTGTCCCCACTGCTTCTGTCCTCGCGGGGCCGAGTGTGGCGTGAGGGGCAGACTCGTCGTCGGCCGGCCATCACCCCGTGGCGCGTGCCATGCGCCGCCACCCCAGCCCCCGCTTCGGGCAGGCCTCCGTGCTGCGCGCGCGTGCCACCGGGGACGGTGGCCAGAAGGAGGGCGACCCCATGCTGTCCTCTCCGCGAGACGGGTGTGCGGCACCCTGCTTGGCGAACGCTTCCTCCCGGGAGGCCGCCCAAGCGCCTGGGTTCTGCAGAGTGAAGCAGGGCTTCTGGCAGCGGGACTCCCACGCCCTCCAACCTGGAGGGCGTGTCTGCTGCGTGTCCCACGATCGCTCTCACGGGAGCAGCAGGAGCCGGCGGCCACCCCCTCGAGGGGGCTTCTCAAGAGGCCGAGTGCATGGGGCGGCTTCTCAGACCACCTCCGGCCCGAGTGCGCCAACCTGCCTTAGGCTTCCGCACTCACACGCTGGGGCCACTCTCTCGCTCTTCCGTGGAAGAGGCCTGCCCGCGAAAGGCAGCTCGACGTCGGGTGGTTTCTCGGCGGAGAGGCGCTGGTGCTCTCGCCAGTGATCCGGGTGACTCTGGGTGGGGGCTTCCTTCTCCGTGGAGCGACGTGAGCAGGGACGGTGCTGGCATGCCACCCGGACCCGTTTCTCACGGGGAGGCCCTGGGAACCGATCGGGGTCGTCCCCGCACACCGGGAGCCAGCAAACGGCTTCCCCGTGGACGACGCAGGGCGCTGAGGCGGGGAGAGGCCTGCACCTCAGCCCGGCAGCTCCCCGTTCAGGGAGCGCGCGCCCACGTCCTCTCTGTCCCACGCTTCACTCCTCGGCGGACCTTGTTCCAGGGAGGACGTGTGTCCCGCGAAGCTGTGTTGCTTTGCCTCCTGGCCCCGGCTGGCTCGCTCGGCTCGCAGGCTTCTGGGTGAAACGGCTCTGTCTCCCTCCAACACCCAGCCGCCCCAGCCGAGCTGGCTGCAGTCTCAGGTCCCCGGGGGAGCAGGACTGAGCGCCCCCGAAGGCTGCCCGGGCGTCAGCGTCTGAGAGAGGGCTTTCGGCTTCGGTGGACCCGGGAGCACACCGGGCGCCCTCTGTGAAGCCCGTTCGTTGAGGGGAGGCCCTGGGGCCTGGCCCTGCACTTCCATGTGTCCCCACTGCTTCTGTCCTCGCGGGGCCGAGTGTGGCGTGAGGGGCAGACTCGTCGTCGGCCGGCCATCACCCCGTGGCGCGTGCCATGCGCCGCCACCCCAGCCCCCGCTTCGGGCAGGCCTCCGTGCTGCTGCGCGCTTGGCACCGGGGACGGTGGCCAGAAGGAGGGCGACCCCATGCTGTCCTCTCCGAGAGACGGGTGTGCGGCACGCTGCTTGGCGAACGCTTCCTCCCGGGAGGCCGCCCAAGCGCCTGGGTTCTGCAGAGTGAAGCAGGGCTTCTGGCAGCGGGACTCCCACGCCCTCCAACCTGGAGGGCGTGTCTGCTGCGTGTCCCACGATCGCTCTCACGGGAGCAGCAGGAGCCGGCGGCCACCCCCTCGAGGGGGCTTCTCAAGAGGCCGAGTGCATGGGGCGGCTTCTCAGACCACCTCCGGCCCGAGTGCGCCAACCTGCCTTAGGCTTCCGCACTCACACGCTGGGGCCACTCTCTCGCTCTTCCGTGGAAGAGGCCTGCCCGCGAAAGGCAGCTCGACGTCGGGTGGTTTCTCGGCGGAGAGGCGCTGGTGCTCTCGCCAGTGATCCGGGTGACTCTGGGTGGGGGCTTCCTTCTCCGTGGAGCGACGTGAGCAGGGACGGTGCTGGCATGCCACCCGGACCCGTTTCTCACGGGGAGGCCCTGGGAACCGATCGGGGTCGTCCCCGCACACCGGGAGCCAGCAAACGGCTTCCCCGTGGACGACGCAGGGCGCTGAGGCGGGGAGAGGCCTGCGCCTCAGCCCGGCAGCTCCCCGTTCAGGGAGCGCGCGCCCGCGTCCTCTCTGTCCCACGCTTCACTCCTCGGCGGACCTTGTTCCAGGGAGGACGTGTGTCCCGCGAAGCTGTGTTGCTTTGCCTCCTGGCCCCCGCTGGCTCGCTCGGCTCGCAGGCTTCTGGGTGAAACGGCTCTGTCTCCCTCCAACACCCAGCCGCCCCAGCCGGGCTGGCGGCAGTCTCAGGTCCCCGGGGGAGCAGGACTGAGCGCCCCCGAAGGCTGCCCGGGCGGCAGCGTCTGAGAGAGGGCTTTCGGCTTCGGTGGACCCGGGAGCACACCGGGCGCCCTCTGTGAAGCCCGTTCGTTGAGGGGAGGCCCTGGGGCCTGGCCCTGCACTTCCATGTGTCCCCACTGCTTCTGTCCTCGCGGGGCCGAGTGTGGCGTGAGGGGCAGACTCGTCGGCGGCCGGCCATCACCCCGTGGCGCGTGCCATGCGCCGCCACCCCAGCCCCCGCTTCGGGCAGGCCTCCGTGCTGCTGCGCGCGTGCCACCGGGGACGGTGGCCAGAAGGAGGGCGACCCCATGCTGTCCTCTCCGCGAGACGGGTGTGCGGCACGCTGCTTGGCGAACGCTTCCTCCCGGGAGGCCGCCCAAGCGCCTGGGTTCTGCAGAGTGAAGCAGGGCTTCTGGCAGCAGGACTCCCACGCCCTCCAACCTGGAGGGCGTGTCTGCTGCGTGTCCCACGATCGCTCTCACGGGAGCAGCAGGAGCCGGCGGCCACCCCCTCGAGGGGGCTTCTCAAGAGGCCGAGTGCATGGGGCGGCTTCTCAGACCACCTCCGGCCCGAGTGCGCGAACCTGCCTTAGGCTTCCGCACTCACACGCTGGGGCCACTCTCTCGCTCTTCCGTGGAAGAGGCCTGCCCGCGAAAGGCAGCTCGACGTCGGGTGGTTTCTCGGCGGAGAGGCGCTGGTGCTCTCGCCAGTGATCCGGGTGACTCTGGGTGGGGGCTTCCTTCTCCGTGGAGCGACGTGAGCAGGGACGGTGCTGGCATGCCACCCGGACCCGTTTCTCACGGGGAGGCCCTGGGAACCGATCGGGGTCGTCCCCGCACACCGGGAGCCAGCAAACGGCTTCCCCGTGGACGACGCAGGGCGCTGAGGCGGGGAGAGGCCTGCGCCTCAGCCCGGCAGCTCCCCGTTCAGGGAGCGCGCGCCCGCGTCCTCTCTGTCCCACGCTTCACTCCTCGGCGGACCTTGTTCCAGGGAGGACGTGTGTCCCGCGAAGCTGTGTTGCTTTGCCTCCTGGCCCCCGCTGGCTCGCTCGGCTCGCAGGCTTCTGGGTGAAACGGCTCTGTCTCCCTCCAACACCCAGCCGCCCCAGCCGAGCTGGCTGCAGTCTCAGGTCCCCGGGGGAGCAGGACTGAGCGCCCCCGAAGGCTGCCCGGGCGGCAGCGTCTGAGAGAGGGCTTTCGGCTTCGGTGGACCCGGGAGCACACCGGGCGCCCTCTGTGAAGCCCGTTCGTTGAGGGGAGGCCCTGGGGCCTGGCCCTGCACTTCCATGTGTCCCCACTGCTTCTGTCCTCGCGGGGCCGAGTGTGGCGTGAGGGGCAGACTCGTCGGCGGCCGGCCATCACCCCGTGGCGCGTGCCATGCGCCGCCACCCCAGCCCCCGCTTCGGGCAGGCCTCCGTGCTGCTGCGCGCTTGGCACCGGGGACGGTGGCCAGAAGGAGGGCGACCCCATGCTGTCCTCTCCGCGAGACGGGTGTGCGGCACGCTGCTTGGCGAACGCTTCCTCCCGGGAGGCCGCCCAAGCGCCTGGGTTCTGCAGAGTGAAGCAGGGCTTCTGGCAGCAGGACTCCCACGCCCTCCAACCTGGAGGGCGTGTCTGCTGCGTGTCCCACGATCGCTCTCACGGGAGCAGCAGGAGCCGGCGGCCACCCCCTCGAGGGGGCTTCTCAAGAGGCCGAGTGCATGGGGCGGCTTCTCAGACCACCTCCGGCCCGAGTGCGCCAACCTGCCTTAGGCTTCCGCACTCACACGCTGGGGCCACTCTCTCGCTCTTCCGTGGAAGAGGCCTGCCCGCGAAAGGCAGCTCGACGTCGGGTGGTTTCTCGGCGGAGAGGCGCTGGTGCTCTCGCCAGTGATCCGGGTGACTCTGGGTGGGGGCTTCCTTCTCCGTGGAGCGACGTGAGCAGGGACGGTGCTGGCATGCCACCCGGACCCGTTTCTCACGGGGAGGCCCTGGGAACCGATCGGGGTCGTCCCCGCACACCGGGAGCCAGCAAACGGCTTCCCCGTGGACGACGCAGGGCGCTGAGGCGGGGAGAGGCCTGCGCCTCAGCCCGGCAGCTCCCCGTTCAGGGAGCGCGCGCCCGCGTCCTCTCTGTCCCACGCTTCACTCCTCGGCGGACCTTGTTCCAGGGAGGACGTGTGTCCCGCGAAGCTGTGTTGCTTTGCCTCCTGGCCCCCGCTGGCTCGCTCGGCTCGCAGGCTTCTGGGTGAAACGGCTCTGTCTCCCTCCAACACCCAGCCGCCCCAGCCGAGCTGGCTGCAGTCTCAGGTCCCCGGGGGAGCAGGACTGAGCGCCCCCGAAGGCTGCCCGGGCGGCAGCGTCTGAGAGAGGGCTTTCGGCTTCGGTGGACCCGGGAGCACACCGGGCGCCCTCTGTGAAGCCCGTTCGTTGAGGGGAGGCCCTGGGGCCTGGCCCTGCACTTCCATGTGTCCCCACTGCTTCTGTCCTCGCGGGGCCGAGTGTGGCGTGAGGGGCAGACTCGTCGGCGGCCGGCCATCACCCCGTGGCGCGTGCCATGCGCCGCCACCCCAGCCCCCGCTTCGGGCAGGCCTCCGTGCTGCTGCGCGCTTGGCACCGGGGACGGTGGCCAGAAGGAGGGCGACCCCATGCTGTCCTCTCCGCGAGACGGGTGTGCGGCACGCTGCTTGGCGAACGCTTCCTCCCGGGAGGCCGCCCAAGCGCCTGGGTTCTGCAGAGTGAAGCAGGGCTTCTGGCAGCAGGACTCCCACGCCCTCCAACCTGGAGGGCGTGTCTGCTGCGTGTCCCACGATCGCTCTCACGGGAGCAGCAGGAGCCGGCGGCCACCCCCTCGAGGGGGCTTCTCAAGAGGCCGAGTGCATGGGGCGGCTTCTCAGACCACCTCCGGCCCGAGTGCGCCAACCTGCCTTAGGCTTCCGCACTCACACGCTGGGGCCACTCTCTCGCTCTTCCGTGGAAGAGGCCTGCCCGCGAAAGGCAGCTCGACGTCGGGTGGTTTCTCGGCGGAGAGGCGCTGGTGCTCTCGCCAGTGATCCGGGTGACTCTGGGTGGGGGCTTCCTTCTCCGTGGAGCGACGTGAGCAGGGACGGTGCTGGCATGCCACCCGGACCCGTTTCTCACGGGGAGGCCCTGGGAACCGATCGGGGTCGTCCCCGCACACCGGGAGCCAGCAAACGGCTTCCCCGTGGACGACGCAGGGCGCTGAGGCGGGGAGAGGCCTGCGCCTCAGCCCGGCAGCTCCCCGTTCAGGGAGCGCGCGCCCGCGTCCTCTCTGTCCCACGCTTCACTCCTCGGCGGACCTTGTTCCAGGGAGGACGTGTGTCCCGCGAAGCTGTGTTGCTTTGCCTCCTGGCCCCCGCTGGCTCGCTCGGCTCGCAGGCTTCTGGGTGAAACGGCTCTGTCTCCCTCCAACACCCAGCCGCCCCAGCCGAGCTGGCTGCAGTCTCAGGTCCCCGGGGGAGCAGGACTGAGCGCCCCCGAAGGCTGCCCGGGCGGCAGCGTCTGAGAGAGGGCTTTCGGCTTCGGTGGACCCGGGAGCACAGCGGGCGCCCTCTGTGAAGCCCGTTCGTTGAGGGGAGGCCCTGGGGCCTGGCCCTGCACTTCCATGTGTCCCCACTGCTTCTGTCCTCGCGGGGCCGAGTGTGGCGTGAGGGGCAGACTCGTCGTCGGCCGGCCATCACCCCGTGGCGCGTGCCATGCGCCGCCACCCCAGCCCCCGCTTCGGGCAGGCCTCCGTGCTGCTGCGCGCTTGGCACCGGGGACGGTGGCCAGAAGGAGGGCGACCCCATGCTGTCCTCTCCGCGAGACGGGTGTGCGGCACGCTGCTTGGCGAACGCTTCCTCCTGGGAGGCCGCCCAAGCGCCTGGGTTCTGCAGAGTGAAGCAGGGCTTCTGGCAGCAGGACTCCCACGCCCTCCAACCTGGAGGGCGTGTCTGCTGCGTGTCCCACGATCGCTCTCACGGGAGCAGCAGGAGCCGGCGGCCACCCCCTCGAGGGGGCTTCTCAAGAGGCCGAGTGCATGGGGCGGCTTCTCAGACCACCTCCGGCCCGAGTGCGCCAACCTGCCCTAGGCTTCCGCACTCACACGCTGGGGCCACTCTCTCGCTCTTCCGTGGAAGAGGCCTGCCCGCGAAAGGCAGCTCGACGTCGGGTGGTTTCTCGGCGGAGAGGCGCTGCTGCTCTCGCCAGTGATCCGGGTGACTCTGGGTGGGGGCTTCCTTCTCCGTGGAGCGACGTGAGCAGGGACGGTGCTGGCATGCCACCCGGACCCGTTTCTCACGGGGAGGCCCTGGGAACCGATCGGGGTCGTCCCCGCACACCGGGAGCCAGCAAACGGCTTCCCCGTGGACGACGCAGGGCGCTGAGGCGGGGAGAGGCCTGCGCCTCAGCCCGGCAGCTCCCCGTTCAGGGAGCGCGCGCCCGCGTCCTCTCTGTCCCACGCTTCACTCCTCGGCGGACCTTGTTCCAGGGAGGACGTGTGTCCCGCGAAGCTGTGTTGCTTTGCCTCCTGGCCCCCGCTGGCTCGCTCGGCTCGCAGGCTTCTGGGTGAAACGGCTCTGTCTCCCTCCAACACCCAGCCGCCCCAGCCGGGCTGGCGGCAGTCTCAGGTCCCCGGGGGAGCAGGACTGAGCGCCCCCGAAGGCTGCCCGGGCGGCAGCGTCTGAGAGAGGGCTTTCGGCTTCGGTGGACCCGGGAGCACACCGGGCGCCCTCTGTGAAGCCCGTTCGTTGAGGGGAGGCCCTGGGGCCTGGCCCTGCACTTCCATGTGTCCCCACTGCTTCTGTCCTCGCGGGGCCGAGTGTGGCGTGAGGGGCAGACTCGTCGTCGGCCGGCCATCACCCCGTGGCGCGTGCCATGCGCCGCCACCCCAGCCCCCGCTTCGGGCAGGCCTCCGTGCTGCGCGCGCGTGCCACCGGGGACGGTGGCCAGAAGGAGGGCGACCCCATGCTGTCCTCTCCGCGAGACGGGTGTGCGGCACCCTGCTTGGCGAACGCTTCCTCCCGGGAGGCCGCCCAAGCGCCTGGGTTCTGCAGAGTGAAGCAGGGCTTCTGGCAGCGGGACTCCCACGCCCTCCAACCTGGAGGGCGTGTCTGCTGCGTGTCCCACGATCGCTCTCACGGGAGCAGCAGGAGCCGGCGGCCACCCCCTCGAGGGGGCTTCTCAAGAGGCCGAGTGCATGGGGCGGCTTCTCAGACCACCTCCGGCCCGAGTGCGCCAACCTGCCTTAGGCTTCCGCACTCACACGCTGGGGCCACTCTCTCGCTCTTCCGTGGAAGAGGCCTGCCCGCGAAAGGCAGCTCGACGTCGGGTGGTTTCTCGGCGGAGAGGCGCTGGTGCTCTCGCCAGTGATCCGGGTGACTCTGGGTGGGGGCTTCCTTCTCCGTGGAGCGACGTGAGCAGGGACGGTGCTGGCATGCCACCCGGACCCGTTTCTCACGGGGAGGCCCTGGGAACCGATCGGGGTCGTCCCCGCACACCGGGAGCCAGCAAACGGCTTCCCCGTGGACGACGCAGGGCGCTGAGGCGGGGAGAGGCCTGCACCTCAGCCCGGCAGCTCCCCGTTCAGGGAGCGCGCGCCCACGTCCTCTCTGTCCCACGCTTCACTCCTCGGCGGACCTTGTTCCAGGGAGGACGTGTGTCCCGCGAAGCTGTGTTGCTTTGCCTCCTGGCCCCGGCTGGCTCGCTCGGCTCGCAGGCTTCTGGGTGAAACGGCTCTGTCTCCCTCCAACACCCAGCCGCCCCAGCCGAGCTGGCTGCAGTCTCAGGTCCCCGGGGGAGCAGGACTGAGCGCCCCCGAAGGCTGCCCGGGCGTCAGCGTCTGAGAGAGGGCTTTCGGCTTCGGTGGACCCGGGAGCACACCGGGCGCCCTCTGTGAAGCCCGTTCGTTGAGGGGAGGCCCTGGGGCCTGGCCCTGCACTTCCATGTGTCCCCACTGCTTCTGTCCTCGCGGGGCCGAGTGTGGCGTGAGGGGCAGACTCGTCGTCGGCCGGCCATCACCCCGTGGCGCGTGCCATGCGCCGCCACCCCAGCCCCCGCTTCGGGCAGGCCTCCGTGCTGCTGCGCGCTTGGCACCGGGGACGGTGGCCAGAAGGAGGGCGACCCCATGCTGTCCTCTCCGAGAGACGGGTGTGCGGCACGCTGCTTGGCGAACGCTTCCTCCCGGGAGGCCGCCCAAGCGCCTGGGTTCTGCAGAGTGAAGCAGGGCTTCTGGCAGCGGGACTCCCACGCCCTCCAACCTGGAGGGCGTGTCTGCTGCGTGTCCCACGATCGCTCTCACGGGAGCAGCAGGAGCCGGCGGCCACCCCCTCGAGGGGGCTTCTCAAGAGGCCGAGTGCATGGGGCGGCTTCTCAGACCACCTCCGGCCCGAGTGCGCCAACCTGCCTTAGGCTTCCGCACTCACACGCTGGGGCCACTCTCTCGCTCTTCCGTGGAAGAGGCCTGCCCGCGAAAGGCAGCTCGACGTCGGGTGGTTTCTCGGCGGAGAGGCGCTGGTGCTCTCGCCAGTGATCCGGGTGACTCTGGGTGGGGGCTTCCTTCTCCGTGGAGCGACGTGAGCAGGGACGGTGCTGGCATGCCACCCGGACCCGTTTCTCACGGGGAGGCCCTGGGAACCGATCGGGGTCGTCCCCGCACACCGGGAGCCAGCAAACGGCTTCCCCGTGGACGACGCAGGGCGCTGAGGCGGGGAGAGGCCTGCGCCTCAGCCCGGCAGCTCCCCGTTCAGGGAGCGCGCGCCCGCGTCCTCTCTGTCCCACGCTTCACTCCTCGGCGGACCTTGTTCCAGGGAGGACGTGTGTCCCGCGAAGCTGTGTTGCTTTGCCTCCTGGCCCCCGCTGGCTCGCTCGGCTCGCAGGCTTCTGGGTGAAACGGCTCTGTCTCCCTCCAACACCCAGCCGCCCCAGCCGGGCTGGCGGCAGTCTCAGGTCCCCGGGGGAGCAGGACTGAGCGCCCCCGAAGGCTGCCCGGGCGGCAGCGTCTGAGAGAGGGCTTTCGGCTTCGGTGGACCCGGGAGCACACCGGGCGCCCTCTGTGAAGCCCGTTCGTTGAGGGGAGGCCCTGGGGCCTGGCCCTGCACTTCCATGTGTCCCCACTGCTTCTGTCCTCGCGGGGCCGAGTGTGGCGTGAGGGGCAGACTCGTCGGCGGCCGGCCATCACCCCGTGGCGCGTGCCATGCGCCGCCACCCCAGCCCCCGCTTCGGGCAGGCCTCCGTGCTGCTGCGCGCGTGCCACCGGGGACGGTGGCCAGAAGGAGGGCGACCCCATGCTGTCCTCTCCGCGAGACGGGTGTGCGGCACGCTGCTTGGCGAACGCTTCCTCCCGGGAGGCCGCCCAAGCGCCTGGGTTCTGCAGAGTGAAGCAGGGCTTCTGGCAGCAGGACTCCCACGCCCTCCAACCTGGAGGGCGTGTCTGCTGCGTGTCCCACGATCGCTCTCACGGGAGCAGCAGGAGCCGGCGGCCACCCCCTCGAGGGGGCTTCTCAAGAGGCCGAGTGCATGGGGCGGCTTCTCAGACCACCTCCGGCCCGAGTGCGCGAACCTGCCTTAGGCTTCCGCACTCACACGCTGGGGCCACTCTCTCGCTCTTCCGTGGAAGAGGCCTGCCCGCGAAAGGCAGCTCGACGTCGGGTGGTTTCTCGGCGGAGAGGCGCTGGTGCTCTCGCCAGTGATCCGGGTGACTCTGGGTGGGGGCTTCCTTCTCCGTGGAGCGACGTGAGCAGGGACGGTGCTGGCATGCCACCCGGACCCGTTTCTCACGGGGAGGCCCTGGGAACCGATCGGGGTCGTCCCCGCACACCGGGAGCCAGCAAACGGCTTCCCCGTGGACGACGCAGGGCGCTGAGGCGGGGAGAGGCCTGCGCCTCAGCCCGGCAGCTCCCCGTTCAGGGAGCGCGCGCCCGCGTCCTCTCTGTCCCACGCTTCACTCCTCGGCGGACCTTGTTCCAGGGAGGACGTGTGTCCCGCGAAGCTGTGTTGCTTTGCCTCCTGGCCCCCGCTGGCTCGCTCGGCTCGCAGGCTTCTGGGTGAAACGGCTCTGTCTCCCTCCAACACCCAGCCGCCCCAGCCGAGCTGGCTGCAGTCTCAGGTCCCCGGGGGAGCAGGACTGAGCGCCCCCGAAGGCTGCCCGGGCGGCAGCGTCTGAGAGAGGGCTTTCGGCTTCGGTGGACCCGGGAGCACACCGGGCGCCCTCTGTGAAGCCCGTTCGTTGAGGGGAGGCCCTGGGGCCTGGCCCTGCACTTCCATGTGTCCCCACTGCTTCTGTCCTCGCGGGGCCGAGTGTGGCGTGAGGGGCAGACTCGTCGGCGGCCGGCCATCACCCCGTGGCGCGTGCCATGCGCCGCCACCCCAGCCCCCGCTTCGGGCAGGCCTCCGTGCTGCTGCGCGCTTGGCACCGGGGACGGTGGCCAGAAGGAGGGCGACCCCATGCTGTCCTCTCCGCGAGACGGGTGTGCGGCACGCTGCTTGGCGAACGCTTCCTCCCGGGAGGCCGCCCAAGCGCCTGGGTTCTGCAGAGTGAAGCAGGGCTTCTGGCAGCAGGACTCCCACGCCCTCCAACCTGGAGGGCGTGTCTGCTGCGTGTCCCACGATCGCTCTCACGGGAGCAGCAGGAGCCGGCGGCCACCCCCTCGAGGGGGCTTCTCAAGAGGCCGAGTGCATGGGGCGGCTTCTCAGACCACCTCCGGCCCGAGTGCGCCAACCTGCCTTAGGCTTCCGCACTCACACGCTGGGGCCACTCTCTCGCTCTTCCGTGGAAGAGGCCTGCCCGCGAAAGGCAGCTCGACGTCGGGTGGTTTCTCGGCGGAGAGGCGCTGGTGCTCTCGCCAGTGATCCGGGTGACTCTGGGTGGGGGCTTCCTTCTCCGTGGAGCGACGTGAGCAGGGACGGTGCTGGCATGCCACCCGGACCCGTTTCTCACGGGGAGGCCCTGGGAACCGATCGGGGTCGTCCCCGCACACCGGGAGCCAGCAAACGGCTTCCCCGTGGACGACGCAGGGCGCTGAGGCGGGGAGAGGCCTGCGCCTCAGCCCGGCAGCTCCCCGTTCAGGGAGCGCGCGCCCGCGTCCTCTCTGTCCCACGCTTCACTCCTCGGCGGACCTTGTTCCAGGGAGGACGTGTGTCCCGCGAAGCTGTGTTGCTTTGCCTCCTGGCCCCCGCTGGCTCGCTCGGCTCGCAGGCTTCTGGGTGAAACGGCTCTGTCTCCCTCCAACACCCAGCCGCCCCAGCCGAGCTGGCTGCAGTCTCAGGTCCCCGGGGGAGCAGGACTGAGCGCCCCCGAAGGCTGCCCGGGCGGCAGCGTCTGAGAGAGGGCTTTCGGCTTCGGTGGACCCGGGAGCACACCGGGCGCCCTCTGTGAAGCCCGTTCGTTGAGGGGAGGCCCTGGGGCCTGGCCCTGCACTTCCATGTGTCCCCACTGCTTCTGTCCTCGCGGGGCCGAGTGTGGCGTGAGGGGCAGACTCGTCGGCGGCCGGCCATCACCCCGTGGCGCGTGCCATGCGCCGCCACCCCAGCCCCCGCTTCGGGCAGGCCTCCGTGCTGCTGCGCGCTTGGCACCGGGGACGGTGGCCAGAAGGAGGGCGACCCCATGCTGTCCTCTCCGCGAGACGGGTGTGCGGCACGCTGCTTGGCGAACGCTTCCTCCCGGGAGGCCGCCCAAGCGCCTGGGTTCTGCAGAGTGAAGCAGGGCTTCTGGCAGCAGGACTCCCACGCCCTCCAACCTGGAGGGCGTGTCTGCTGCGTGTCCCACGATCGCTCTCACGGGAGCAGCAGGAGCCGGCGGCCACCCCCTCGAGGGGGCTTCTCAAGAGGCCGAGTGCATGGGGCGGCTTCTCAGACCACCTCCGGCCCGAGTGCGCCAACCTGCCTTAGGCTTCCGCACTCACACGCTGGGGCCACTCTCTCGCTCTTCCGTGGAAGAGGCCTGCCCGCGAAAGGCAGCTCGACGTCGGGTGGTTTCTCGGCGGAGAGGCGCTGGTGCTCTCGCCAGTGATCCGGGTGACTCTGGGTGGGGGCTTCCTTCTCCGTGGAGCGACGTGAGCAGGGACGGTGCTGGCATGCCACCCGGACCCGTTTCTCACGGGGAGGCCCTGGGAACCGATCGGGGTCGTCCCCGCACACCGGGAGCCAGCAAACGGCTTCCCCGTGGACGACGCAGGGCGCTGAGGCGGGGAGAGGCCTGCGCCTCAGCCCGGCAGCTCCCCGTTCAGGGAGCGCGCGCCCGCGTCCTCTCTGTCCCACGCTTCACTCCTCGGCGGACCTTGTTCCAGGGAGGACGTGTGTCCCGCGAAGCTGTGTTGCTTTGCCTCCTGGCCCCCGCTGGCTCGCTCGGCTCGCAGGCTTCTGGGTGAAACGGCTCTGTCTCCCTCCAACACCCAGCCGCCCCAGCCGAGCTGGCTGCAGTCTCAGGTCCCCGGGGGAGCAGGACTGAGCGCCCCCGAAGGCTGCCCGGGCGGCAGCGTCTGAGAGAGGGCTTTCGGCTTCGGTGGACCCGGGAGCACACCGGGCGCCCTCTGTGAAGCCCGTTCGTTGAGGGGAGGCCCTGGGGCCTGGCCCTGCACTTCCATGTGTCCCCACTGCTTCTGTCCTCGCGGGGCCGAGTGTGGCGTGAGGGGCAGACTCGTCGGCGGCCGGCCATCACCCCGTGGCGCGTGCCATGCGCCGCCACCCCAGCCCCCGCTTCGGGCAGGCCTCCGTGCTGCTGCGCGCGTGCCACCGGGGACGGTGGCCAGAAGGAGGGCGACCCCATGCTGTCCTCTCCGCGAGACGGGTGTGCGGCACGCTGCTTGGCGAACGCTTCCTCCCGGGAGGCCGCCCAAGCGCCTGGGTTCTGCAGAGTGAAGCAGGGCTTCTGGCAGCAGGACTCCCACGCCCTCCAACCTGGAGGGCGTGTCTGCTGCGTGTCCCACGATCGCTCTCACGGGAGCAGCAGGAGCCGGCGGCCACCCCCTCGAGGGGGCTTCTCAAGAGGCCGAGTGCATGGGGCGGCTTCTCAGACCACCTCCGGCCCGAGTGCGCCAACCTGCCTTAGGCTTCCGCACTCACACGCTGGGGCCACTCTCTCGCTCTTCCGTGGAAGAGGCCTGCCCGCGAAAGGCAGCTCGACGTCGGGTGGTTTCTCGGCGGAGAGGCGCTGGTGCTCTCGCCAGTGATCCGGGTGACTCTGGGTGGGGGCTTCCTTCTCCGTGGAGCGACGTGAGCAGGGACGGTGCTGGCATGCCACCCGGACCCGTTTCTCACGGGGAGGCCCTGGGAACCGATCGGGGTCGTCCCCGCACACCGGGAGCCAGCAAACGGCTTCCCCGTGGACGACGCAGGGCGCTGAGGCGGGGAGAGGCCTGCGCCTCAGCCCGGCAGCTCCCCGTTCAGGGAGCGCGCGCCCGCGTCCTCTCTGTCCCACGCTTCACTCCTCGGCGGACCTTGTTCCAGGGAGGACGTGTGTCCCGCGAAGCTGTGTTGCTTTGCCTCCTGGCCCCCGCTGGCTCGCTCGGCTCGCAGGCTTCTGGGTGAAACGGCTCTGTCTCCCTCCAACACCCAGCCGCCCCAGCCGAGCTGGCTGCAGTCTCAGGTCCCCGGGGGAGCAGGACTGAGCGCCCCCGAAGGCTGCCCGGGCGGCAGCGTCTGAGAGAGGGCTTTCGGCTTCGGTGGACCCGGGAGCACACCGGGCGCCCTCTGTGAAGCCCGTTCGTTGAGGGGAGGCCCTGGGGCCTGGCCCTGCACTTCCATGTGTCCCCACTGCTTCTGTCCTCGCGGGGCCGAGTGTGGCGTGAGGGGCAGACTCGTCGGCGGCCGGCCATCACCCCGTGGCGCGTGCCATGCGCCGCCACCCCAGCCCCCGCTTCGGGCAGGCCTCCGTGCTGCTGCGCGCTTGGCACCGGGGACGGTGGCCAGAAGGAGGGCGACCCCATGCTGTCCTCTCCGCGAGACGGGTGTGCGGCACGCTGCTTGGCGAACGCTTCCTCCCGGGAGGCCGCCCAAGCGCCTGGGTTCTGCAGAGTGAAGCAGGGCTTCTGGCAGCAGGACTCCCACGCCCTCCAACCTGGAGGGCGTGTCTGCTGCGTGTCCCACGATCGCTCTCACGGGAGCAGCAGGAGCCGGCGGCCACCCCCTCGAGGGGGCTTCTCAAGAGGCCGAGTGCATGGGGCGGCTTCTCAGACCACCTCCGGCCCGAGTGCGCCAACCTGCCTTAGGCTTCCGCACTCACACGCTGGGGCCACTCTCTCGCTCTTCCGTGGAAGAGGCCTGCCCGCGAAAGGCAGCTCGACGTCGGGTGGTTTCTCGGCGGAGAGGCGCTGGTGCTCTCGCCAGTGATCCGGGTGACTCTGGGTGGGGGCTTCCTTCTCCGTGGAGCGACGTGAGCAGGGACGGTGCTGGCATGCCACCCGGACCCGTTTCTCACGGGGAGGCCCTGGGAACCGATCGGGGTCGTCCCCGCACACCGGGAGCCAGCAAACGGCTTCCCCGTGGACGACGCAGGGCGCTGAGGCGGGGAGAGGCCTGCGCCTCAGCCCGGCAGCTCCCCGTTCAGGGAGCGCGCGCCCGCGTCCTCTCTGTCCCACGCTTCACTCCTCGGCGGACCTTGTTCCAGGGAGGACGTGTGTCCCGCGAAGCTGTGTTGCTTTGCCTCCTGGCCCCCGCTGGCTCGCTCGGCTCGCAGGCTTCTGGGTGAAACGGCTCTGTCTCCCTCCAACACCCAGCCGCCCCAGCCGGGCTGGCTGCAGTCTCAGGTCCCCGGGGGAGCAGGACTGAGCGCCCCCGAAGGCTGCCCGGGCGGCAGCGTCTGAGAGAGGGCTTTCGGCTTCGGTGGACCCGGGAGCACACCGGGCGCCCTCTGTGAAGCCCGTTCGTTGAGGGGAGGCCCTGGGGCCTGGCCCTGCACTTCCATGTGTCCCCACTGCTTCTGTCCTCGCGGGGCCGAGTGTGGCGTGAGGGGCAGACTCGTCGGCGGCCGGCCATCACCCCGTGGCGCGTGCCATGCGCCGCCACCCCAGCCCCCGCTTCGGGCAGGCCTCCGTGCTGCTGCGCGCGTGCCACCGGGGACGGTGGCCAGAAGGAGGGCGACCCCATGCTGTCCTCTCCGCGAGACGGGTGTGCGGCACGCTGCTTGGCGAACGCTTCCTCCCGGGAGGCCGCCCAAGCGCCTGGGTTCTGCAGAGTGAAGCAGGGCTTCTGGCAGCAGGACTCCCACGCCCTCCAACCTGGAGGGCGTGTCTGCTGCGTGTCCCACGATCGCTCTCACGGGAGCAGCAGGAGCCGGCGGCCACCCCCTCGAGGGGGCTTCTCAAGAGGCCGAGTGCATGGGGCGGCTTCTCAGACCACCTCCGGCCCGAGTGCGCCAACCTGCCTTAGGCTTCCGCACTCACACGCTGGGGCCACTCTCTCGCTCTTCCGCGGAAGAGGCCTGCCCGCGAAAGGCAGCTCGACGTCGGGTGGTTTCTCGGCGGAGAGGCGCTGGTGCTCTCGCCAGTGATCCGGGTGACACTGGGTGGGGGCTTCCTTCTCCGTGGAGCGACGTGAGCAGGGACGGTGCTGGCATGCCACCCGGACCCGTTTCTCACGGGGAGGCCCTGGGAACCGATCGGGGTCGTCCCCGCACACCGGGAGCCAGCAAACGGCTTCCCCGTGGACGACGCAGGGCGCTGAGGCGGGGAGAGGCCTGCGCCTCAGCCCGGCAGCTCCCCGTTCAGGGAGCGCGCGCCCGCGTCCTCTCTGTCCCACGCTTCACTCCTCGGCGGACCTTGTTCCAGGGAGGACGTGTGTCCCGCGAAGCTGTGTTGCTTTGCCTCCTGGCCCCCGCTGGCTCGCTCGGCTCGCAGGCTTCTGGGTGAAACGGCTCTGTCTCCCTCCAACACCCAGCCGCCCCAGCCGAGCTGGCTGCAGTCTCAGGCCCCGGTGGAGCAGGACTGAGCGCCCCCGAAGGCTGCCCGGGCGTCAGCGTCTGAGAGAGGGCTTTCAGCTTCGGTGGAACCGGGAGTACAGCGGGCGCCCTCTGTGAAGCCCGTTCGTTGAGGGGAGGCCCTGGGGCCTGGCCCTGCACTTCCATGTGTCCCCACTGCTTCTGTCCTCGCGGGGCCGAGTGTGGCGTGAGGGGCAGACTCGTCGGCGGCCGGCCATCACCCCGTGGCGCGTGCCATGCGCCGCCACCCCAGCCCCCGCTTCGGGCAGGCCTCCGTGCTGCTGCGCGCTTGGCACCGGGGACGGTGGCCAGAAGGAGGGCGACCCCATGCTGTCCTCTCCGCGAGACGGGTGTGCGGCACGCTGCTTGGCGAATGCTTCCTCCCGGGAGGCCGCCCAAGCGCCTGGGTTCTGCAGAGTGAAGCAGGGCTTCTGGCAGCAGGACTCCCACGCCCTCCAACCTGGAGGGCGTGTCTGCTGCGTGTCCCACGATCGCTCTCACGGGAGCAGCAGGAGCCGGCGGCCACCCCCTCGAGGGGGCTTCTCAAGAGGCCGAGTGCATGGGGCGGCTTCTCAGACCACCTCCGGCCCGAGTGCGCCAACCTGCCTTAGGCTTCCGCACTCACACGCTGGGGCCACTCTCTCGCTCTTCCGTGGAAGAGGCCTGCCCGCGAAAGGCAGCTCGACGTCGGGTGGTTTCTCGGCGGAGAGGCGCTGGTGCTCTCGCCAGTGATCCGGGTGACTCTGGGTGGGGGCTTCCTTCTCCGTGGAGCGACGTGAGCAGGGACGGTGCTGGCATGCCACCCGGACCCGTTTCTCACGGGGAGGCCCTGGGAACCGATCGGGGTCGTCCCCGCACACCGGGAGCCAGCAAACGGCTTCCCCGTGGACGACGCAGGGCGCTGAGGCGGGGAGAGGCCTGCGCCTCAGCCCGGCAGCTCCCCGTTCAGGGAGCGCGCGCCCGCGTCCTCTCTGTCCCACGCTTCACTCCTCGGCGGACCTTGTTCCAGGGAGGACGTGTGTCCCGCGAAGCTGTGTTGCTTTGCCTCCTGGCCCCCGCTGGCTCGCTCGGCTCGCAGGCTTCTGGGTGAAACGGCTCTGTCTCCCTCCAACACCCAGCCGCCCCAGCCGAGCTGGCTGCAGTCTCAGGTCCCCGGGGGAGCAGGACTGAGCGCCCCCGAAGGCTGCCCGGGCGGCAGCGTCTGAGAGAGGGCTTTCGGCTTCGGTGGACCCGGGAGCACACCGGGCGCCCTCTGTGAAGCCCGTTCGTTGAGGGGAGGCCCTGGGGCCTGGCCCTGCACTTCCATGTGTCCCCACTGCTTCTGTCCTCGCGGGGCCGAGTGTGGCGTGAGGGGCAGACTCGTCGTCGGCCGGCCATCACCCCGTGGCGCGTGCCATGTGCCGCCACCCCAGCCCCCCCTTCGGGCAGGCCTCCGTGCTGCGCGCGTGCCACCGGGGACGGTGGCCAGAAGGAGGGCGACCCCATGCTGTCCTCTCCGAGAGACGGGTGTGCGGCACGCTGCTTGGCGAACGCTTCCTCCCGGGAGGCCGCCCAAGCGCCTGGGTTCTGCAGAGTGAAGCAGGGCTTCTGGCAGCAGGACTCCCACGCCCTCCAACCTGGAGGGCGTGTCTGCTGCGTGTCCCACGATCGCTCTCACGGGAGCAGCAGGAGCCGGCGGCCACCCCCTCGAGGGGGCTTCTCAAGAGGCCGAGTGCATGGGGCGGCTTCTCAGACCACCTCCGGCCCGAGTGCGCCAACCTGCCTTAGGCTTCCGCACTCACACGCTGGGGCCACTCTCTCGCTCTTCCGTGGAAGAGGCCTGCCCGCGAAAGGCAGCTCGACGTCGGGTGGTTTCTCGGCGGAGAGGCGCTGGTGCTCTCGCCAGTGATCCGGGTGACTCTGGGTGGGGGCTTCCTTCTCCGTGGAGCGACGTGAGCAGGGACGGTGCTGGCATGCCACCCGGACCCGTTTCTCACGGGGAGGCCCTGGGAACCGATCGGGGTCGTCCCCGCACACCGGGAGCCAGCAAACGGCTTCCCCGTGGACGACGCAGGGCGCTGAGGCGGGGAGAGGCCTGCGCCTCAGCCCGGCAGCTCCCCGTTCAGGGAGCGCGCGCCCGCGTCCTCTCTGTCCCACGCTTCACTCCTCGGCGGACCTTGTTCCAGGGAGGACGTGTGTCCCGCGAAGCTGTGTTGCTTTGCCTCCTGGCCCCCGCTGGCTCGCTCGGCTCGCAGGCTTCTGGGTGAAACGGCTCTGTCTCCCTCCAACACCCAGCCGCCCCAGCCGAGCTGGCTGCAGTCTCAGGTCCCCGGGGGAGCAGGACTGAGCGCCCCCGAAGGCTGCCCGGGCGGCAGCGTCTGAGAGAGGGCTTTCGGCTTCGGTGGACCCGGGAGCACACCGGGCGCCCTCTGTGAAGCCCGTTCGTTGAGGGGAGGCCCTGGGGCCTGGCCCTGCACTTCCATGTGTCCCCACTGCTTCTGTCCTCGCGGGGCCGAGTGTGGCGTGAGGGGCAGACTCGTCGTCGGCCGGCCATCACCCCGTGGCGCGTGCCATGCGCCGCCACCCCAGCCCCCGCTTCGGGCAGGCCTCCGTGCTGCGCGCGCGTGCCACCGGGGACGGTGGCCAGAAGGAGGGCGACCCCATGCTGTCCTCTCCGAGAGACGGGTGTGCGGCACGCTGCTTGGCGAACGCTTCCTCCCGGGAGGCCGCCCAAGCGCCTGGGTTCTGCAGAGTGAAGCAGGGCTTCTGGCAGCGGGACTCCCACGCCCTCCAACCTGGAGGGCGTGTCTGCTGCGTGTCCCACGATCGCTCTCACGGGAGCAGCAGGAGCCGGCGGCCACCCCCTCGAGGGGGCTTCTCAAGAGGCCGAGTGCATGGGGCGGCTTCTCAGACCACCTCCGGCCCGAGTGCGCCAACCTGCCTTAGGCTTCCGCACTCACACGCTGGGGCCACTCTCTCGCTCTTCCGCGGAAGAGGCCTGCCCGCGAAAGGCAGCTCGACGTAGAGTGGTTTCTCGGCGGAGAGGCGCTGGTGCTCTCGCCAGTGATCCGGGTGACTCTGGGTGGGGGCTTCCTTCTCCGTGGAGCGACGTGAGCAGGGACGGTGCTGGCATGCCACCCGGACCCGTTTCTCACGGGGAGGCCCTGGGAACCGATCGGGGTCGTCCCCGCACACCGGGAGCCAGCAAACGGCTTCCCCGTGGACGACGCAGGGCGCTGAGGCGGGGAGAGGCCTGCGCCTCAGCCCGGCAGGTCCCCGTTCAGGGAGCGCGCGCCCGCGTCCTCTCTGTCCCACGCTTCACTCCTCGGCGGACCTTGTTCCAGGGAGGACGTGTGTCCCGCGAAGCTGTGTTGCTTTGCCTCCTGGCCCCCGCTGGCTCGCTCGGCTCGCAGGCTTCTGGGTGAAACGGCTCTGTCTCCCTCCAACACCCAGCCGCCCCAGCCGGGCTGGCGGCAGTCTCAGGTCCCCGGGGGAGCAGGACTGAGCGCCCCCGAAGGCTGCCCGGGCGGCAGCGTCTGAGAGAGGGCTTTCGGCTTCGGTGGACCCGGGAGCACACCGGGCGCCCTCTGTGAAGCCCGTTCGTTGAGGGGAGGCCCTGGGGCCTGGCCCTGCACTTCCATGTGTCCCCACTGCTTCTGTCCTCGCGGGGCCGAGTGTGGCGTGAGGGGCAGACTCGTCGTCGGCCGGCCATCACCCCGTGGCGCGTG